>NC_049242.1:28378816-28725066 GCF_011100685.1 Canis lupus familiaris
GCCCTCTTCTGAAAACTTAAATTCCAAAACACTGCATCATGAATATATAATCTCATTCTTTTTCCATACTTTAACACCCAGCATTAATTCCTTCTCTCCAGATAAACAGATTTGGTGGAACATCACTTCAAACTTTACTTATTAGCATACCCAAATATCTTATTCCGTTTGCTTTTGTAGGGACCAAGGGCAGGCTGCCCCCAGATGGGCCACTTTGGCATGAAGATTCTTCTGAACTGAAGACCATCAAGACCTTACAGGCTCAAGAGAAACTTTTATCCCTCCCTTAAGTATATTGAACAAGTTAAATTGAGGGTCTTTCCCAGAATAAGCATTACTAGCGGAGGTAGAATTTTACCCCGAGTGACCCATTTGTATAGCAGGGGAAACATCATTATCAAACATTTGCTCTTCTTTTGCCCTGTGAACTGCAATTTTCTTTGAGGTCTACCTTCTCTTTAGTTCAAGGATGACAATAGATCTCATTTTAAGTGACTGTCCTTGAAATTCCATGTCTACTACTAAACCTGAATTTTCTCCTACTAATCTGTCTCATGCCAACTTGATACTTAGTCCTGCTACAAGGACTCTTGATTTTTTCTTTTATTCATCTATCATAGTCACAGAGACAGAGACAGAGGAGAGAGAGAGAGAGAGAGAGGCAGAGACACAGGCGAAGGGAGAAGGCAGGCTCCATGCAACCGGGAGCCCGACGTGGGATTCGATCCCGGGTCTCCAGGATCGAGCCCTGGACCAAAAGCAGGCGCTAAACCGCTGCGCCACCCAGGGATCCCTAAAAGGACTCTTCAAGGGGACAGGAATCCTTCCTCTGGAACACTTTCCTTCTCAATCTATTTTGCAGCTCTCTCACATTGTCTCCAGCTGTTTGCTTCTGCACCTGAGCTATTGAGTACTACTGGGGGAAATCATAGCTATAGGTATTAGTATTACTTCAACTATAGCTCAATTTTCTGAACTCCAAAATGCAGGTAATAAAAATGTCTTTCATTTGATAGTGTAAGTTTGAAAAGTATATAACCCAATTACATGAAATGTTTGGTCAGCCACCTGGCACATAGTAAGCACCTTATAAGTGTTAGCCATTATTATGAGAAACAATATTCAAAGAATAGCATTTCATAGGTAGAAAGTCTGACTATTCCACTCAACAGGTGTTTGATTCCCACCTCATAAAAATCATGCCTTTGTTTCTTTGAGAGTATGGGTGGCATAACAAGAGCACGTACTCATTCAGATGGTTTCTAAAAGAATTAAATAAGAATATGCATGTAAATAAGTACATATTAATACAGTAAAGAATTTTCATTTATAAAAGTGGCTGGAATGCTCAACAAATGTTATCTATTAATAGATTCAATTGACCTAGACTTACTATCTTGTCCCTTTTTTTTAAGATTTTATTTATTTATTCATGACAGAGCGAGACAGAGGCAGCGACACAGGCAGAGGGAGAAGCAGGCTCCATGCAGGGAGCCCGATGTGGGACTTGATCCCAGGACTCCAGGATCACGCCCTGGGCTGAAGGCAGACGCTCAACTGCTGAGCCACCCAGGGATCCCAACTATCTTGTCTTTATACATGATTAGATACTGCTACTTAGAAGGGAAGATTATTAAGAATTATAAATTCCCTGAAAGTCCCTGTTCTACCTGCAAATGCTTTTAAATGTATATTTATCTTCACCACCCCTATGCAAAGACATAAGGGAAGGAATCCTTCCCCATTTCCTTACTGAATCACCCACTCATGTATCCTCGCAATCACTAAACTACTCTTAGATTCACTAAATCAGTAACCTGTGTCCTCTTAACTTTGAAATTCTTCCTCACCACAGCATCCTCTTAGTCAATAGTGCTAACTTTAAAACTCACTAATGTTTTCCTGTTCTCCACTTATCTCAGCCCATTCTCACATATTTCTTGGAAGAATATTGAAAATTCCTTATTTTGTAGCATTAGTGTATTGCCCCTCCAGATAAGTGAAACTGCTTTAGCAAAGTAGGTCAACAATTGCCTTCAAGCTAATGAGAATATCTCAAATTTACTGAATTATTTGTGTCTTTTTTCACATTCATCTCCTTCATGAAACTGTATCACAGAAAAGAAGATACTGAAACCTAGTATGCTCTCATTAAATTCTGAGTACAAAATGTCTGTTTTTGTACATACGGTCTGCAGTCTTAAATAATTCACAGATTTTTATCCTACAATTCATGCCTCTGACACTTTAGAGATGGCCAACATCTCCATGGTCATTTGCTACCCTTGGTTTTCTTAGAATATAATCTTTCAACATTGTGACTACTGTGAGTTACATAACCAGAAACCACTCTGTAACAGGAACTTCTTAGATTCTTGCATAGAAGCAAGAATACTGGGGATCCCTGGGTGGCGCAGCGGTTTAGCGCCTGCCTTTGGCCCAGGGCGCGATCCTGGAGACCCGGGATCGAATCCCACATCAGGCTCCCGGTGCATGGAGCCTGCTTCTCCCTCTGCCTGTGTCTCTGCCTCTCTCTCTCTCTCTCTGTAACTATCATAAATAAATAAAAATAAAAAAAGAAGCAAGAATGCTGAATTTATGCTTTTTAAACCTCTGAAAATATTTCCTTCTTTCTCTAGTACCACCTGACGTTACTCAAATACTCAAATGTCTTTTGTAAACATACATTGTGATTTCTCTACCTAGAAATCTTCTTTTCCTACTTGACTGCCACTTGATTGATCTAAAATAATACCTCATAGAATAACCTGAATAGCTGTTCTCTGCAAATCTTCAAATGATGGTTTTCCATTGCGGTGTCCAGACAAAGTTACTTACTCAAGAATGATTAAATGTATGACAGCAATGACTTTGGGGACATTAAGGTCTCTGTGGACAAGATGGTAGTTAGCCATGGCTGCCTTGTAATGGGATATTATGATGTTTGGGAGGTCTCATTAGGCTTAGGAAAGCCCAGAAGTCCTCTGATTCTATACACAGGATACATAAAGATGGAGGTAAACAAGACAGGCCAGAACTATGCAGAGACATATTAACACTGGAGCATCCATAGAACACCGTGACCCTCCAGAGTTTGTTTGTGGATAAAGCTCATGTGTTCCTATATGGGCAAATACTGATATTAGGAACAGACCTACAGTACCCAGTGTCAGTGGACTATTAATCAAATGCTTAACTCATAGAGAATATTGTAAGAAGACAAGTGAAAATGAGTTAGGTGTAGACAGATAGTCTGGCAATTCCTACTGAGCCCAGGAAATAATTGTTAATAATAATTCAGTCTATTTATTATATAATATAATAATTATTAACCATAATTCAGCCTATTTCAAGATCTCCATTTTATTATTCTTTTATGTTGTTCCCTTTTACTGTGACCCAATGTGCCTTTGTGTGGTTACTATGTAATTCTTCTCACCAGGTTCATGGAGACTCATATGCACTCACCGGATGAATAGATAAAAAAAGTGATATATATATATGTTTATATATATATAATATTCTACATAATACCAGAAGAGTAGTATTATATATATATATATATATATATATATATATATAAATTTTTTTCAACGTATATATAATGGAATATTACATATATAATATTATATATATTCCATATATAAATATAATGGAATATTACTCAACCATCATAAATAATGAAATCTTGCCATATTTTAATGGTGTGAATGGAAATAGAGTGTATTATGCTAAATGAAACAAGTCAGTCAGAGAAAGACAACATGATTTCACTCATATGTGGAATTTAAGAAACAAAACAGATGAACATAGGGGAAGGGGAAAAGAGAGGGAGGAAAGCATAAGAGGCTCTTAACTGTAGAGAATAAATTGAGAGTTGATGGAGGGGAGGGGAGTGGGGAATGGGCTAAATGGATGATGAGTATTAAGGAGGGTCCTTATTGCCTTGAGCACTAGGTGTTACATGTAAGTGATGAATCACTAAATTTTACTCCTGAAACAGATATTACACTATATGATTATAAACTAGAATTTAAATAAAAACTTGAGGGATGCCTAGGTGACTCAGAGGTTGAGAAGCTGCCTTTGGCTCAGGGTGTGATCCTGGGGTCCTGGGATCGAGTTCCCTCTCAGGGTCCCCACAGGGAGCCTGCTTCTCCCTCTGCCTATGTCTCTGCCTCTCTTTCTGTGTCTTTCATGAATAAATAAATTTATAACTAAATAAATAACTAAATAAATAATTGAAGAATAAAATAGAAAAAACATATCGTATGTACTTTAGTTGCATAAAGCAGTAGTTTCTAGCCAATTTAAGTGTAAGGACTTGTTTGGGGTAAACTTTTTATCTATTCATATAAGGAATAATTTTGCTCTCAGCAATTGTATATTGAAAAAAGACATTACAAAATATAGTTGTAACTGCGTAATATTGAATTAATTGTATATTATTAATCATAGCAATGAATACTCTGAAAAATATATATATGCATGTAAAATTTTATTCAATAATCTACAAAAAGATGACTGATAAATGCTTGGACTTCTACATTGTCTGCAGTGAGTTCATGGCTCTCTGGGCAACAAAAGCCCATAGGGTGAGAATCATTGATAGGTTTTGTTTTGGTTTTTCTTTGTCCTCTTCATCTCTACCTTTCATCATCCCTCAAATCTTTTTCTACTTCTATTTAATTTTAATAAATCTGTTTTTTGTAATATATCAACTAAATAAATGTATTTATTATGAAAAAAATGTGATAACCTAATTTTATGCCCATAGCACTAACATCATTTTGAATAAATGATACATGGCTCTAGAGATTGACAGGGATTAAGATGTTCTGTGACAATTATCACTCTAACTGAAAGATATTGATCTTGATTATAATTAAATCTGAGTTTGGTGTCACATAAGTTACCATGTAACTCTACCAGGTGATGTTGCCAGCTACTAGGTGCTAGTATTTCTCTTGAAAGTAATCTAAACCATAAGCAGCTTGCTCCATATACCTCACATGGAAACATAACTTTAGCTAATGAAAACAGGTATTAAAATTTGCCTCAAAAGCCATATGAGCTAATCATATCTAAATACTTTGTGGAGTTTACCATGACAGAAAATCTTGTCTCAATTTTTAAAGCTATTCCTTTCATCAGTGTTTTTCCACAATTAGTGTTTGAGAGCTGAGAGAGAAAAGCATAGTCATCTCTCCACAAATTATTTCCTCAACTTAAATTTAAACTCACTTTTTTTTTTTTAACTCACTTTCTTAAGAAATCCTGTGGCAGGTGATGTGATGAGCACTGAGTGTTATACGCAACTAATGAATTACTGAAAACTACATCTGACACTAAGGATGTGCTATATGTGGCTAATTGAGTTTAAACTACAAAAAGAAACAAAATATCCTGTGGAGAATGATTAATCTTAAATTTATTCATCCAACATTTATTGATGTTTAGAAGTGTTTCTGTAACATTCTAAAGCCTTATTATGTTTTCTTTGTGTTCTTCCATTTTGTCATCATGGAAATACAGAACAGATTCAATTAAAAAATGAACTGTAGCGTTTATTTAATTCAAACATTTTGTCAAAATTTTGGAAAATATTTAATACACAACTTTTAAACAAAGAGTAGTTTGACAATTGTATTGTTATAAAACTAATAAATATTAGACCCTCAAAAGTACACGTTATAGAACAGTATACATATTAATAACTTTCCATCTAATCTAAATAAGAGATTTCAGTATTCACGTGTGACTTATCTCCAAAAATCTCTTGTTAACTTACATCCATATGAAAAGCAAATGCAAGTCTCTGAACAACCTCAGATTCTGATAACCATGTTTTATTTGCCAATTATATACCAAATATGGAGTTGTATTTGACCTATTATTTTAAATTTTGTGGTTATTTAATTTTAGATGACATCGAATCTATTTTAATATTTATTGACCATTTCAAACTACTGACAACTGAATTTTTTTTTACAACTTAAATTCTATATCTTGTTTTTATAGGTTTATGCTGTCTTTTGTCATATTGATGTGTAAGTATGTTTTGCCTGAGTAAACTAATTTTGGCATGTGTTGAATTGCAAATAGTTTGAGTTTTTATTTCTCACTGTTTTTATGTATCCTTATATATGTATGTGTGTCTGTGTCAAAGCATTGATTTTCATTTTATGAACTCTCATTTCCTGTCCTTATCTGTAAGGATAAGCTGTAGCTTATTCAAAAGATCTCTTTTAAAAGAACAGTTGTTCCTGAATTTTACAGTTTCATTTTTTTGTGTATGATATGGTATAAGTACAAATGAGTTTGTAGCATAGTAATACTTATATTTGGGTTAAGAAATTAGGTATAGGGCAGAGAGATAGATTAAATAGGCGATGGGTATGGTGTGGTGAGCATGAAGTGCTGTATGTGAGTGACAAATTACTAAATTCTACACCTGAAACTCATGTTGCACAGTATTTTAGCTAACTGGAATTTAAATACAAACTTGAAATAAAAAGAAATTAGGTATAGATTTATCTTTGAGTCTGCTACATGGCTATTACATAATCCATATTTTCTTTAAAAAATTAAATGGCACTAAAATTCATTAAATTTATTCCTTAATTTTTCTATGTATCTAGTGTTACTTCTGTACTTCATATTCTGTTATTTTGAGATATGTGGGTGTGAAATCATGACCTGAGACCACAACCTGAGCTGAAATCAAGAGTTGGATACAACCAACTGAGCCACCCAGGAACCCCTTGAAATGTATTTTTAAATTGTTTTATTTCTCTGATTTTTAATATTTCCTAAGAAACTATAAAAATTTTATAAATTAAGAATATTGTTATTTGTGTAGTCACATTGAAACTACAGGAATGTTTTAGGAGAACAGATACAGTTACACAGAGTAAAGAATATATTTCTATTTCAGGTGTATGCCCTTACACTCTCTAACAAAGTGTTAATGATTTCTTTTTATTTCTTTTTTCTTTTCTTTCTTTCTTTCTTTCTTTCTTTCTTTCTTTCTTTCTTTCTTTTTCTTTCTTCTTTCTTTTTTTTTTTTTTTTTTAGAGAGAGAGAGAGAGCAAGCATCAATGGAGGAGGGGGAGAGAGAGACAGAGAATCTTAAGCAGGGGGGTTAATCTCAGGACTATGAGATCCTGACTTGAGCCAAAATTAAGAGTCGCTTAATCCACTGAGTCACCCAGGTGGCCCTAAGGGTGTGAATGATTTCTACGTGTGATTATGTACATTATATCTTCAGGTTCTGTATATGTGAATAGGATTTGTCATTCAATTATGCTTTCTAATGGTATTTTTGAATGTAAATATAACACTTATTTTTAGAATGTGCTAATCGCTGAGAGCTTATAATTTTTTGAGCGATTTATTTATTTTAGAGAGAGAGAGAACGTTTATAGTGGGGGATAAGGGGAGGAGCAGAGGGAAAGGGACAAGCAGACTCCATGCTTAGCACATGACCCAATGCTGGCTGATCACAGGACACTGAGATCATGACCTGAGCTGAAACCAAGAGTCGACACTCACTCTGCTGAGCCACCCAGGTGCCCTGAATGCTTGTGATTTTAACAAATTTTTAGAAAAAATATTGGGTATCACATTTAGAGTAAATTTGAATTCTATAAGAACATTACCTTCTTCCATCTCATATGAACATTTTAATTCGTTTCTTAATTCATTTCATGGATTAATATAGAAATAACATTAAATTATCATCCTATAGTGAAAAATCTTGACTTTTCCCTACCTTAAAAAAAATTACAACAAAGAAAATCTATGAAAAATCTGTTTGATTGTTTGTTTGTTTTACAAAATTGCTGTTTTAAACTCCATCTCTTTGAGTATAAGTTGAGTGGAATAAATTACTTCTTTTTGTTTTTTAATTTATTTATGATAGTCACAGAGAGAGAGAGAGAGAGAGAGAGAGGCAGAGACACAGGCAGAGGGAGAAGCAGGCTCCATGCACAGGGAGCCCGACTTGGGATTCGATCCCACGTCTCCAGGATCGCGCCCTGGGCCAAAGACAGGCGCTAAACCGCTGCGCCACCCAGGGATCCCAAATTACTTCTTAATTAGATACGGATTGTTGATTCTTTTTGGTTCATAAATTAAATAGGCATGAATAATCAATTGTATGTTTTAAACCAGATTCATTTACAGTATAGCTTCATTTGCATTATGGAAATTATTTCCAAGTTTTCAATCATTTGACAATTTTTCCTTATTTTCAATTTTTTGTAAACTCTTACATGTGATACACATTTAGATGCATTTTAATGCAAAGCAGGAAAAAGGGCCAATATGATATTGTAAAACCAATGCCATACTACTTTTGAAGATTGGAAGTTATTTTTACCACAAAATTAATGAGTTGCTCAAATCTTGTTTCCAAAATATAAATAAGGACTCCAAAGGAATCTAATAAGGAAAACACATTTTCCCTAGTTAGAGTTCTTCATCCATTCTTCTATCTCTATTTTATACATTTTTCTAAAAGATTAACACTTAAGACCTATGAATTTATACATTTACATACTTGCTATCAGTCAGATGATCATATATATATATGTGTATATATATATATACATATATATATATCTCCGTGTGTCTTAATGTATTTTAGTTGTATGCGAAAAGATAAATGCCTCTTCATAAATGCATGCTATGAAGATTGAATCATGAATTTAATGATTCAGTTCTCCAATAATAGAAGAGGAAAAAAGACGATGGGTTAGAGTATTTGGAGAAATCCTTTAAGGATGAAATGCTTAACAAGTTTGCTCTCAGAAGCTTATGGACAGAGTTCCACAAAGCAATAAAGATCAGCTCTGTCTAATAGCACTCTCTGATAGCATATGCATGGGTATTTTTCCTAATTTGGTAAAGAGGATGAGAATGAAGATGAGTTGCTGCTAGAGATGAAAAAAGGTAACAGTATCTTTTCTCTTGAAGATGTTCACGAATAGCAATTCCACATGGTTTTTAGTACAGACTAGGCTTTATTACGTTCCCAAATGGCTAGTTATCTGACCTCATGTTAATTATTAGGTAGACATGGTGAGAAACGCCACTACAGAAGAAAAGTCTTGCCTTGTTGATATTTATCAAATCCAGAAAAGATTAAAATAAAAAAGATTCCGTAAAGCATATTAGTGAAACATTTATTCTACACGGTAAAGACATCAATTTCTGTGAGACTCAAATTAAGATTGTCATTTTAGCACTCATTTTGAGGTATGTAAAATGAAGAAAGATTGTTCTTTAGAGAAGCAGACAACAGAATTGTCTGTTGACAAATTAACCAGAAGAGAAGGGTGATGTTGCTTGACTCTCAAACTGCTAACCAGTCTGAAAACATCACTTAAGATTAGCAACCAGTTGTAATGTCTATATCGAGTAAGGTAACCATACCAAGTGGTGACAAAATTGTGCCTCCAGTGATAAATGGGTACTATGTGTTTGGATGACTTCTTTATAGATATTCCTTGTAAGTTAAACTTCTCTGGACAATTGTGAATATTATTTTTTTCTAGTCAGAAGTGATAATGCCATGTTATGAAGGACTCTACTATCAGAACTTCAAACTTGGGTTTGATTATTATTTTTGATACTTAGAAATCTTTCATGTAATGGGCATATCCTGTAAGTCTTCATTTTCAGTCACCTTATTTTTAACGTCTTTAAATAAATATATTCCTTCCCTGTCCTTGCCTGAAGTTTTCTACAGGTAAGCCCCTGTGTCTATGTAATCGAAAGTGTTTTACTCCTTTTTCATGGAAAACCACTTCTGAATCCTGCCACGGATTTGTTGGGTTTTGACACTGTAGATGATGGGGTTCATCAAGGGTGGGAAGATGATATAGATGTTGCCCATGAGGACATGGACCATAGGAGAGAGGTGTTTCCCAAAACGATGCACCATAGTCAGACCGATTATTGGGATATAGAAAACCATGACAGCACAGATATGGGAGACACAGGTCTGCAAGGACTTAAGCCGCTCCTCCCGGGATGCAATAGCCAAGACAGAATGCAGGATCAGAATGTAGGATACAATAATTAGCATGGAATCAAACAAAAGTGTGCAAATCACCAGAGCCAAGGCATAGAAACTGTTAAAGCGAATGTCAGAACATGCTAGTCTTAGTAAGTCTTGGTGAAGGCAAAAAGAGTGCGAGAGGATGTGGGAATGGCAATAGTGGAAAAACTTTAGGCGGATTATGGGAGCCATAATGAACACAAAACTCCTAACTAAAATTCCCAGCCCAATCTTGGTAATCCTGGCACTGGTTAGTATGGACGTATACCTCAGAGGGTTACAGATCGCTGTAAAGCGATCCAAAGCCATGGCGAGAAGGACTCCAGACTCTGTGAGGGACAGACCATGGATGAAATAAGTTTGAGCAATGCAGGCATCCAGGCTGACTTCCTGGCTAAGTCCCCACAGGATGCCCAGCACCGTGTGCACCGTGGACAGCCCCATGCACAGGTCAGTGAGGGCCAGCGTGGCCAGGAAGTAGAACATGGGCTGGTGCAGGCTCGGCTCAGTCCGGATCACATGCAGCACCAGGCAGTTCCCAGACAGTACCATAGCATAGATACGGGAGAAAGGGATGGACAGCCAGGGATATTCCTGTTCCAGGCCAGGGAAGCCTGTTAGTAGAAAGGTGGAGGAATTGGTGTCATAAGCAGGAAAAGCAGGCATGGATCATTTGCTGTATTTTTCCAACGAGTCAGCACTTGTGTCCATTTGGTAGAGCGCTTTCATTCAAATTATTTTCTCATAGAGGACCAATCTGAGCAAAAATGATATGGGTATGTAATACAGAATTCTTTACATTAAAAAGTCACACTTACTGTTGTTCACACCTGTTATCCAAGTACATCTCCACACTTAGGAATCTTGTTGTGTGTCTACCTAATAAAACATCGAGGGTAGACCAAGGAAAGTGATCTAAAATAGATTTCGTCTTTCTCGAGCAACTAGAGATTATGATAAATTTTGACTTTCCAGATGTCTGTTAATTTTTCGGAGTATTTGCAAAAAACAGTTACCCTTCACCTTTGGGCGCGGTTCAGTCTGTCTCTTCATGCATCCGGTGATTCAATCTGTCTTTTTTATCTGGCAATCACTGCTCGAGTCTCAACTCAACAACAAAAGCTCAAAGATATATTTGTTTCTCTGCTCTCGAGAAAGTAGATCATATCTTTGTAAGTACTTGCATCAAGAGAGAACTAGACGACTGTGATGTATAACGTCAGGAAGGAGATGGGTATAAATGGACCCCATGTCCCTAGAGATAGTCTGTTCACATTTTAAAATGAATGGTCAAAACAGCTATTACCTGACTACCATCTGGAATTATCCATAGGGAGTGCATTTGTTCTTTTTAACAAGCACATATTCCGTTTGATGTTCTAACTGTTCCAGGAGTTGAAAACCTATTAGAGAAAATAACATAACACTATATGTTAGTTATAATTCAATTATAAAATAGGTAATACCACACAAACCCTAAGTAACTGGTGCTATTGTGAGCCCCGCTTTATAAATGACTAAATTGAGTTCAAGAGAGAGTAAGCAGCTGGCTAGAGTTGCCCAGCGAGTAAGTGAAGCTGTGAATCCTTGCAGGCCGACTCCAAGGCATATGCTCTTAAGGGCTCATCTGTCTTCAGTTTCGCTGCTATCACCTTTCAGAGGCTGTTGCTTCCCTAGCATGAAGATTCAAAGGTTTCAGGGGTTTTCTCTAATCTTTAAGATTACATTAAACCTATCTCATGTATCAGTTCTCCTTGCTTTCAACAGGATCATCAGTGAGCTTAAGATCCTCTATCATACTCCCTTCTTTCACAAACTAGGCCTTCAGCCACCACAAGGTACATACTCTTTGTTTCTTCTGTTGTTCTGGAGACTTTCCAGGGTTTGTGAGTAACTGCTTTTCATCGATCACAAACTTTCTCAATTAGAGTTTCTCTCTCCTTCCCGCCAGCTTTATTCAAGTAGAATAGACTCATAACACTGTGTCAATTTGAGGTGTACATGTTGATTTTATAATTTACCTCTTTCAAAAGAATTACTGCCATAACATTAGCTAACTCATTCATCCTGTCAAATAATTACCATTGTTTTTTAGAGTGAGAACATGTAAGGTGTATTCCCTTAGCAACTTTCACATATATGATACAGTACCATTAACTATAATCACCATGTTCCACATTAATCCCCAGAAATTGTTAATCTTTTAACTGGAAGTTTGTGCCCTTTGGCAAATATCTCCCAACTTCCCTCATTCCCCAGCTCCTGGGAAAAACCACTCTACTTTGATTCTGAGTTTGGCTCCATTGGATTCCACATATAGGGGGTATTATGCAATATTTATCTTTCTCTGTCTGACTTATTTCATTTAACATCATGTTTTCAAGCTTTATCAAAATTGTTAAAATGCCGGATTTTCTTCTTTTTCATGGCTGAATATTTTTTATTGATTATTAATATTTATTTAATCATTTATTATATTATTTTATTAAATATATATTCAATATATATTACATCTTCTTTATTCACTCATCTATAGACAGATACTTAGGTTGTTTCCATATTGGGGATACTGATGCCATGAACAAGGGAGTGCAGATATTGAAAACTGTCCAGTTAAATTTATTTTTAAGTTTTTCATTGTTTTTATGCTATTATAAGCAGTTTGAATTCCTTCTTCCTTTTTCAGATGTTTTGCTTTTAGTGTATAGAAATGAAACTGTTTTCTGTATCCTGATTTATACCCTGCAACTTTACTGAATCTTTTAGTTAACTCTAGCAGGTTTTTTTGTTTTGTTTTGTTTTGTTTTGTTTTGTTTTTTGTGGAATGGTCAGGATTTTCTAGATATAAGATCATATCTGCAAACAAAGACAATTTTACTTTGTCTTTTTTTGTTGAGATGCCCTTTTTCCTTTTTGCTACCTGATTGCTACAGTTTCTGACTTCCTCTTACGTGGAGTAAAAGTGGGGAGACTGGGCAAACTTGTCTTATTTCTGATCTTAGAAGATATCGCAACCTTTCACCATTGAATATGATATTGGCCACGAGTTTGTCATATATGGCCCTTCTTATGTTGAGGTATGCTTTTTATTAAGATTTTATTTATTTTTCATGAGAGACAGAGAGAAAGAGAGAGGCAGAGGCAGAGGGAGAAGCAGGCTTCATGCAGGGAACCTGACTTGGAACTTGATCCTGGGACTACAGGATCACATCCTGGACTGAAGGCAGCGCTAAACCGCTGAACCACCCGGGCTGCCAGAGGTATGCTTCTTTTATACTCAGTTTGTTGAATTTTTGTCATGAGAGGATGATGTATTTTGTCAAGTGCTTTTTAGCATGTATTGAGTTAATCATAGGATTTTGTCTTTTATTCTATTAATGTGGTGAATCACATGTATTGATCTGCATATGTTGACTTATCCTTGCATCTCAGGGATAAATCCCACCGAATCACAATATTTAATCTTTTTAATATACTGTTGTTACTTTGTGTGTTTACTGTGCTAATATTTGTCAAGAATTTTTGCATCTATGTTCATCAGGAATATGGGTCTATACTTTTCTTTTCTTGTCGTGTACTTATCTGGCTTTGGTACTGAGGTTATGCTGGCCTTGTAAAATGAGTTTGGAAGTATTACTTCCTCTTCAATTTTTTGAAAGAGTTTAAGAAGAATTGGCATTAATTTCTCTAAATATTTAATAGAATTCACCAGTGAAACCTCTGATCCTAGGCTTTTAAGTGCGCAATGGATTACTGACTAAAATTCTTTACCTATAATTGGTCTGTTCAAATTTTCTATTTCCTCATGATTCAGTCTTTGTAAGTTTTATGTTTGGGGGAATTTATCCATTTGTTCTAGGTTATCCAGTTTGTTGATGTATAAAATTTGTCTCGTGATTTTTTGTGTTTCTATGGTATCAGTGGTAAATTTCATCTCTCATCTCTGATTTTACATACTGGAGTCTTTGTCTTATTTTTCATAGTCTAGCTAAAGGTTAGTAAATTCTTTCATCTTTTTAAAAAAAACAACTTAGTTTCATTGATCATTTCTACATTTTTTCATCTTCATTTCATTTATTTCTGCTATCATCTTTGTTCTTTTTCTCTTTCTGCCAGCTTTGGACTTAGTTTATAAAAGTTTTTGGGACAATGTTAAACGACATAGCTAAGTGATCCTGGGGAAGTTTCTAGTACTTATCTCTAACCAAGTGTCATCCCAGAGCAATCCAATGTTTGCCACTTATGCAGCTTTAGGTATTCGAAGTAAAACTGAACGAGTGAAACAAGCTTTAATGTTTTCTTTAACCTACTACATCTAAAATACTATGTCAACATGTGGCAAATATAAACATTTTTGGGGAGACAGATTAAATCATCCTTTCCACACTAAGTCTTTGACCTAGTATGTATTTTGTACTTACATAACATCTCAAATGGGACTAGCCACATTCCAAGTACTCAATAGTCCCTGGTGGTTCATGGATAACTTCTTAAAGAATGCCACCCTAAACTCAGTTTCTTCATCTCTACCATGGAAACAATAACAATTTACTTTAATTGTTTTCTTTGTGTATTTCACAATCCAAGTTATTTACAAATTCATCTAAATAAATTGTCAGGACAATCCAATGAAATAATGATATTACCCCATCTTAGATGAAAAAACTAATGTAAGGTTAAGTATCTTGCCTAAGTACATAGTACTCACAGGTGTTGGGGAAGGGTTTACCAACCAGAAAGTTAGACTTTATAAGCACATTCTTTATTAAAAGAAAAGATGTGACCGTTTAGTAATTCTAATTCTAATTAGAAGTACCTTAATTGGGGATCTCTGGGTGGCGCAGGGGTTTAGCACCTGCCTTTGGCCCAGGGCGCGATCCTGGAGACCCGGGATCAAATCCCACGTCGGGCTCCCGGTGCATGGAGCCTGCTTCTCCCTCTGCCTATGTCTCTGCCTCTCTCTCTCTCTCTCTCTCTCTCTGTGACTATCATAAGTAAATAAAAAACTTTTCAAAAAAGAAGTACTATAATCCTGAGAATTAAATAATGCCAAGATTCCTAGTCCTCAGTAAGTGCTAAAAAATAGTGCTTAGTAATATTATTGTTTTAAAAATGGAGACAACATTCAAGGAGCTTATAAGGAATCAAGCTTATACAAAACTGCGATGGCTTATAAATAATGTTTTCTTGGCCAGCACGTGAGCTCTTTGAGTACTAAAGCCAGGGTTTAAAAAAAGCGTGAAAAGTTTTACTGATATGGAGAAAAATAAAATCAAAACTTATGTTAATAACAATAACCTGTTTTATATAGGCTATATCTGCTGCCCTTCAAAAATATTTAAGACCACTTAGGGAGAAAGGAAGCTGCAGGATGTTTCTTAATCTGTCTGTCCAAAGTTTATTTTCAAATCTCCTTAGATGAAGAAATTATTTTTAAATATTTACACTTGTAAGAATATTCAGAATTTGGTAGACTGGAGCATGTGCTGTGCAGATGCTGTCCTCACTCCCAAAGGAACACAGCCCCCTGCATGTCACATCACTTACTCTCAGCACTTCCCAGGTTTTACTCCAGTGACTCTCAGATCTACATAAGCCTTACTTCCCCTAGAATCTCAATACAACCAGAACAAAGGAAGAAACCAGATCCATTTACAAGATTGTCAAGACCATCTCCACCACAACAATTGTTCTTTTTTTCTTTTTAAAAGGATTTTATGTATTTATTCATGAGAGATACACAGAGAGAGGCAGAGACATAGGCAGAGCCACCCACAGGGAGACCCACAGGGGACTAGATCTTTGAATTTTAGGATCACACCTTGAGCCAAAGGCAGACTCTCAACCTCTGAGGCACCCAGGTGTCCCTGTTGTTCTTTATCAAGTCCATAAAGTGAACGTGTAAAAACAGACAACAATGTCTCAGAAATGAATCCTACAAGTTAATGATCATCTTATGGAAGAAGCAGAGTTTAATCTTCCAATCCATGCCAGTGATTAGCAATTGGCTCCAGTCCAGGGAATCCTGTAAGTAGTAACTAATCCCTTACCACGGTATAGGGGCAAGAACTCAAATGTGTCTTCTTTCTCTACTTGGTATACGTAAACTTCACAATCATACTTTCACAAGCCAGAAATCATATTTCTTCTGTTATTTGTAGTATGAAGCATTGAATTAGGAAGTGACAGTGAAATTGTGGATATGGACACAGAAACCTTTGATATAGACCTAATAACAAAGGGCTTCACATGCAGGCATAAAGTAGTCAGTTTCATAGCAAATGCAGTTTCTGAAAAAATACAAGCATTGGACTTATATGTAATGAGCCATGGTGCTAAATCCAGTCATTCTTTCATAGCTGTCACTTCAAAATTTCTACTAAGACAATGGGAAACACAGGATTCTAAATGAACAGTAAACTATATTGTTTTCCTGAGAGGTTTCTGTCTTTATAGATCCATGTCTGTTCAATCTGATTCCAAAGTCAGTAACTTCACCTTTCTACTTACGGGATTCCCTGGACTGGAGCAAGAATATCCCTGGCTGTCCATCCCTTTCTCCCGTATCTATGCTATGGTACTGTCTGGGAACTGCCTGGTGCTGCATGTGATCCGGACTGAGCCGAGCCTGCACCAGCCCATGTTCTACTTCCTGGCCATGCTGGCCCTCACTGACCTGTGCATGGGGCTGTCCACGGTGCACACGGTGCTGGGCGTCCTGTGGGGGCTCAGCCAGGAGATTTGGATGCCTGCATTGCCTAAAACTTCTTTATTCATGGTCTGTCATGCATGGAGTCTGGAGTCCTTTTGCCATGGTCTTTGTTCGCTTTTTCAATGAAGAGATGCCTAGGGGTCTCAGCGGTTGAGCATCTGCCTTTGGCTCAGGGCAGGATCCTGGAGTCCTGGAATCAAGTCCCACATCGCGCTTCCTGCATGAAGCCTGCTCTCCTCCCTCTGCCTATGTCTCTGCCTCTCTCTCTGTCACTCTCATGAAAAATAAATAAAATCTTAAAAATAAAAGAAAATAAAAGACCAGTGCTCTAGCACTTTGTCATATGAGATGACCATTTACGCAGATACGTCCATATCCAGGCCTAAAGGATGCCTTCATCACAGGATAGATCGCTCAAATCTATGCATTTATCAAACTCCTTTCTGGTTAATTTGAGTTTAACATATGGACCAATTTTTTTAGATCCAAAGCGTTACTGTTATAAATCTTTGTGTCTATACATCTTTCTTTTCCAACTAGATGTAAACTGCTTTGAAGTTAGAGAAAGATTTGATTAGTCTATGGCTCGTCAATGCTGTAGAACCTGATGATGTAATTTTCATAGAAATTTCCCAGCTCTCTGGTCATGAGTCCTGTTGATGCTGCACATCACTATAGTTTGCCATAAAATCTTAACTCCTAAATCCCCAACCTCACAGTATCTTCAAACAATGTAACAAATCATCTAGGACTAATCTTTCTAATCCTGAAAACTAATAAGCTGAATTTTACATCTTTCTCTGAGAACTTAAGGAAGATACCACCTTGCAAATTCTGGATTACATTTAGGAATATTTTTTTTAATGCACTCTTACAATATCTCATCTAAATATTTTTACAAAATTTTATATTGTTTTCACTTACAGAAAATGATGTCCGAATGCAATGATTAACTGAACATATCATCCTAAGTTTAATTTTCTCAAAATTCAGCATCATACTCTGGGAGGGTAACTGATTATAGAATAAATGGGTCTTTACTACGTAATACATTGGCGGATTCGTGATTACATTGATTACCTGCAGGATGCATAGTTTTAATAGGGAAAATTATTTAAACTGTTTTTCATATTTTACTTATTGGTCGTTTAATATGATAGCAAAGGAAACAAATAAAGATATTAAGGGGTATTCTGTTACAGTTATAGGTCTAAAGGGAAGTATAATTGTTACTCACAAAATAGAGGAATGTCATGTTCATTAGAAAAGCCATCCTGAGTAAAATTATGGCAGCATTTAAGAGCATCTTAACTTTGGGGGAAAACCAAGTATACCCTCTTAACCAATATCCTTTTAACTGAAAAAAGGAGATTCCTAGATGTCCAAGATACACTACTGACATATGTCTTATACTCTGTTCTTTCCTATACCAATACATTGTATTTCCTTCAGTTGAATTCTACACTTATCAAGAGTTATATAATACATACTTTTGACAATTTAAGAGTTAGGTAAATAGGGTGTATAATGTTAAATTATGTAAAAATAAATGGGATTGCATGATAAATAGCCGATTTTATATCCATGAAAGCAATATTTAATATTTTGAAAGCCTTGAATACAGCATAACATTAGTTTTTAGTATTTCCATTGAATTTACTTACAAAATATTAATGTAAATAATTGAGGAGAATTTAATATGCTCCAAAAGGAGTGTCCTTAAATATGTCTTTAATATCTTATTGCACTATCAGGAAAGTGAGACAAAAATTTTTGGAAAGTGCTTTTTTGGGTATGGTTAATGAGAGAAAAACATACCTAGAAATATAAAAGTATTTTAGGAATAAGTTTTGTCTGGTCTTATATTTAAAAATGGTAAATTATTACAATTCTGTCTCAATTAAAATACATTTTGTGATTTCCATATATGACTTTTTGAAGATTACCTAGATTTGTAAAAGCGTATCGTAATATAGAAATTGCTGAAACCTTTGTGGAAATGTTAAATCAGAGTGTTAAGTATAAAGCCAAAAGGTAAGAAGTGTCCAGTGATGAAAAAGTTTGAGTTTCACACACATATTAGCTATCATTTATTTAGTGCTTTATTCCCTGCATATTGTGCTATATGTCCTTTCTTATGGCATTGTTTTAATAATTCCCCATATTATTGCTTCCATACAGGAAGGAAATGTCACCACAGATTTAAGTAATGTGTTCAATGTCATGCAAAACGGAGAGAGATCTAGACTTAACACCAGTTTGAAAAAATTTACAAATTTATCTTTATCATATCTTCCCTTAATAATAAAATAGATTATGTTCACACCGTTATAGGAGAAATTCCAATCTCAGACTTTTCTTCCTGCATTCATCACTTAATTCCAAAGCTGCTCTTCTTCTTCCTCCAGTGACATAACTCTGATCAGATAATTAAATGGAAATATGTGATCCACACATTTGGAGCACTGTCTTCAGTTTACATTAATACTATGGACACTGGGAAATAGTAAGTGTGTGTATATATATATATATATATATATATATATATATATATACTGTATATATATGTATAAACTAAAAGGTATATATGCACATATGCATATTTGTATAATGTGCATACATGACATAATCCATAAAGTATGTACATATATGTCATATATATATAATCTATTTAATCAGGGCAGCCGCGGTGGCGCAGCAGTTTGGCACCGCCTGCAGCCTGGGGTGTGATCCTGGAGACCCGGGATCCAGTCCCACGTCGGGCTCCCTGCATGGAGCCTGCTTCTCTCCCTCTTCCTCCGCCTGTGTCTCTGTCTCTCGCTCTGTGTTAATAAATAAAAATAAAAATAAATCTAAATGATAATAATAATAATAATAATAATAATAATAATCAGACTTATGCAGGAAAGATCCTGACTCTCTCATGAAGACTTCTGTCACTTTTCCTGACCTGAAGATCTTTTGGTTCTCTGTATATATGTGAAGTTCTTTGGTGAGCTCATATAATTGCAGAAAGTTAAGGCAAGGACTCAGGGCCTAGGGCTTCAAGATTAAGTAAGCCTATGCTATCACTTTACAAATATGAGAAGTAAGACCTAAATAAATCATTAAAAATGGTCATGAGTAACAGGAGGTATAATTATCCAAGTCTGAACTAGAAATGGCTCTGATTATTCTGTATGCCCCCTCCTGTCTCAGACTGGGAAGGCTGAAGGAGAAGTGTGAATTCCTTATCTATTCAAAGATTAATTCTAATGAGAAAGAGTTATAACTGCAGAGTTCCTAACTTTATGGTTTGGTTGATTTTGTAATGATAGCAATAATGACAAAAATAGCAATACATTTATGAGGAAATCTTCCTTCAGAAACCACAAAGTACTCTCTCCAAGTCAACAACTCTTTTCCTGTTTAAAACAAGATCTACATCAATTATACTTTAATACTACAGAATATGCTAGATAAAATAGTAAATACATGGGTTACTAGGATAGATGAGTGAATTAGGTGGCCCACACTTCATTTCAATTCAGGTCATGATCTCAAGGCCATGAGATCAAGCCCCCCACTGGGGCTCCATGCTCTGTGCGGAATATGCTCCAGATTCTCTCTCCCTCTCCCTCTTCTCCTTTCCCCACTTGTAATGTACTTGCTCCCTCTCTCATAAATAAATAAATAAATAAATAAATAAATAAATAAATAAATAAATAAATAAAAAATTTGAAGATAAAATAAAATAATAAATACATGTACTGGAGGCAGTGCAGGAATCAGGAACCAGTTTAATTCCATTTTGTTAAAATAATAGTTTCTGATACAATAACAATAAGATGCTTCTATCATCTAATTCAGATTAAAGTTTGAGTAGCTGATTCTGGATAGTCAGAGTTGCCTGTTGTTAGTTCACTAAAATTGACCATGACTAGGGTGTTTCTCAAGTTAAAGGACAATTATAAGCAAAAAAAATCCACGCCTTCAAGTAGATAGTGCAACATGATCAGCCATTGTTGGAAAGACTATTTCTATTTCTCATTTTCAACTTAATGAGTGGATATAAATGTCTGACTATATTGAAAATGTTGTCCTGGAATCAGGTGTGACTTCTTTCCACCATTGATATATTTAATTTTAGAATCCATTTAAAGCCTTTATGTCATAGGATGGCATTTCTCACCCTGTTTGTTACTAACTTCAAGGACTACCAAAGAATGAGATTTCTTCTGTAAAAATTTTGTGGGGCAGGAACAGAAATAGCTACGATTCAGCGAGTAGAGGCAAAAGAGTTTGGGAGTTTTTTTTTTTTTTTATATCCCATCTTTATACTAAAACAATAAATTAAAAAGCAGATACATTTAATTGTCTTGACCACAGGGAACATATGTGATCCCTTCTTCAGTGCTCAGGAGAATTGCATCATAGTCGTGCCCGGGGCTAAAATTATATTTCACTGGAAGTGATTTTTTTAAATAACTACACTGTTTATAACAATGCCACATGAGTAGGTGAGTGCACATAAGAAGACTGAAGAATTAAACTTGTGAGTATGTGCTCTTCATAGGTGTCTCTGAAATCTAGATGGAGAAATATTTAGAAAGGATGCAAAGGGAGTGTGGGGGAACTGCACCTCATAATTCTGCATAAGAAGTCACTCTGAGCAGAAAGCCTTAAAGGGAATATAAGACTTCAGTTGTCAGATTTGACCCAAGATATAAGTTCTTGGAAGAACATTTTTCACCTTCTTTCTTCTCTTATCCAAAGTGAATGTCTCCAGATCTTTCATTAAAAAGTAGGTTTGTGTCCTGACTCGTGTATATGTAAAGATAATGTAGGAATGCAAACAAGAAAGCTTACACATCATGAAACTAAAATTCCTAATGTTTTTCTTACACTGATTCTTTGTATTTTCTTGTTTTCAAGATTTTATTTATTTCTTCATGAGAGACACAGAGAGAGGGAGAGAGGCAGAGACAAAGGCAGAGGGAGAAAGAAGCAGGCTCCATGCAGGGAGTCCAATGTGGGACTGGATCCAGAGACTCCAGGATCATGCCCTGGACCCAAGGCGGTGCTAAACCGCTGAACCCCCCAGTGTTCCGGATTCTTTGTGTTGAAATCAAACAAGCAAGGGGACAGTTTGTGTCGATAGCCTCTTACATCTACAACCTGTCTGCTGCTTTTTGGGGCAGAATGAGCTTTGCAAGAGCAAGGGTCCAAAGAACCAGCAATTGCCTAGGAGTCATTTCTATCAACATCTGCCATTATAAATGAGAAAAATAAAGCTAATGCTTGATATTTATGTTGCAGATCAACAACATTATTAAGTTGAAAACGTGCGATCTGAATGCATGCTCCAGGCTAAGCACAGGGCCAGATGTCCTGTTGGGGGAATTGAGCTGCAACCTAAAGGAGTCAACAAGAGTGTAGCCTCATTGTTTGCTGCAGGCAAATTCTGCAGATGTCATGTGTGTTTGCTCAGCCCCTGGCACAGGGGAAATATCAGGAAAAGCACTCAGATCGAACTTAACTGAATTCCTTTGGTATTACTATTGTACCAACGAGAAGGAAAAGCTTCAAAGTGAATGTGAGAATGTCACAGTTATGTGATGTGCAAGCAATGTTTAAACTGGAACAGATACTAACATTCTCCCAGAGGAATGAATGACAGTAAACAGGAAACTGGGCTGTGCATTGACATCCAAGGGTGGGTTTTAGAGGAGCAGGTATTTGGAAGAGAAAGGAAATGGTTTAAGGGTTGGGTTAGGGGTGTGATACAATGCCACACTTTGATTAAAGAGGACAGTTCCACAAAATTTGTATTTTCTAATTGAGCATTGCCTGGTTCAGGACAATTTTAATCTCTTTTGTCCTGGCTGTATTAAAGTCAGTTGTGTGTTCCATGCATTTTATTCCACCCATCCAACCAAAAACCAATGAGACTTTATGCAAGGAATATAATAATTGTAATACGAAATATATGAAAAATATTTCTCATCAATAATCATAGCATTGAATTTCATTGAATAAAGAAATTTTTTATATCTTCCGTGATATTTTAAATACTTGTGTTGGTATTATCAGATTTATTTTACTAAAATTATCTTGTTTAGAATTCATAATTACCATGTATTCTTTGAAACAATATTATTTATTGAGCAGATATGGATATGAGAAAATTTTCCAAGAGAAATTCAACAAGGTATAACTTCATTTTAGGCCATTATTCTATCAAGCACTATTTTCTGTACATAATATACAAAATGTTTATCTGAATTTCAGTAAGAACATTTATCCTTGCATCAAGTTTTAGTCAAATCTGTCTAATTTCCCGTTTACCATCATCAATTTTATTTTGTACTGTTATCTAATTTTATCTGGGATACTGGAGGCTCTTTTCCTAAGGTATATTTGAATAGACTTCCAATACAGTTTATTTGAAATGAGTTTGTTTCAGGTTTACAGACAAATTGTGCAGAAAGTACACTCTCTTCCTCTCCCATCCTACATTTTCTCTGGCAATTAACATCTTGTACTAGTGTGGTACATTTGTTGCAACTGATGAGCAAATTAGTATTAATTATTTTTTATATACTTACTATTAACTACAGTACATAATACACATTAGAGCTCATTCTTTGTGTTCTACATTTCTTCGGGGTTGGACAAATGCATGATATCTTATAGCCATTATTGTTGTACCTTATAGAATATTCTTCTACCTTAAAAAAGTCCTAGGCTCCACCTATTCACCCCTCTCTTTTTCTCCCTGAAACCGTGGTGAATACTGTCTCTATAGTTTTACTTTTCTAGAATATCATATAGTAGGAATCCCATGTGGGTGGCTTTTCCAGGGCAGCCTCATTCACTTAGCAACATGGACTTCAAGTTTCTCCAAATCTTTTGGGACTTGATAGTTCATTTCTTATTGTCACTGAATACTTCATCATGTGGAAGTATCACAGTTTGTGTATACATGATAGAGATATTGGTTGCTTCCCAGTTTTGGCAATTGTGAATAAAGATGCTATTAATATTCATGCACAAGCTTTGTGTTTACATAAGCTTTGAATTCACTTGGATAATACTTAGGAGCACAGTTACTGGATTTCATGATAAGCCTATGGTTAGCTTTGTGCACTGTCTCCCACGTAGCTGTGCCATTTTGCATCTTCACCCTTAATGAATGAGAATTCTTGTTGACCCACTTCCTTACCAGCATTTAACACATCAGAGTCTTGAATTTCAGGCAATTGAAAAAGGTGTGTGGTAATATTGCACTGTTGCTTCGTTTTGAAATTCTGTGACCTAGGATGTTGAGCATTTTTTACGTGCTCATTTTTCATCAATATATCCTCCTCTTGGTTGAGGTTTATGTTCAGATTTTTGCCCATTTTTAATTTGTTCACTTTCTTATTGTTGAGTTTTAAGAGTTCTTTGTACATTTTGGATAAAAGTCCTTTAATCAAATACATACTTTGTAAATATTTGGTCCCTGTCTGTGATTTGTCTTTTAATTCTCTTAACCATGTCTTTCACCGAACAGATGGTTTCCAACTGTAATGAAGATCAACTTAATCAATTTCTTTTTTCACCGATCATACTTTGAAAGTTAACAAAAAGTTGACTGTTGGGGCCATGATCTCCTATAGGTTATCCTATCCTCTCTTTTAGAATTTTTATACTTTATTTCCCACCTAGAAGTACTGTGATCCACTTGGAGTGAATTTTTGTGAAAGGTGTAAGGTCTATGTCTACATCCATTTATTTTTGCATGTGGATATGCCGTCGTTCCTGCACCATTAGTGGAAAAGATTTTCCTTCTCCATTAAATTGCCTTTGTTCTTGTGTCAGTTAATTCTGTATATGTGTGCGTCTATTTATGGGCTCTCACTTCTGTTTGTTTCCATTTTGTTCTTCTCTAGTGCCTGTTGCTCTTCTGGGTCTTTCACCTTTCCATATTAAGTGAATGAAGAACAGTGTGTACATATATGCAAAGTCACCGGCTGGGATTTTGATGAGAGGTACATTGCATATGTACCTCAAGTCTACAAGTGACTCTTAATCATGTTGTTTTCCTTTCCTAAGGACAGAGACATTTAACTTTTTATTAAACAATGAATATTCCTGTATAGATTGTTGACTTTAAGGTATAGGTCAGTACTTTGTAACTACCTATTTTCCATTGGTATGGAATACTGCTCAGAATGGTGAATATTCTTTTTTTTTCTCTCTCTCTTTGCATTGACTGCAGACTAATGACTGCCTGTGAATTCCACTTGGATAAAAACAAAATTGATACATGTAACATCTTAAGTTCTTGAACCTATTATAAAACCAAACTAACATTCTTTAACTGACAAATGGCCACAAATGCACTTACAGTTTCAGAAGTGAGTGGGTCTGCTTTGCATATTGAATTGTCCTGTGTATTTGTGTGCCTTCATGGAGAGAGGTAGACACAGAGACAGGGGCAGAGAATTTGGGGAGCCTGTCTGTGCATTCCTAGAATTACACGATCAGTCAACAGCTATGCTTGACAAAATGCCCTTTAAAAACACATTCAATTTCTGTTTCTAGAAATTTCAATAAATCTAGATGAGAACAAATAAAGAGAAACCCAATACAAAATTTGCAACATTAATCAAGCAGCTCTAAGCCAAGATGTCCAAGCTCAATGGCACAATCTTCATGCCCCCGGTGCTGACACTGATTGGGATCCCCGGCTTGGAGTCTGTGCAGTTCTGGATTGGAATTCCTTTCTGTGCCATGTACATCATTGCTCTGTTTGGGAATTCCCTGCTCCTGGTCATCATCAAATCAGAACGCAGCCTCCATGAGCCCATGTATCTCTTCCTGGCAATGCTTGGAGTCACAGACATTGTTCTCAGCACCTGCATCCTACCAAAAATGCTAGGCATCTTCTGGTTTCATCTGCCTGACATATACTTTGATGCCTGTCTCTTTCAGATGTGGCTTATCCACACCTTCCAATGCACTGAATCAGGAATTCTGTTGGCCATGGCCCTGGACCGCTATGTGGCCATCTGTGATCCCCTGAGACACGCATCCATCTTTACACACAAACTTCTCACTCAGATTGGAGTGGGAGTGATGCTCAGAGCAGCCCTCCTTGTAGCTCCATGTCTCATCCTCATCAAATGTCGGCTGAAACACTTCCGGACCACTGTGGTCTCCCATTCATACTGTGAGCACATGGCCATTGTGAAGTTGGCAGCAGAAGACATTCGAGTCAACAAGATCTGTGGTCTCTTTGTGGCCTTCACTATACTTGGATTTGACATAATCTTCATCACCCTCTCCTACATCCGAATATTTATAACTGTCTTCAATCTGCCTCAGAGGGAAGCTAGGCTCAAAGCCTTCAACACCTGCATTGCCCATATTTGCGTCTTCCTTGAGTTTTATCTCCTTGGTTTCTTCTCCTTCTTTACACACAGGTTTGGGTTCCATATTCCACCCTACATTCATATTCTTCTGTCCAACCTTTACCTGCTTGTCCCTCCTTTGCTCAATCCTATAGTGTATGGGGTGAAGACCAAACAGATTCGAGATCGAGTGTCCAAGGTT
This sequence comes from Canis lupus familiaris, assembly GCF_011100685.1. Classification (NCBI taxonomy): domain Eukaryota; kingdom Metazoa; phylum Chordata; class Mammalia; order Carnivora; family Canidae; genus Canis; species Canis lupus. The sequence continues at coordinate 28,405,174 of NC_049242.1, forward strand.
TTCCACTCTAAAGATTCATCTTGACTTCTCATTTAACTTTTTCTCAAATAATAAAATTCAATTTGAGAAATAGTAGTTTGGGATCAGGTTTTGTGCTTTCTCAAGTTCATTTACGCTGCTGAAAGATACAGTTCTAGATTTTACATTGGAGACAGGCTCTCATTCCTATTTAAACCATTAGTATTTATGTACACAGAATCAACTTATTAGTAGATGACATAAAAGAGAGAAAACATGCAGATTTGCTTCTGGTTTAGTCAATCATTAATTTAATTTAATTTTATTTTATTTAATATTTCAGTGAGGAAATTTCCTAAAAACACAAGTAAATTTAAGTAGTTAACCTCTGAGTAAAACATTTTCATTGTGTTCTTTAAAAACAATAAATTAATTCATAAAGATAATTCCAAGGATCGCGAACTAATTTCTTTTTTGTCTTCTAATTTCAATAATCTTGCTCCTCCAACTCATCATCTTTATCATTTTAATTGTCATCGCCTTTCAAGTTTTCAGTTGTTTTCTGACTTACATTCATCTGACTATTAAGATGAATTATTTTTAAATCCAAATGATTCGGGTTTACAAAAACTTAAGTATCTAGTTACTGAGAGTTCCCATAGACCCCCCTACCCAGTTTTCCTTCTCATTGTTATCTTTCACTAATATGTGTTATAGTCCATGAATCAATATTGATACATTATGATTTACTAAAGTCCATATTTTATTAAAATTTCTTAGTTTTTCCCTAACTTCCTTTATTTCCTCAAAAGATCCCATCCTGGATGACACATTGCATTTAGTTGTCAAGTCTGTAAGCTTCTCTTAGTTATAATTTTTGAGACTTTCCTTGTTTCTAATGACCTTGACAACATTGAAGAGTGCTATTCAGGTATTCCATAGGAATCCCTTTCATTGGAATTTATCTGATGCTATGTAATGATTAGATTGGAATTACGTGCTTTGGGGAGGAAAATCATAGATGTTAAATTCCAATTTGATTACATATCAAGGATACTTATTATCAACATAATTGATTAGCTGTGTATTTTGAGCATAATTACTTATCTGAGATAGTATTTGTCAGGTTTCTTCAGTTTAATTACCATTTCATACTGTGCTTTTGGAAGGAATATTGCTCTAGTTAGCCCACACTTAAGGAGTAGGGATTTATGTTCCTTCTCCTTGAGGATGGAGTAGATACATAATTTAATAAATTACTTAGAATTCTTTTACAAGGCAATTGATTTATTCTCCCTACTTCTTAATTTCTTTAATCATTTATTTATATCAGTATGGATTTATGGGTATCTTTGTCATAATTTGAGTATAATCCAATATTACTTTATTTTTTCGTATTGCTCATGTTGTTTCAACCTGACCGTTGGATGCTCTTGTTCCTTTATGGCTTACCCCTCATTGTGTGTGTGTGTGTGTGTGTGTGTGTGTGTGTGTGTGTGTGTGACTTTTTGTTTTATGGCATTGGAAGATGCTCAGGCTAATCTTGGGTATTTCCTGCCTCAGTTCTAGAATTATGATTTCCCTGGGATGTTTTCTTCTTTTTATTGGTGAATAGAATTAGAAACAAAGAACAGGGCCTTAGGTATGCTTTAAGTTCTCTCAGGTGACAGAGCAAGGAATTCTGTGTGTTAGCTAACCTATGTTCATACACATATCTATAAATATTTCTGTATGTAAACACTTGCATCTAAATTAAGTTAATTTATAGTTCTTACTAATATCTGCAACATGAATTTGTTACCACAAGGATCTTTCTAACTACTTCAATTTGCTTCTTGCTAAAGTCGCATTCCAACAGTGAAAAATCTGGCTTCAACCATCTGTCACACATTTACTTGTTGATTTCCAATATGCCTCTAAAGCCATATCATAGTTGTTAATCCATGCCCCTGTGAAAACAACTTGACCAACTGGAGTAAAGGGTTTATGAACAGTTCTTTTCGCTTTTATGCCTACATTCCATTCATTTCCAAAGTAACTTATGTCAGTATCTTTTCCCACCATCCCATTCAGTGAAGTTATTCAATGCATTTACCAAACAGGTAGATTATTTTTTTTATAATCTACGTTCCTTCTTGGAATCCTCTAATTTGCTAAATAATTATTATTTTTTTTTAAATTATCTGTTAATTTGAGAAATAGAGAGAGAAAGAGATTGAGAGTTCAGGAGCACAGGACAGGGAAGGGCAGAGGGAGAGGGAGAAACAGACTCCCCACTGAGCAGGGAGCCCAATGCTGGCTAGATCCCAGGATCCTGGAATCATGCCCTGAGCCAAAGGTAAATGCTTAACTGACTGAGCCACCCCGGTACCACTAAGTAATCATTTCTTATTTATATATATATTAATATCCATTCTATGTTGTAAAGTTCTTTTTCTAATGGTGTACAATATCATGTACTTGCCATCACAGTATCATACAAAATAATTTGATTTACCTAAAAATCACATGTACTTCACCTATTTATCTGTAGACAAATGGTTTTATTCTTTCCTTCAAAATCTGTATATCTTTTATTTTTTTGTGTGTTGCATTATAGTTCTAGCTAAGACTTGCAGTATGATGCTGAATGGGAATAGTGAGTGGTGGCATATCTGCCCTGTTGCTCACTTTAGAGAAAGAGCATCCAGTTCCTTGCCATTAAGTATGATATTAGATATAAAGTTTTCTGTAGATGTTCTTTACCAACTTGAAGAGTTACCCTTTCTTTAGTCCTGGTTTGCTGAGAGGTCCCCCACCCCGACTGCCAGAAATGGGTGTTGGATTTTGCCAACGCTTTTACTGAATCAGTTGATATAATAATATGATTTTTCCTCTTTAGCCTGTTGATGCAAAGGATAACATTAAATGATTTTTGAATACTGAATATATTCCCATTAGTGGTTTACATATTTACTTTGAATTGATATATCCAAGTGTAATGAATTTTAAAGGAAATTGTCATAACTATAGATATCAGTTAAAGAGTAAAACGATTAATTCTTCAAAGGAGACACTTCATTTTGGTATTCTATATGTCCACTTTGGCCATTGAAAATTTTATGTGTTCTTGGAACTAAACTCTAAACTAAATTTCACACATAAATGTGTATATATGGGAAATACTGAGTGATAAAGTAGACCTTTATCTTTTCTAGCGTTTTCCCATATATGTTTCTGTGGATTTTATAATTCTCATAGAAAATTTTGATCAAAGGTTTAAAGCTTAAGAGCAGGTCAATAAAGATAATAGTACAGGAATATAAGACATTATGAGGGCAGCCGGGGTGGCTCAGCGGTTTAGCGCTGCCTTCAGCCCAGGGCCAGATCCTGGAGACCCAGGATCGAGTCCCACGTCGGGCTCCCGGCATGGAGCCTGCTTCTCCCTCTGCCTGTGTCTCTGCCTCTGTGTGTATGTGTGTGTGTGTGTGTATGTGTCTCTCATGAATAAATAAATAAAATCTTAACAAAAAAAAGACATTATGATGCAATTAGTAGTTCTAAATTATGTACCAGTCAATTTTTTAGGTAGAAGGACAGACAGGAAGTAATTTAAGCTTTTTTGGTCATGTGATCTCTGTCCTAATTATTCAAATTTGCCAGTGGAGGGCAAATCTTCCATAGACAGTACATACATTCATGGATATGGTGATGCTCCAATAAAACTTTGTTTACAGAAAGAGGCAGCATGCTGGATTTGATCTGTGTGCAATGATTTGTCCCATGGATTTGACATATTCATAATCTATGTGATTGATTAAGAACAGTAGTAGGCTTTATAAGTACAAAATATAGTGTAGCTGTGTAATTCATAAGTTCAGGGTTTGGACTAGGTTTATCACCTGAAACCAGTGTCATCCACTATACGAAAGATTGTATGGACTTTTCACCATGACCATTGTACTATTCTTTGTTTCCCAAGGTGACCAATGACCTTCATAGTGCCACACACCAGATATTCTCTTATTGGATGTACCAACTGCTTTTTTAATTGTATGTTTTTCCTTGAAGCTTTTTTTCCTTTTGTTTTTATAACATCACTGTCTTCTGCAGGCATTTTTATTTTTTTTACTACGTCTATTCACTTCTGTTGAGATGTTACCTCTACTTGGAAACCCTCCCCCTATTACCTGGTAATGTTACCATCACTCTTCAATGCTCAAATCAGCCTTTCCTTGGCATCTCCTCCAATATTCTTCAATTAGAATTTTCTCAGACTTGATGTTTTTCTCTTGTTTGATAATCATCTACGTATTTATTTTTAAAGTAGGCTCCAATGTTGGGCTTGAACTCATGACCCTGAGATCAAGACTCGAGCTGAAATCAAGAGTCAGATGCTTAACCAATGGAGCCACCCAACTCCCATCATCTACATGTTTTTAACTATATTATATTTAATTGTTGTCTACATTATCTGGGATGGCTGGTGAATTTTATTTTCTCTTTACTTACTTAATATTTTTTTACCACTTAGTTTCTCATGTATCTTTGCCTTATATTTGAAAATAAATCCTCTATGACATTAATTGTTTTTGTGTAACTTATTGCAGTGACTTGGCATGTGATTCACTGAGAGAAGAAATTTTTTAGAATGGTTTGGGTGGGGGAATAAGTGCAGAATGTCCACTTTGGGGCATGTTAAATTAAAGAAATAGGATCTCCTAGTAGATATACTCAGTTGGGAGCTCTATGTAGACATTTGAAAAAATAAATTTAATAATGATCTTCATATTTTCTTTTTTTAAAGATTTTATTTATTTATTCATGAGAGACACACACAGAGAGAGAGAGAGAGGCAGAGACGCAGGCAGAGGGAGGGAGAAGCAGGCTCCATGCAGGGAGCCCGATGTGGGACTTGATCCCAGGTCTCCAGGATCATGCCCTGGGCAGAAGGCAGGCGCCAAACCGCTGAGCCATCCAGGGATCCCGACCTTCATAGTTTCAATACCTATCATAGCAGTGAGAATTGGTGTGTTTGGAAGATTGTGTTGACTATTGTGAAACTGTTTCATCCGTAGTCTCATTGAATTCTTACTTTAACACTATGAAGTTTAAAAACTATTTTCCACACTTACAAATGATGAAGTTAGGATTTATAATGTTAAAAATAACACTCACTTAGCTATCAGTTATGGAAACAGTATTTAAACTTGAGTTTGACAAACAAGAATATGGCTGTAGATGAAACATCTAAAAATGTAAAGTTTTGAGGAACTAATTCATTTGAGAACAAACAAATGTTTATGAATAGTCCACAAAGAATATACCAATGTTGGTCAAAACCCAACAATTTCTGATTCAATGAACACTACATCCCATGATGATCTAAAGTAAAAGAGCATTTGAACAGAGCATTCTATAGATATGTCCAATGTAGTTTCTTCTATGTTCCATGCATAGTAACATTAAACTTAGAAGTGAAACATTTTCAATTTCAGCACTGAATGAATGTGATCAAAACAAATTGATACTGAAGGAAAAGAGGGAAGAAATAAATTTTTTAAAAAGGAAAAAGGAGAGGGGAATGGCCATATGGGTAAATAGTATTTTCAGAATCTTAGAGTTTTCATTAAGTTTTGAAACTATATATATATTTTTTTAATTTTTAATTTTTATATGTATATTTGTATTGGAGTTCGATTTACCAACATATAACACTCAATGTTCATCCCATCAAATGCCCCCCTCAGTGCCCATCACCCAGTCACCCCATCTCCCTGCCCACCTCCCCCTCCACTACCACTTGTTTGTTTCCCGGAGTTAGGAGTCTGTCATGTTTTGTCACCCTCTCTGAGTTTTCCCACTCATTTTCTCTCCTTTCCCCTATAATCCCTTTCACTATTTTTTTATATTCCCCATATGAGTGAAACCATATAATGATTGTATAGTAATAGTGTTATCAGGCCGTACTGATTGGACAGTTTTCTAGTAAAGTAGAAGCAATTCTTGCTTGGGGTGTTGTCAAGATATTGCAGTAGATTTATCACTTATAAGGGATTTTAAAGAAACTTAAGAAATATCTACCACAATATAGAAAAGAAGAGGAGATGTAGGAGGATAAAAAATTAAAAGGTTTAGAGGAATAAGCTTCCATATTTATAAGGCAAGTAAGTATAAGCATATTAGTGGGCAATATTGCATAATACAGAGCATGTATTTTGAAAACCAGAGTCCCTGGGTTCAATTTTACATTGCCTTGTGCTAGGGGAGTTACCTTTATGCAATTTACTAAACCTTTTTGTGCCTCAGTTTCCTACTTGGTACGAGGAGAATAATAATACTACCCACATCACAGTATAGTTTTGTGGACTAAAGGAGTAAATAAATGTAAAAGGCTTAGTAAACAGCCAAACCCACAATGATCATTATGTGACTGTTAAGCCATTATTACAACTGTTATAACTGAAACTTGAAAATGACGACTTTTACTGAAGAATTTTAATCAGTACATGTAAGAGTGTGAATTGGAAAAAAAAATTTGTTTTCATAAATTACATTGTCCAATATACTGAGAATTTTTAAATTATTACAAAAATTAACCTAGTTATTTCACATTTGTGAATATCATGAAATATTATTCATAAATATAGAATACAAAATAATGTCAATAATAAATAACAATTATTGCAAGTATTTATTGAACGCTTCCCATGAAGCTTATTTCCAAGAGAAAGAAAGGGAAATATTAAAAAATGAAAAAAGAGAGAAAAATGTACAACATCAAATATCCCTGCTGAGAAATAAAACTGAATTGAGAAATTGTATGTTGGAGACAAAGTTGCAACTATTGTTAATGTACCATGATTTCATAAAACAGAATCTGCCAATACGGGTTTGTATTTACATCATATTTTAGTTTCCAGAAATAATCTTGTTTGAGAGGAAGAGACTGACCACACGGTCACGAATCTGTTTGGTCTTGACACCATACACCAGGGGATTGACTGTGGGAGGCACCAAAAGATATAAACTTGCAAAAATTATATGAATGCTTGAAGGTACCTTCTTGCCAATACGGTGAGTTAGGAAACTAAATAGTGCAGGTGTGTAGAATCCAAGTAGAGTGCAGACATGGGCAGCACAGGTGCCCAGAGCTTTAGAGCGGGCATTCTGAGAAGATAGCCGGAAGACTGCCTGAAGGATCTTGATATAGGATGTAGCTATGAGCCCTAGGTCCAACACCATCACTGAAAGGGCCACAGAGATTCCATATGCTCTGTTAATGAGGGTGTTGGCACTGGCCAACTTCACCACAGCCATGTGCTCACAGTAGGCATGATTGATAACATATTTAGTGTAATACGGTAGCCTTTTAATAAGAAGAGGACAGGGCAAAACCATAAAGGTAGCTCGGATCACACCAGCTAGACCCATTTTAGTGATCATTGGTGTTGTCACGATGGTTGTATAACGCAGTGGGATACAAATAGCTACATACCGGTCGAAGGCCATGGCAACCAAGAGGGCTGACTCAATTATGCAGAATGTGTGGATAAAATACATTTGTGCTAGACAGATACTAAAGTCAAACTTGTGAGCATCCAACCAGAAGATACCCAGCATCTTGGGGGCTGTGGAAGAGACAAGAGCCATGTCATTCACTGCCAGCATACAAAGGAAGAAATACACAGGCAGGTGGAGGCTGGGTTCTATTTTGATGGTGATGATGATTACACTGTTCCCCAGCAGGGCCAGGGCAAACAGGAGGCAGACAGGGATGCCAATCCAGCAGTGAAAAGCTTGCAAACCAGGAATACCAACCAGGAAAAAAGATGAGATGTAGCTATGTGTAGCATTGTCTGCCATATTAAAACTGGAGAGTTTGCATGCTCTGGTGCAAAGTAGTGAGGCTAGTTTCCTATAGGAAGAAATCAAGTTGACAGAATAATTATTTATTTATGGAGATTCCAGGCACACTAAAATAGCCTATGTGAAGGGCTGACTCTTCTCTAAAACTTCCGTAAGTTGTTGGGTTAATCACTTCCCCGTTATGGACCCTGGTATCTTTATTTGCAAATAAGATGGACTTCTTTTTAAATTTTCTCTTCTCTGTTCAGTGTTTTTTCTGTTCTAGTTTTATATTTCCATTATCTATTAAGTATACAAGCAGTGATAAAATTTCTGCTTCTTTGTGCCTAGGATTTTTTGAATTGTGTGATATAGACATCAACTTTGCTTTAAGAAAGACAAAGGCCACAATAGCCAAACTGTGGAAGGAGCCTCGGTGTCCATCGCAAGATGAATGGATGAAGAAGATGTGGTCTATGTATACAATGGAATATTCCTCAGCCATTACAAACGACAAATACCCACCATTTGCTTCGACGTGGATGGAAGGTATTATGCTGAGTGAAATAAGTCAATCAGAGAAGGACAAACATTATATGGTCTCATTCATTTGGGGAATATAAAAGATAGTGAAAGAGAATAAAGGGGAAAGGAAAAAAATGAGTGGGAAATATCAGAAAGGGAGACAGAACATGAGAGACTCCTAACTCTGGGAAAGGAACTAGGGGTGGTAGAAGGGGAGGTGGGCTGGGGGTGGGGGTGACTGAGTGACGGGCACTGAGGGGGCACTTGATGGGATGAGCACTGGGTGTTATTCTATATGTTGGCAAATTGAACACCAATAAACAAGAAATTTATAAAAAAAAAAAAAGAAAGACAAAGGCCACTGCTCTCAAGGAATTTTCAATCAAGTGTGAACATTCATGCAGGCATACACAAACACACAGATCCACACATGCATATATACAATGAATTGCAGGTTATACAAAAGGCAGTTGTAATTTTAACAATATGGTAGACCACAGACAACTTAAATAATCAGGAATGCATAATAAGAAATTCAAACAGCTTAAATATAACCAAAATTCTTGTGAACATTAAAAATAAAACCTTATTCTCACTCATGACTAATGCCTTCTTATTTCCGAAAAGATCTTAAAGATAATCAGAAGGAGGACAGGATATTAGAAGCATATATCAAAAGTGAGGGGTATTAGCTGAAAATAGGAGAAAAACACAGATCTGTCATCAGAATTTTAAATTAATATTGTCCAGAAAAATGTTTTTTTATTATTTTTTTTGCTATGGCTATATCTCTACAACTTTTTATGTAATTCAAAAACAAGTACCTAAAAGACTGCATTTATCAATCCACACAATTTTCTAAGTGTATACTGTGTTTCAAATAATGAGGAAAAACTGTTTTTTTTTTTCTGAGCTATCCAAAAACAGTTAACTGCATTCAACATTAGATGAAGTTACCATATGCAATTTTTAAAAAGATTTACATGAAACTTAATTTAGCATTTTAAGTGATGGGGGAAAATTGCAAATAAGTTACCTGCCTTGACAATTATTTTTCTTTTTTGAAAATTTCATTTCCTCATTCCTTCAGATAATTTAGACATTGCTATCAACACACATTTTTAACTAATGGGAATAATATAAGTCCATTTGGCATTCTGCTCCCCGGATTCCTGGCCTTGACCCTTGCTTTGCTCCCTGCTAATGACAGTGAGAGCAAAGTAATTCCAATCCAGTACTCCAGGTCTCAGTGCTACAAGCATCTTTTCATGATCATTCACTGGTCTTGTCCTTTTGTTCCAGTAATGGCCCTCAAACCTTCTTCTGAGGATCAAATTTCCTCCTAAAATAGCAATTCAGAAATGCACACGCTCATCTTCATACGTTGCCTTTTTAAAAATTTTTAATTGTTCCCAATATCTACTCCTGAAACTCATCTGATACGAAAGTTCAATAAATTTTAATAAATATTCCTATTGGCAATACCTCTTTGTTTGACTCTTCATGTAATATCTGTTCAGAAAAAAAACATTCTGGTTATAATTAATGTGCATATTCTCCTCTTAAGCATATGCTACTCTGGACCTATGTGAGTAAGTATCTGAGGTGTTTCCATATAAGAAAGTGAGAATTCAAATTTGAGTTAATCATTATAAATATTTCAGAAGAATTCAGAATTTAAACATTATCCAGAATACAGAGACCCAGAATTTTGGATTGTCACATTGGATGTGAGTCCCATAACCTCAGGTAGAGATAAGAATTTGGGGCAAGAAATTGGGAATATTGAACATTTAAACTATAAAAGATGTTTAAGTTTAATAAAAAGATCTTTATAGGTTTATAGGTTTTTCCATGTTCTTCCATTTAGGAAAACCAAAAATTCAAGAGGATGTTTGGCAGAGAACTCAGTATACAGCAAGTGAGTAGTACATCTAGAAGTATAAACATGATTTCTAGGTAGAAAAAATTACACAGAACGAAAAATAAGCTTAATTGCTTTGTGATACATACATACTTAGTCATAAAAGTAGGTCTATAGGCATCAGTAAATTTACTTATAAGGCAATACTAAGGGGTGTCTGGGTGGCCCAGTTTGTTAAGCCTCTGTAATTGGTTTGGGTCATAATCCCAGGGTCCTGGGATTGAGCCTTACCTCAGGTTCCCTGCCCAGCAAGGAGTCTGCTTCTCCCTGCTCATATGGCCCTCTCCCACACCCCACCCCCATCTCCAACCCTATGCATGCTCTCTCTGGCTATTTCCATCTGTGTGATAGATAGAAAGATAGATAGATGATAGAAAGATAGATAGAATCTCTCTCTCTCTCTCTCTCTCTCTCTCTCTCTTAAAAGAAAGACAATACTGGGAGAAAGAGGTTAAGTAGTTTCAATTTAGAGAGAGGCCAGGCTCCTGGAATGTGTAACTCAGGGATCTATAGGGAAACAACTCCAAGAACATGGCAGCCTATTTTGAATGAGGTCAATAAGGTTGCTTATTACCTTCTATTTACCAGACAGATTGCCAGGGAAGTCAGAAAGCCTGCCCACACCCTCTAGCTTCCTGTTAGTTCTGATTTTGCATTTGTTTCTGAAACATACAGATACCATGTTCCTTCTGCCACCCAACTCTTGCATTTTACCTGCATCAGGGTTAGTTAGCCGAATCTGTGGCCTGCAATCTGCCACTCCAGAGAGCATGATGCTAGTAGAGCATGCAATGCTTTCTATGTTCTGTTTTATTATATTTAGCATGTTTATACCATGTCTTAAATAATCACAGTCGGGGATATGCCACACGATGTTCACTGTTTTCCTCAAAGCTCCCCCACTATCTGCCTGTCTCTCATTTGTTGGCAACAGCTGTCACACGGTCATTTAAACCAAAAATCTCAGAGTTATCCTTGACCCTTTGCCCTTTAAAACCTTAACAGTACAATCAAGCAGCCATTATATCTCACTGAATTTAATGATTTGATATCCATCAAATTCAGCATGTCATTCATCCTTTCCTCTATCTGTGACATTTATTAACTCCCATAAAGTCTGCGGCATAGCCTCCTAATTATTTCTCCTGTTTCTGGCTTTTCTTTATAAAGTCCACCTCCTCACATCATCAATTATCTTTTAAAAGTCAGATATGATTATTTTGCTTAAAGTCTTATCATTAAAAGTATTGTCTTATTCCAAAAAATGTTAATTCACTCTATGCTTTTTTTGCATCTCTCAAGCTTCCAGTCTTGCCGTTACTTCGTTTCAGAGTAACCCAGAACTTCTAGCAGGTCTGGGATCATACAATATGGTTTTATTCTTTATGACTTTAAACTGTCTCTACATTTGGACTTGATTAATTTTTCCCTCATCTGCTTTATAAACTTTAATCTGTCTTTTCAAATCCTGTTGAACATTTTCTGATTCTCTCAAGTGCTTGTTGTCTACTTCAAACTGTGATGAACCTTCCTATGCTCCCATATCTTTCACATACATTGATGAGCACAAATATTACATCTTGTGGTAGCTATTCCTTTACTTGTCCTAAGTACTCCACTATCAATATGAGACATGAAGTAAAAAGAGCATATATTAAAGACTTTGTGTCTCCAGTGTTTTGCTCACTTTCTGATACAGAGGAAGCAGCTAAACTGTCAGTGATTAGACATTAACTGAGACATTCTTTCTGTTAGATAATGTTATGATAGTGTCAAGGTGGTTTTTAATCATGAGAGCATGTTATGTTCTGTTTGCACATGGGGAAGGTGGTGGTTCTAGACTTACTAAATACCCTTCATCAATAAATACATTCCTCCTCCAGTTTAATCAAAGATAATACATTCTCTTAATTTTCATCTACGCTGTGCTTCCTTGCAAAAAGCAAAAGCAACACAGTATGGAAGTATAGTATGACATCCAAAGAATCCCTATGTGCTGTACCCTAAATGGGTACAGAGGGAATTATTTTGAGACATGGAGAGCAGCATTTGGTGACTATGGTTTTCAGTGACAGACATAAGTCCCAAACCTCATTCTGTTCATACGGGAATGTGCTAATACAGGTTAGTCGTTTTCATTACTATATACATACATACACATATATATGTGTATGTATGTATATAGCTGTTTTCATTTTTTTCCAGAAGCTTTTATTATTCCAAATTTTGCTATCATTCAAGGAATAAGTATTTTGAAATAGTCGAGAGCAACAATTTATATGGGCCAAATCTATATTATCAGCCTCTTAAACATTTTGGGAGGTGGAGGGACTTGAGGAAAAGGCTTAGGTGTATTTTGAAAGATAATTAAAGCCAATTTTTTCCCAACAACAACATAAAGACATAGAAAATAAAGAAAACTCATGTCTGCAGCTTCAGCTTCATTGTATAAAATTTACCCCATTTTCCATCTTACAAAAAACAAAGACATACCAATAAGTAAGGAAAAGAAAAAGTTCTTTTAAGATTCTCTTAAGTTGCCCTAAACTGGAGTGTCCAAGATACTCTCCCCTTGCACTGGTACTTTTCATCTCACTGTAGTTCCATATTTCCCACTTCAAACACTCTTCATCATCCACTTTGATGTCGATAAATAACTAGGTCTCCCCCATATTCATTAAACACTGCTATCTGGCTTTACTTTATATTTCCACCTGTATTGTGTTATATTAATACACGGCTTTGAAATCTGTACATTTAGATCCTTTCTAACCCACTGGCCATTCATCATTCCCACTTTTCTTCCTTCAATGATGAATTCACTACACTATATATCATCCCACATAGATTTATCATCATCTGTAACCGTGCCTCCTCTGAAAACTTAAATTCCAAAACACTGCATCATGAATATAAAATCTCATTCTTTTTCCATACTTTAACACCCAGCATTAATTCCTTCTCTCCAGATAAACAGATTTGGTGGAACATCACTTCAAACTTTTACTTATTAGCATACCCAAATATCTTATTCCGTTTGCTTTTGTAGGGACCAAGGGCAGGCTGCCTCCAGATGGGCCACTTTGGCATGAAGATTCTTTTGAACTGAAGACTATCAAGACCTTACAGGCTCAAGAGAAACTTTTATCCCTCCCTTAAGTACATTGAGCAATATAAATTGAGGGTCTTTCCCAGAATAAGCATTACTAGCAGAGGTAAATTTTACCCGAGTGACCCATTTGTATAGCAGTGGAAACATCATTACCAAACATTTGCTCTGCTTTTTGCCCTGTGAACTGCAATCTTTCTTTGAGGATCTACCTTCTCTTTAGTTCAGGATGACATATAGATCTCATTTGAAGTGACTGTCCTTGAAATTTCCATGTCTACTACTACACCTGATTTTCTCCTACTAATCTGTCTCATGCCAACTTGATACTTAGTCCTGCTACAAGGACTCTTGATTTTTCTTTTATTCATTTATCATAGTCACAGAGACAGAGACAGAGAGAGAGAGAGAGAGAGAGGCAGAGACATAGGCAGAGGGAGAAGCAGGCTCCATGCACCGGGAGCCGACGTGGGATTCGATCCTGGGTCTCCAGGATCGCGCCCTGGGCCAAAGGCAGGCGCTAAACCGCTGCGCCACCCAGGGATCCCTAAAAGGACTCTTCAAAGGGGACAGGAATCCTTCCTCTGGAACACTTTCTTTCTCATCTATTTTGCAGCTCTCTCACATTGTCTCCAGCTTGTTTGCTTCTGCACCTGAGCTATTGAGTACTACTGGGGGAAATCATAGCTATAGGTATTAGTATTACTTCAACTATAGCTCAATTTTCTGAACTCCAAAATGCAGGTAATAAAAATGTCTTTCATTTGATAGTGTAATTTTGAAAAGTATATAACCCAATTACATGAAATGTTTGGTCAGCCACCTGGCACATAGTAAGCACCTTATAAGTGTTAGCCATTATTATGAGAAACAATATTCAAAGAATAGCATTTCATAGGTAGAAAGTCTGACTATTCCACTTAACAGGTGTTTGATTCCCACCTCATAAAAATCATGCCTTTGTTTCTTTGAGAGTATGGTGGCATAACAAGAGCATGTACTCATTCAGATGGTTTCTAAAAGAATTAAATAAGAATATGCATGTAAATAAGTACATATTAATACAGTAAAGAATTTTCATTAATAAAAGTGGCTGGAATGCTCAACAAATGTTATCTATTAATAGATTCAATTGACCTAGACTTACTATCTTGTCCCTTTTTTTTAAGATTTTATTTATTTATTCATGACAGAGCGAGACAGAGGCAGCGACACAGGCAGAGGGAGAAGCAGGCTCCATGCAGGGAGCCCGATGTGGGACTTGATCCCAGGACTCCAGGATCACGCCCTGGGCTGAAGGCAGATGCTCAACTACTGAGCCACCCAGGGATCCCAACTATCTTGTCTTTATACATGATTAGATACTGCTACTTAGAAGGGAAGATTATTAAGAATTATAAATTCCCTGAAAGTCCCTGTTCTACCTGCAAATGCTTTTAAATGTATATTTATCTTCACCACCCCTATGCAAAGACATAAGGGAAGGAATCCTTCCCCATTTCCTTACTGAATCACCCACTCATGTATCCTCCAACCACTAAACTACCCTTAGATTCACTAAATCAGTAACCTGTGTCCTCTTAACTTTGAACTTCTTCCTCACCACAGCATCCTCTTAGTCAATAGTGCTAACTTTAAAACTACTAATGTTTTCCTGTTCCGCACTTATCTCAGCCCATTCTCACATATTTCTTGGAAGAATATTGAAAATTCCTTATTTTGTAGCATTAGTGTATTGCCCCTCCAGAGAAGTGAAACTGCTTTAGCAAAGTAGGTCAACAATTGCCTTCAAGCTAATGAGAATATCTCTAATTTACTGAATTATTTGTGTCTTTTTTCACATTCATCTCCTTCATGAAACTGTATCACAGAAAAGAAGATACTGAAACCTAGTATGCTCTCATTATTCTGAGTACAAAATGTCTGTTTTTGTACATACGGTCTGCAGTCTTAAATAATTCACAGATTTTTATCCTACAATTCATGCCTCTGACACTTTAGAGATGGCCAACATCTCCATGGTTATTTGCTACCCTTGGTTTTCTTAGAATTTAATCTTTCAACATTGTGACTACTGTGAGTTACATAACCAGAAACCACTCTGTAACAGGAACTTCTTAGATTCTTGCATAGAAGCAAGAATACTGGGGAACCCTGAGTGGCGCAGCGGTTTAGCGCCTGCCTTTGGCCCAGGGCGCGATCCTGGAGACCCGGGATCGAATCCCACATCAGGCTCCCGGTGCATGGAGCCTGTTTCTCCCTCTGCCTGTGTCTCTGCCTCTTCTGTCTCTGTCTCTCTCTCTCTCTCTCTCTCTGTGACTATCATAAATAAATAAAAATTAAATAAAAAGAAGCAAGAATGCTGTATTTATGCTTTTTAACCTCTGAGAATATTTCCTTCTTTCTCTAGTACCACCTGACGTTACTCAAATACCCAAATGTCTTTTGTAAACATACATTGTGATTTCTCTACCTAGAAATCTTCTTTTCCTACTTGACTGCCACTTGATTGATCTAAAATAATACCTCATAGAATAACCTGAATAGTTGTTCTCTGCGAATCTTCAAATGAAGGTTTTCCATTGCGGTGTCCAGACAAAGTTACTTACTCAAGAATGATTAAATGTATGACAGCAATGACTTTGGGGACATTAAGGTCTCTGTGGACAAGATGGTAGTTAGCCATGGCTGCCTTGTAATGGGATATTATGATGTTTGGGAGGTCTCATTAGGCTTAGGAAAGCCCAGAAGTCCTCTGATTATATACACAGGATACATAAAGATGGAGGTAAACAAGACAGGCCAGAACTATGCAGAGACATATTAACACTGGAGCATCCATAGAACACTGTGACCCTCCAGAGTTTATTTGTGGATAAAGCTCATGTGTTCCTATATGGGCAAATACTGATATTAGGAACAGACCTACAGTACCCAGTATCAGTGGACTATTAATCAAATGCTTAACTCATAGAGAATATTGTAAGAAGACAAGTGAAAATGAGTTAGGTGTAGACAGATAGTCTGGCAATTCCTATGAGCCCAGGAAATAATTATTAATAATAATTCAGTCTATTTATTATATAATATAATAATTATTAACCATAATTCAGTCTATTTCAAGATCTCCATTTTATTATTCTTTTATGTTGTTCCATTTATTGTGACCCAATGTGCCTTTGTGTGGTTACTATGTAATTCTTCTCACCAGGTTCATGGAGACTCATATGCACTCACCGGATGAATAGATAAAAAAAGTGATATATATATATGTTTATATATATATAATATTCGACATAATACCAGAAGAGTAGTATTATATATATATATATATATATATATATAAATTTTTTTTCAACGTATATATAATGGAATATTACATATATAATATTATATATATTCCATATATAAATATAATGGAATATTACTCAACCATCATAAATAATGAAATCTTGCCATTTTTTAATGGTGTGAATGGAAATAGAGTGTATTATGCTAAATGAAACAAGTCAGTCAGAGAAAGACAACATGATTTCACTCATATGTGGAATTTAAGAAACAAAACAGATGAACATAGGGGAAGGGGAAAAGAGAGGGAGGAAAGCATAAGAGGCTCTTAACTGTAGAGAATAAATTGAGAGTTGATGGAGGGGAGGGGAGTGGGGAATGGGCTAAATGGATGATGAGTATTAAGGAGGGTCCTTATTGCCTTGAGCACTAGGTGTTACATGTAAGTGATGAATCACTAAATTTTACTCCTGAAACAGATATTACACTATATGATTATAAACTAGAATTTAAATAAAAACTTGAGGGATGCCTAGGTGACTCAGAGGTTGAGAAGCTGCCTTTGGCTCAGGGCGTGATCCTGGGGTCCTGGGATCGAGTTCCCTATCAGGGTCCCCACAGGGAGCCTGCTTCTCCCTCTGCCTATGTCTCTGCCTCTCTTTCTGTGTCTTTCATGAATAAATAAATTTATAACTAAATAAATAACTAAATAAATAATTGAAGAATAAAATAGAAAAAACATATTGTATGTACTTTAGTTGCATAAAGCAGTAGTTTCTAGCCAATTTAAGTGTAAGGACTTGTTTGGGGTAAACTTTTTATCTATTCATATAAGGAATAATTTTGCTCTCAGCAAATGTATATTGAAAAAAGACATTACAAAATATAGTTGTAACTGAGTAATCTTGAATTAATTGTATATTATTAATCATAGCAATGAATACTCTGAAAAATATATATATGCATGTAAAATTTTATTCAATAATCTACAAAAAGGGGGAGGAGCAAGATGGCGGAAGAGTAGGGTCTCCAAATCACCTGTCTCCACCAAACTACCTAGAAAACCTTCAAATTATCCTGAAAATCTATGAATTCGGCCTGAGATTTAAAGAGAGACCAGCTGGAATGCTACAGTGAGAAGAGTTCGTGCTTCTATCAAGGTAGGAAGACGGGGAAAAAGAAATAAAGGAACAAAGGCCTCCAAGGGGGAGGGGCCCCGCGAGGAGCCGGGCTGAGGCCGGGGCGAGTGTCCCCAGGACAGGAGAGCCCCGTCCCGGAGACGCAGGAGCTGCACCGACCTTCCCGGGCGGAAAGGGGCTCGCGGGGAGGTGGAGCAGGACCCAGGAGGGCGGGGATGCCCTCGGGCTCCCCGGGACAGTAACAGCAACTGCGCACCCAGGAGAGTGCGCCGAGCTCCCTAAGGGCTGCAGCGCGGGCGGCGGGACCCGGCGGGACCCGGAGCAGCTGAAGGGGCTCGGGCGGCGGCTCCGCGGAGGGGGCTGCGCGGCCCCGGGAGCAGCTCGGCCGGGCTCGGGCAGAGGAAGAGGCTCCGTGCGGAGGGGGCTGCGCGGTTCCAGGAGCAGCTCGGAGGGGCTCGGGCGGCAGCTCCGCGGAGGGGGCTGCGGCCCGGGAGCGCGAATCCAACAGCGCAGGCTCCGGAGCACAGGGCGCCGGGACACAGCCCAGGATCCCGCCTCCCCCGGGACAGGCAGAGGCCGGGAGGGCCCAGGACAGCGAGGACGCTCCTGCCCCAGCTGAGCACATCAGCGGCCCCGCCCGGAGCCTCCAGGCCCTGCAGACGGAGAGCTCCGGAGTTCCTGCCGGAGCTGAATCCAGGTTTCCAGAGCTGCCCCGCCACTGGGGCTGTTCCTCCTGCGGCCTCACGGGGTAAACAACCCCCACTGAGCCCTGCACCAGGAAGGGGCACAGCAGCTCCCCCAAGTGCTAACACCTGAAAATCAGCACAGCAGGCCCGTCCCCAAGAAGACCAGCTAGACGGACAAGTTCCAGGGGAAGCCAAGGGACTTAAAGTAAACAGAATCAGAAGATACTCCACCGTGGTTCTTTTTTTTTTTTTTTTTTTTGGTTTTTGATTTGTTTCCTTCCCCCACCCCCTTTTTTTCTCCTTTCTTTTTCTTTCTCTTTTTCTTCTTCTTCTTTTTTTTCTTCCCTTTTTCTCTTTCTCTTTTCTTTCCTTCTTTCTCTCCTCTCTTTTTCTCTTTTTCCCAATACAACTTGCTTTTGGCCACTCTGCACTGAGCAAAATGACTAGAAGGAAAACCTCACCTCAAAAGAAAGAATCAGAAACAGTCCTCTCTCCCACAGAGTTACAAAATCTGGATTACAATTCAATGTCAGAAAGCCAATTCAGAAGCACTATTATACACCTACTGGTGGCTCTAGAAAAAAGTATAAAGGACTCAAGAGACTTCATGACTGCAGAATTTAGAGCTAATCAGGCAGAAATTAAAAACCAATTGAATGAGATGCAATCCAAACTAGAAGTCCTAACGACGAGGGTTAACGAGGTGGAAGAACGAGTGAGTGACCTAGAAGACAAGTTGACAGCAAAGAGGGAAACTGAGGAAAAAAGAGACAAACAACTAAAAGACCATGAAGATAGATTAAGGGAAATAAACGACAGCCTGAGGAAGAAAAACCTACGTTTAATTGGGGTTCCCGAGGGCGCCGAAAGGGACAGAGGGCCAGAATATGTATTTGAACAAATTCTAGCTGAAAACTTTCCTAATATGGGAAGGGAAACAGGCATTCAGATCCAGGAAATAGAGAGATCCCCCCCTAAAATCAATAAAAACCGTTCAACACCTCGACATTTAATTGTGAAGCTTGCAAATTCCAAAGATAAGGAGAAGATCCTTAAAGCAGCAAGAGACAAGAAATCCCTGACTTTTATGGGGAGGAGTATTAGGGTAACAGCAGACCTCTCCACAGAGACCTGGCAGGCCAGAAAGGGCTGGCAGGATATATTCAGGGTCCTAAATGAAAAGAACATGCAACCAAGAATACTTTATCCAGCAAGGCTCTCATTCAAAATGGAAGGAGAGATAAAGAGCTTCCAAGACAGGCAGCAACTAAAAGAATATGTGACCACCAAACCAGCTCTGCAAGAAATTTTAAGGGGGCCTCTTAAAATTCCCCTTTAAGAAGAAGTTCAGTGGAACAGTCCACAAAAACAAAGACTGAATAGATATCATGATGACACTAAACTCATATCTCTCAATAGTAACTCTGAATGTGAACGGGCTTAATGACCCCATCAAAAGGCGCAGGGTTTCAGACTGGATAAAAAAGCAGGACCCATCTATTAGCTGTCTACAAGAGACTCATTTTAGACAGAAGGACACCTACAGCCTGAAAATAAAAGGTTGGAGAACCATTTACCATTCGAATGGTCCTCAAAAGAAAGCAGGGGTAGCCATCCTTATATCAGATAAACTAAAATTTACCCCAAAGACTGTAGTGAGAGATGAAGAGGGACACTATATCATACTTAAAGGATCTATTCAACAAGAGGACTTAACAATCCTCAATATATATGCTCCGAATGTGGGAGCTGCCAAATATATAAATCAATTATTAACCAAAGTGAAGAAATACTTAGATAATAATACACTTATACTTGGTGACTTCAATCTAGCTCTTTCTATACTCGATAGGTCTTCTAAGCAAAACATCTCCAAAGAAACGAGAGCTTTAAATGATACACTGGACCAGATGGATTTCACAGATATCTACAGAACTTTACATCCACACTCAACTGAATACACATTCTTCTCAAGCGCACATGGAACTTTCTCCAGAATAGACCACATATTGGGTCACAAATCGGGTCTGAACCGATACCAAAAGATTGGGATTGTCCCCTGCATATTCTCGGACCATAATGCCTTGAAATTAGAACTAAATCACAACAAGAAGTTTGGAAGGACCTCAAACACATGGAGGTTAAGGACCATCCTGCTAAAAGATAAAAGGGTCAACCAGGAAATTAAGGAAGAATTAAAAAGATTCATGGAAACTAATGAGAATGAAGATACAACCGTTCAAAATCTTTGGGATGCAGCAAAAGCAGTCCTAAGGGGGAAATACATCGCAATACAAGCATCCATTCAAAAACTGGAAAGAACTCAAATACAAAAGCTAACCTTACACATAAAGGAGCTAGAGAAAAAACAGCAAATAGATCCTACACCCAAGAGAAGAAGGGAACTAATAAAGATTCGAGCAGAACTCAACGAAATCGAGACCAGAAGAACTGTGGAACAGATCAACAGAACCAGGAGTTGGTTCTTTGAAAGAATTAATAAGATAGATAAACCATTAGCCAGCCTTATTAAAAAGAAGAGAGAGAAGACTCAAATTAATAAAATCATGAATGAGAAAGGAGAGATCACTACCAACACCAAGGAAATACAAACGATTTTAAAAACCTATTATGAACAGCTATACGCCAATAAATTAGGCAATCTAGAAGAAATGGACGCATTCCTGGAAAGCCACAAACTACCAAAACTGGAACAGGAAGAAATAGAAAACCTGAACAGGCCAATAACCAGGGAGGAAATTGAAGCAGTCATCAAAAACCTCCCAAGACACAAGAGTCCAGGGCCAGATGGCTTCCCAGGAGAATTTTATCAAACGTTTAAAGAAGAAATCATACCTATTCTCCTAAAGCTGTTTGGAAAGATAGAAAGAGATGGAGTACTTCCAAATTCGTTCTATGAAGCCAGCATCACCTTAATTCCAAAGCCAGACAAAGACCCCGCCAAAAAGGAGAATTACAGACCAATATCCCTGATGAACATGGATGCAAAAATTCTCAACAAGATACTGGCCAATAGGATCCAACAGTACATTAAGAAAATTATTCACCATGACCAAGTAGGATTTATCCCTGGGACACAAGGCTGGTTCAACACCCGTAAAACAATCAATGTGATTCATCATATCACCAAGAGAAAAACCAAGAACCATATGATCCTCTCATTGGATGCAGAGAAAGCATTTGACAAAATACAGCATCCATTCCTGATCAAAACTCTTCAGAGTGTAGGGATAGAGGGAACATTCCTCGACATCTTAAAAGCCATCTATGAAAAGCCCACAGCAAATATCATTCTCAATGGGGAAGCACTGGGAGCCTTTCCCCTAAGATCAGGAACAAGACAGGGATGTCCACTCTCACCACTGCTATTCAACATAGTACTGGAAGTCCTAGCCTCAGCAATCAGACAACAAAAAGACATTAAAGGCATTCAAATTGGCAAAGAAGAAGTCAAACTCTCCCTCTTCGCCGATGACATGATACTCTACATAGAAAACCCAAAAGTCTCCACCCCAAGATTGCTAGAACTCATACAGCAATTTGGTAGCGTGGCAGGATACAAAATCAATGCCCAGAAGTCAGTGGCATTTCTATACACTAACAATGAGACTGAAGAAAGAGAAATTAAGGAGTCAATCCCATTTACAATTGCACCCAAAAGCATAAGATACCTAGGAATAAACCTCACCAAAGATGTAAAGGATCTATACCCTCAAAACTATAGAACACTTCTGAAAGAAATTGAGGAAGACACAAAGAGATGGAAAAATATTCCATGCTCATGGATTGGCAGAATTAATATTGTGAAAATGTCAATGTTACCCAGGGCAATATACACGTTTAATGCAATCCCTATCAAAATACCATGGACTTTCTTCAGAGAGTTAGAACAAATTATTTTAAGATTTGTGTGGAATCAGAAAAGACCCCGAATAGCCAGGGGAATTTTAAAAAAGAAAACCATATCTGGGGGCATCACAATGCCAGATTTCAGGTTGTACTACAAAGCTGTGGTCATCAAGACAGTGTGGTACTGGCACAAAAACAGACACATAGATCAGTGGAACAGAATAGAGAATCCAGAAGTGGACCCTGAACTTTATGGGCAACTAATATTCGATAAAGGAGGAAAGACTATCCATTGGAAGAAAGACAGTCTCTTCAATAAATGGTGCTGGGAAAATTGGACATCCACATGCAGAAGAATGAAACTAGACCACTCTCTTTCACCATACACAAAGATAAACTCAAAATGGATGAAAGATCTAAATGTGAGACAAGATTCCATCAAAATCCTAGAGAAGAACACAGGCAACACCCTTTTTGAACTCGGCCATAGTAACTTCTTGCAAGATACATCCACGAAGGCAAAAGAAACAAAAGCAAAAATGAACTATTGGGACTTCATCAAGATAAGAAGCTTTTGCACAGCAAAGGATACAGTCAACAAAACTCAAAGACAACCTACAGAATGGGAGAAGATATTTGCAAATGACCTATCAGATAAAGGGCTAGTTTCCAAGATCTATAAAGAACTTATTAAACTCAACACCAAAGAAACAAACAATCCAATCATGAAATGGGCAAAAGACATGAACAGAAATCTCACAGAAGAAGACATAGACATGGCCAACATGCACATGAGAAAATGCTCTGCATCACTTGCCATCAGGGAAATACAAATCAAAACCACAATGAGATACCACCTCACACCAGTGAGAATGGGAAAAATTAACAAGGCAGGAAACAACAAATGTTGGAGAGGATGTGGAGAAAAGGGAACCCTCTTACACTGTTGGTGGGAATGTGAACTGGTGCAGCCACTCTGGAAAACTGTGTGGAGGTTCCTCAAACAGTTAAAAATATACCTGCCCTACGACCCAGCAATTGCACTGTTGGGGATTTACCCCAAAGATACAAATGCAATGAAACGCCGGGACACCTGCACCCCGATGTTTCTAGCAGCAATGGCCACGATAGCCAAACTGTGGAAGGAGCCTCGGTGTCCAACGAAAGATGAATGGATAAAGAAGATGTGGTTTATGTATACAATGGAATATTACTCAGCTATTAGAAATGACAAATACCCACCATTTGCTTCAACGTGGATGGAACTGGAGGGTATTATGCTGAGTGAAGTAAGTCAGTCGGAGAAGGACAAACATTATATGTTCTCATTCATTTGGGGAATATAAATAATAGTGAAAGGGAAAATAAGGGAAGGGAGAAGAAATGTGTGGGAAATATCAGAAAGGGAGACAGAACATAAAGACTGCTAACTCTGGGAAACGAACTAGGGGTGGTAGAAGGGGAGGAGGGCGGGGGGTGGGAGTGAATGGGTGACGGGCACTGGGTGTTATTCTGTATGTTAGTAAATTGAACACCAATAAAAAAAAAAAAAACAAACAAACAAAAAATAAAAAATAAAAAATAAAAAAAAAATAATCTACAAAAAGATGACTGATAAATGCTTGGACTTCTACATTGTCTGCAGTGAGTTCATGGCTCTCTGGGCAACAAAAGCCCATAGGGTGAGAATCATTGATAGGTTTCCTTTTAGTTTTTCTTTGTCCTCTTCATCTCTACCTTTCATCATCCCTCAAATCTTTTTCTACTTCTATTTAATTTTAATAAATCTGATTTTTTGTAATATATCAACTAAATAAATAAATGTATTTATTATGAAATAAATGTGATAACCTAATTTTATGCCCATAGCACTAACATCATTTTGAATAAATGATACATGGCTCTAGAGATTGACAGGGATTAAGATGTTCTGTGACAATTATCACTCTAACTGAAAGATATTGATCTTGATTATAATTAAATCTGAGTTTGGTGTCACATAAGTTACCATGTAACTCTACTAGGTTATATTGCCAGCTACTAGGTGCTAGTATTTCTCTTGAAAGTAATCTAAACCATAAGCAGCTTGCTCCATATACCTCACGTGGAAACATAACTTTAGCTAATGAAAACAGGTATTAAAATTTGCCTCAAAAGCCATATGAGCTAATCATATCTAAATACTTTGTGGTGTTTACCATGACAGAAAATCTTGTCTCAATTTTTAAAGCTATTCCTTTCATCAGTGTTTTTCCACAATTAGTGTTTGAGAGCTGAGAGAGAAAAGCATAGTCATCTCTCCACAAATTATTTCCTCAACTTAAATTTAAACTCACTTTTTTTTTTTTTTTAACTCACTTTCTTAAGAAATCCTGTGGCAGGTGATGTGATGAGCACTGAGTGTTATACGCAACTAATGAATTACTGAAAACTACATCTGACACTAAGGATGTGCTATATGTGGCTAATTGAGTTTAAATTACAAAAAGAAACAAAATATCCTGTGGAGAATGATTAATCTTAAATTTATTCATCCAACATTTATTGATGTTTAGAAGTGTTTCTGTAACATTCTAAAGCCTTATTATGTTTTCTTTGTGTTCTTCCATTTTGTCATCATGGAAATACAGAACAGATTCAATTAAAAAATGAACTGTAGCGTTTATTTAATTCAAACATTTTGTCAAAATTTTGGAAAATATTTAATACACAACTTTTAAACAAAGAGTAGTTTGACAATTGTATTGTTATAAAACTAATAAATATTAGACCCTCAAAAGTACACGTTATAGAACAGTATACATATTAATAACTTTCCATCTAATCTAAATAAGAGATTTCAGTATTCACGTGTGACTTATCTCCAAAAATCTCTTGCTAACTTACATCCATATGAAAAGCAAATGCAAGTCTCTGAACAACCTCAGATTCTGATAACCATGTTTTATTTGCCAATTATATACCAAATATGGAGTTGTATTTGACCTATTATTTTAAATTTTGTGGTTATTTAATTTTAGATGACATCGAATCTATTTTAATATTTATTGACCATTTCAAACTACTGACAACTGAATTTTTTTTTACAACTTAAATTCTATATCTTGTTTTTATAGGTTTATGCTGTCTTTTGTCATATTGATGTGTAAGTATGTTTTGCCTGAGTAAACTAATTTTGGCATGTGTTGAATTGCAAATAGTTTGAGTTTTTATTTCTCACTGTTTTTATGTATCCTTATATATGTATGTGTGTCTGTGTCAAAGCGTTGATTTTCATTTTATGAACTCTCATTTCCTGTCCTTATCTGTAAGGATAAGCTGTAGCTTATTCAAAAGATCTCTTTTAAAAGAACAGTTGTTCCTGAATTTTACAGTTTCATTTTTATGTGTATGATATGGTATAAGTACAAATGAGTTTGTAGCATAGTAATACTTATATTTGGGTTAAGAAATTAGGTATAGGGCAGAGAGATAGATTAAATAGGCGATGGGTATGGTGTGGTGAGCATGAAGTGCTGTATGTGAGTGACAAATTACTAAATTCTACACCTGAAACTCATGTTGCACAGTATTTTAGCTAACTGGAATTTAAATACAAACTTGAAATAAAAAGAAATTAGGTATAGATTTATCTTTGAGTCTGCTACATGGCTATTACATAATCCATATTTTCTTTAAAAAATTAAATGGCACTAAAATTCATTAAATTTATTCCTTAATTTTTCTATGTATCTAGTGTTACTTCTGTACTTCATATTCTGTTATTTTGAGATACGTGGGTGTGAAATCATGACCTGAGACCACAACCTGAGCTGAAATCAAGAGTTGGATACAACCAACTGAGCCACCCAGGAACCCCTTGAAATGTATTTCTAAATTGTTTTATTTCTCTGATTTTTAATATTTCCTAAGAAACTATAAAAATTTTATAAATTAAGAATATTGTTATTCGTGTAGTCACAGTGAAACTACAGGAATGTTTTAGGAGAACAGATACAGTTACACAGAGTAAAGAATATATTTCTATTTCAGGTGTATGCCCTTACACTCTCTAACAAAGTGTTAATGATTTCATTTTATTTCTTTTTTCTTTTCTTTCTTTCTTTCTTTTTTTTTTTTTTTTAGAGAGAGAGAGAGAGCAAGCATCAATGGAGGAGGGGGAGAGAGAGACAGAGAATCTTAAGCAGGGGGGTTAATCTCAGGACTATGAGATCCTGACTTGAGCCAAAATTAAGAGTCGCTTAATCCACTGAGTCACCCAGGTGGCCCTAAGGGTGTGAATGATTTCTACGTGTGATTATGTACATTATATCTTCAGGTTCTGTATATGTGAATAGGATTTGTCATTCAATTATGCTTTCTAATGGTATTTTTGAATGTAAATATAACACTTATTTTTAGAATGTGCTAATCGCTGAGAGCTTATAATTTTTAGAGCGATTTATTTATTTTAGAGAGAAAGAGAACGTTTATAGTGGGGGATAAGGGGAGGAGCAGAGGGAAAGGGACAAGCAGACTCTATGCTTAGCACATGACCCAATGCTGGCTGATCACAGGACACTGAGATCATGACCTGAGCTGAAACCAAGAGTCGACACTCACTCTGCTGAGCCACCCAGGTGCCCTGAATGCTTGTGATTTTAACAAATTTTTAGAAAAAATATTGGGTATCACATTTAGAGTAAATTTGAATTCTATAAGAACATTACCTTCTTCCATCTCATATGAACATTTTAATTCGTTTCTTAATTCATTTCATGGATTAATATAGAAATAACATTAAATTATCATCCTATAGTGAAAAATCTTGACTTTTCCCTACCTTAAAAAAAATTACAACAAAGAAAATCTATGAAAAATCTGTTTGATTGTTTGTTTGTTTTACAAAATTGCTGTTTTAAACTCCATCTCTTTGAGTATAAGTTGAGTGGAATAAATTACTTCTTTTTGTTTTTTAATTTATTTATGATAGTCACAGAGAGAGAGAGAGAGAGAGAGAGAGAGAGAGGCAGAGACACAGGCAGAGGGAGAAGCAGGCTCCATGCACTGGGAGCCCGACGTGGGATTCGATCCCAGGTCTCCAGGATCGCACCCTGGGCCAAAGACAGGCGCTAAACCGCTGCGCCACCCAGGGATCCCAAATTACTTCTTAATTAGATACGGATTGTTGATTCTTTTTGGTTCATAAAGTAAATAGGCATGAATAATCAATTGTATGTTTTAAACCAGATTCATTTACAGTATAGCTTCATTTACATTATGGAAATTATTTCCAAGTTTTCAATCATTTGACAATTTTTCCTTATTTTCAATTTTTTGTAAACTCTTACATGTGATACACATTTAGATGCATTTTAATGCAAAGCAGGAAAAAGGGCCAATATGATATTGTAAAACCAATGCCATACTACTTTTGAAGATTGGAAGTTATTTTTACCACAAAATTAATGAGTTGCTCAAATCTTGTTTCCAAAATATAAATAAGGACTCCAAAGGAATCTAATAAGGAAACACATTTTCCCTAGTTAGAGTTCTTCATCCATTCTTCTATCTCTATTTTATACATTTTTCTAAAAGATTAACACTTAAGACCTATGAATTTATACATTTACATACTTGCTATCAGTCAGATGATCATATATATATATATGTGTATATATATATACATATATATATATCTCCGTGTGTCTTAATGTATTTTAGTTGTATGCCAAAAGATAAATGCCTCTTCATAAATGCATGCTATGAAGATTGAATCATGAATTTAATGATTCAGTTCTCCAATAATAGAAGAGGAAAAAAGACGATGGGTTAGAGTATTTGGAGAAATCCTTTAAGGATGAAATGCTTAACAAGTTTGCTCTCAGAAGCTTATGGACAGAGTTCCACAAAGCAATAAAGATCAGCTCTGTCTAATAGCACTCTCTGATAGCATATGCATGGGTATTTTTCCTAATTTGGTAAAGAGGATGAGAATGAAGATGAGTTGCTGCTAGAGATGAAAAAAGGTAACAGTATCTTTTCTCTTGAAGATGTTCATGAATGGCAATTCCACATGGTTTTTAGTACAGACTAGGCTTTATTACGTTCCCAAATGGCTAGTTATCTGACCTCATGTTAATTATTAGGTAGACATGGTTTTGCCATCAGTGAGAAACGCCACTACAGAAGAAAAGTCTTGCCTTGTTGATATTTATCAAATCCAGAAAAGATTAAAATAAAAAAGATTCCGTAAAGCATATTAGTGAAACATTTATTCTACACGGTAAAGACATCAATTTCTGTGAGACTCAAATTAAGATTGTCATTTTAGCACTCATTTTGAGGTATGTAAAATGAAGAAAGATTGTTCTTTTGAGAAGCAGACAACAGAATTGTCTGTTGACAAATTAACCAGAAGAGAAGGGTGATGTTGCTTGACTCTCAAACTGCTAACCAGTCTGAAAACATCACTTAAGATTAGCAACCAGTTGTAATGTCTATATCGAGTAAGGCAACCATACCAAGTGGTGACAAAATTGTGCCTCCAGTGATAAATGGGTACTATGTGTTTGGATGACTTCTTTAGAGATATTCCTTGTAAGTTAAACTTCTCTGGACAATTGTGAATATTATTTTTTTCTAGTCAGAAGTGATAATGCCATGTTATGAATGACTCTACTATCAGAACTTCAAACTTGGGTTTGATTATTATTTTTGATACTTAGAAATCTTTCATGTAATGGGCATATCCTGTAAGTCTTCATTTTCAGTCACCTTATTTTTAACGTCTTTAAATAAATATATTCCTTCCCTCTCCTTGCCTGAAGTTTTCTACAGGTAAGCCCCTGTGTCTATGTAATCTAAAGTGTTTTACTCCTTTTTCATGGAAAACCACTTCTGAATCCTGCCACGGATTTGTTGGGTTTTGACACTGTAGATGATGGGGTTCATCAAGGGTGGGAAGATGATATAGATGTTGCCCATGAGGACATGGACCATAGGAGAGAGGTGTTTCCCAAAACGATGCACCATAGTCAGACCGATTATTGGGATATAGAAAACCATGACAGCACAGATATGGGAGACACAGGTCTGCAAGGACTTAAGCCGCTCCTCCCGGGATGCAATAGCCAAGACAGAATGCAGGATCAGAATGTAGGATACAATAATTAGCATGGAATCAAACAAAAGTGTGCAAATCACCAGAGCCAAGGCATAGAAACTGTTAAAGCGAATGTCAGAACATGCTAGTCTTAGTAAGTCTTGGTGAAGGCAAAAAGAGTGCGAGAGGATGTGGGAATGGCAATAGTGGAAAAACTTTAGGCGGATTATGGGAGCCATAATGAACACAAAACTCCTAACTAAAATTCCCAGCCCAATCTTGGTAATCCTGGCACTGGTTAGTATGGACGTATACCTCAGAGGATTACAGATCGCTGTAAAGCGATCAAAAGCCATGGCGAGAAGGACTCCAGACTCTGTGAGGGACAGACCATGGATGAAATAAGTTTGAGCAATGCAGGCATCCAGGCTGACTTCCTGGCTAAGTCCCCACAGGATGCCCAGCACCGTGTGCACCGTGGACAGCCCCATGCACAGGTCAGTGAGGGCCAGCATGGCCAGGAAGTAGAACATGGGCTGGTGCAGGCTCGGCTCAGTCCGGATCACATGCAGCACCAGGCAGTTCCCAGACAGTACCATAGCATAGATACAGGAGAAAGGGATGGACAGCCAGGGATATTCCTGTTCCAGGCCAGGGAAGCCTGTTAGTAGAAAGGTGGAGGAATTGGTGTCATAAGCAGGAAAAGCAGGCATGGATCATTTGCTGTATTTTTCCAACGAGTCAGCACTTGTGTCCATTTGGTAGAGCGCTTTCATTCAAATTATTTTCTCATAGAGGACCAATCTGAGCAAAAATGATATGGGTATGTAATACAGAATTCTTTACATTAAAAAGTCACACTTACTGTTGTTCACACCTGTTATCCAAGTACATCTCCACACTTAGGAATCTTGTTGTGTGTCTACCTAATAAAACATTGAGGGTAGACCAAGGAAAGTGATCTAAAATAGATTTCGTCTTTCTCGAGCAACTAGAGATTATGATAAATTTTGACTTTCCAGATGTCTGTTAATTTTTCGGAGTATTTGTAAAAAACAGTTACCCTTCACCTTTGGGCGCGGTTCAGTCTGTCTCTTCATGCATCCGGTGATTCAATCTGTCTTTTTTATCTGGCAATCACTGCTCGAGTCTCAACTCAACAACAAAAGCTCAAAGATATATTTGTTTCTCTGCTCTCGAGAAAGTAGATCATATCTTTGTAAGTACTTGCATCAAGAGAGAACTAGACGACTGTGATGTATAACGTTAGGAACGAGATGGGTATAAATGGACCCCGTGTCCCTAGAGATAGTCTGTTCACATTTTAAAATGAATGGTCAAAACAGCTATTACCTGACTACGATCTGGAATTATCCATAGGGAGTGCATTTGTTCTTTTTAAC
Organism: Canis lupus familiaris; assembly: GCF_011100685.1. NCBI lineage: Eukaryota > Metazoa > Chordata > Mammalia > Carnivora > Canidae > Canis > Canis lupus. Next base: position 28,435,987 of record NC_049242.1, read on the forward strand.
AAACACATATTCCGTTTGATGTTCTAACCGTTCCAGGAGTTGAAAAACTATTAGAGAAAATAACATAACACTATATGTTAGTTATAATTCAATTATAAAATAGGTAATACCACACAAACCCTAAGTAACTGGTGCTATTGTGAGCCCCGCTTTATAAATGACTAAATTGAGTTCAAGAGAGAGTAAGCAGCTGGCTAGAGTTGCCCAGCGAGTAAGTGAAGCTGTGAATCCTTGCAGGCCGACTCCAAGGCATATGCTCTTAAGGGCTCATCTGTCTTCAGTTTCGCTGCTATCACCTTTCAGAGGCTGTTGCTTCCCTAGCATGAAGATTCAAAGGTTTCAGGGGTTTTCTCTAATCTTTAAGATTACATTAAACCTATCTCATTTATCAGTTCTCCTTGCTTTCAACAGGATCATCAGTGAGCTTAAGATCCTCTATCATACTCCCTTCTTTCACAAACTAGGCCTTCAGCCACCACAAGGTACATACTCTTTGTTTCTTCTGTTGTTCTGGAGACTTTCCAGGGTTTGTGAGTAACTGCTTTTCATCGGTCACAGACTTTCTCAATTAGAGCTTCTTTCTCCTTCCCGCCAGCTTTATTCAAGTAGAATAGACTCATAACATTGTGTCAGTTTGAGGTGTTCATGTTGATTTTATAATTTACCTCTTTCAAAAGAATTACTGCCATAACATTAGCTAACTCATTCATCCTGTCAAATAATTACCATTGTTTTTTAGAGTGAGAACATGTAAGGTGTATTCCCTTAGCAACTTTCACATATATGATACAGTACCATTAACTATAATCACCATGTTCTACATTAATCCCCAGAAATTCTTAATCTTTTAACTGGATGTTTGTGCCCTTTGGCAAATATCTCCCAACTTCCCTCATTCCCCAGCTCCTGGGAACAACCACTCTACTTTGATTCTGAGTTTGGCTCCATTGGATTCCACATATAGGGGGTATTATGCAATATTTATCTTTCTCTGTCTGACTTATTTCATTTAACATCATGTTTTCAAGCTTTATCAAAATTGTTAAAATGCAGGATTTTCTTCTTTTTCACGGCTGAATATTATTTTATTGATTATTAATATTTATTTAATCATTTATTATATTATTTTATTAAATATATATTCAATATATATCACATCTCCTTTATTCACTCATCTATAGACAGATACTTAGGTTGTTTCCATATTGGGGATAGTGATGCCATGAACAAGGGAGTGCAGATATTGAAAACTGTCCAGTTAAATTTATTTTTAAGTTTTTTATTGTTTTTATGCTATTATAAGCAGTTTGAATTCCTACTTCCTTTTTCAGATGTTTTGCTTTTTTAGTGTATAGAATGAAACTGTTTTCTGTATGCTGATTTATATCCTGCAACTTTACTGAATCTTTTGGTTAATTCTAGCAGAGTTTTTTTTTTGTTTGTTTGTTTGTTTGTTTTTTGGTGGAATCGTCAGGATTTTCTAGATATAAGATCATATCTGCAAACAAAGACAATTTTACTTTGTCTTTTTTTGTTGAGATGTCCTTTTTCCTTTTTGCTGCCTGATTGCTACAGTTTCTGACTTCCTAGACTAAAAGTGGGGAGACTGGGCAAACTTGTCTTATTTCTGATCTTAGAAGATATCGCAACCTTTCACCATTGAATATGTTATTGGCCATGAGTTTGTCATATATGGCCCTTCTTATGTTGAGGTATGCTTTTTATTAAGATTTTATTTATTTATTCATGAGAGACAGAGAGAAAGAGAGAGGCAGAGGCAGAGGGAGAAGCAGGCTTCATGCAGGGAACCTGACTTGGAACTTGATCCTGGGACTACAGGATCACATCCTGGACTGAAGGCAGCGCTAAACCGCTGAACCACCCGGGCTGCCAGAGGTATGTTTCTTTTATACTCAGTTTGTTGAATTTTTGTCATGAGAGGATGATGTATTTTGTCAAGTGCTTTTTCCATCATGTATTGAGTTAATCATATGATTTTGTCTTTTATTCTATTAATGTGGTGAATCACATGTATTGATCTGCATATGTTGACCTATCCTTGCATCTCAGGGATAAATCCCACCGAATCACAATATATAATCTTTTTAATATACCGTTGTTACTTTGTGTGTTTACTGTGCTAATATTTGTCAAGAATTTTTGCATCTATGTTCATCAGGAATATGGGTCTATACTTTTCTTTTCTTGTCGTGTACTTATCTGGCTTTGGTACTGAGGTTATGCTGGCCTTGTAAAATGAGTTTGGAAGTATTCCTTCCTCTTCAATTTTTTGAAAGAGTTTAAGAAGAATTGGCATTAATTTCTCTAAATATTTAATAGAATTCACCAGTGAAACCTCTGATCCTAGGCTTTTAAGTGTGCAATGGATTACTGACTAAAATTCTTTACCTATAATTGGTCTGTTCAAATTTTCTATTTCCTCATGATTCAGTCTTTGTAAGTTTTATGTTTGGGGGAATTTATCCATTTGTTCTAGGTTATCCAGTTTGTTGATGTATAAAATTTGTCTCGTGATTTTTTGTGTTTCTATGGTATCAGTGGTAAATTTCATCTCTCATCTCTGATTTTACATACTGGAGTCTTTGTCTTATTTTTCATAGTCTAGCTAAAGGTTAGTAAATTCTTTCATCTTTTTAAAAAAAACAACTTAGTTTCATTGATCATTTCTACATTTTTTCATCTTCATTTCATTTATTTCTGCTATCATCTTTGTTCTTTTTCTCTTTCTGCCAGCTTTGGACTTAGTTTATAAAAGTTTTTGGGACAATGTTAAACGACATAGCTAAGTGATCCTGGGGAAGTTTCTAGTACTTATCTCTAACCAAGTGTCATCCCAGAGCAATCCAATGTTTGCCACTTATGCAGCTTTAGGTATTCGAAGTAAAACTGAACGAGTGAAACAAGCTTTAATGTTTTCTTTAACCTACTACATCTAAAATACTATGTCAACATGTGGCAAATATAAACATTTTTGGGGAGACAGATTAAATCATCCTTTCCACACTAAGTCTTTGACCTAGTATGTATTTTGTACTTACATAACATCTCAAATGGGACTAGCCACATTCCAAGTACTCAATAGTCCCTGGTGGTTCATGGATAACTTCTTAAAGAATGCCACCCTAAACTCAGTTTCTTCATCTCTACCATGGAAACAATAACAATTTACTTTAATTAAGTGTTTTCTTTGTGTATTTCACAATCCAAGTTATTTACAAATTCATCTAAATAAATTGTCAGGACAATCCAATGAAATAATGATATTACCCCATCTTAGATGAAAAAACTAATGTAAGGTTAAGTATCTTGCCTAAGTACATAGTACTCACAGGTGTTGGGGAAGGGTTTACCAACTAGAAAGTTAGACTTTATAAGCACATTCTTTATTAAAAGAAAAGATGTGACCGTTTAGTAATTCTAATTCTAATTAGAAGTACCTTAATTGGGGATCTCTGGGTGGCGCAGGGGTTTAGCACCTGCCTTTGGCCCAGGGCGCGATCCTGGAGACCCGGGATCGAATCCCACGTCGGGCTCCCGGTGCATGGAGCCTGCTTCTCCCTCTGCCTATGTCTCTGCCTCTCTCTCTCTCTCTCTCTCTGTGTGACTATCATAAGTAAATAAAAATTTTTCAAAAAAGAAGTACTATAATCCTGAGAATTAAATAATGCCAAGATTCCTAGTCCTCAGTAAGTGCTAAAAAATAGTGCTTAGTAATATTATTGTTTTAAAAATGGAGACAGCATTCAAGGAGCTTATAAGGAATCAAGCTTATACAAAACTGCGATGGCTTATAAATAATGTTTTCTTGGCCAGCACGTGAGCTCTTTGAGTACTAAAGCCAGGGTTTAAAAAAAGCGTGAAAAGTTTTACTGATATGGAGAAAAATAAAATAAAAACTTATGTTAATAACAATAACCTGTTTTATATAGGCTATATCTGCTGCCCTTCAAAAATATTTAAGACCACTTAGGGAGAAAGGAAGCTGCAGGATGTTTCTTAATCTGTCTGTCCAAAGTTTATTTTCAAATCTCCTTAGATGAAGAAATTATTTTTAAATATTTACACTTGTAAGAATATTCAGAATTTAGTAGACTGGAGCATGTGCTGTGCAGATGCTGTCCTCACTCCCAAAGGAACACAGCCCCCTGCATGTCACATCACTTACTCTCAGCACTTCCCAGGTTTTACTCCAGTGACTCTCAGATCTACATAAGCCTTACTTCCCCTAGAATCTCAATACAACCAGAACAAAGGAAGAAACCAGATCCATTTACAAGATTGTCAAGACCATCTCCACCACAACAATTTTTCTTTTTTTCTTTTTAAAAGGATGTTATGTATTTATTCATGAGAGATACACAGAGAGAGGCAGAGACATAGGCAGAGCCAGAAGCAGGCCACCCACAGGGAGACCCACAGGGGACTAGATCTTTGAATTTTAGGATCACACCTTGAGCCAAAGGCAGACTCTCAACCTCTGAGGCACCCAGGTGTCCCTGTTGTTCTTTATCAAGTCCACAAAGTGAACGTGTAAAAACAGACAACAATGTCTCAGAAATGAATCCTACAAGTTAATGATCATCTTATGGAAGAAGCAGAGTTTAATCTTCCAATCCATGCCAGTGATTAGCAATTTGCTCCAGTCCAGGGAATCCTGTAAGTAGTAACTAATCCCTTACCACGGTATAGGGGCAAGAACTCAAATGTGTCTTCTTTCTCTACTTGGTATACGTAAACTTCACAATCATACTTTCACAAGCCAGAAATCATATTTCTTCTGTTATTTGTAGTATGAAGCATTGAATTAGGAAGTGACAGTGAAATTGTGGATATGGACACAGAAACCTTTGATATAGACCTAATAACAAAGGGCTTCACATGCAGGCATAAAGTAGTCAGTTTCATAGCAAATGCAGTTTCTGAAAAAATACAAGCATTGGACTTATATGTAATGAGCCATGGTGCTAAATCCAGTCATTCTTTCATAGCTGTCACTTCAAAATTTCTACTAAGACAGTGGGAAACACAGGATTCTAAATGAACAGTAAACTATATTGTTTTCCTGAGAGGTTTCTGTCTTTATAGATCCATGTCTGTTCAATCTGATTCCAAAGTCAGTAACTTCACCTTTCTACTTACGGGATTCCCTGGACTGGAGCAAGAATATCCCTGGCTGTCCATCCCTTTCTCCTGTATCTATGCTATGGTACTGTCTGGGAACTGCCTGGTGCTGCATGTGATCCGGACTGAGCCGAGCCTGCACCAGCCCATGTTCTACTTCCTGGCCATGCTGGCCCTCACTGACCTGTGCATGGGGCTGTCCACTATGTACACGGTACTGGGCATCCTGTGGGGGCTCAGCCAGGAGATAGATTTGGAAGCCTGCATTGCCTAAAACTTCTATATTCATGGTCTGTCATGCATGGAGTCTGGAGTCCTTTTGCCATGGTCTTTGTTCGCTTTTTCCATGAAGAGATGCCTAGGGGTCTCAGCGGTTGAGCATCTGTCTTTGGCTCAGGGCAGGATCCTGGAGTCCTGGAATCAAGTCCCACATCGCGCTTCCTGCATGAAGCCTGCTCTCCTCCCTCTGCCTATGTCTCTGCCTCTCTCTCTGTCACTCTCATGAAAAATAAATAAAATCTTAAAAATAAAAGAAAATAAAAGACCAGTGCTCTAGCACTTTGTCATATGAGATGACCATTTACGCAGATACGTCCATATCCCGGCCTAAAGGATGCCTTCATCACAGGATAGATCGCTCAAATCTATGCATTTATCAAACTCCTTTCTGGTTAATTTGAGTTTAACATATGGACCAATTTTTTTAGATCCAAAGCGTTACTGTTATAAATCTTTGTGTCTATACATCTTTCTTTTCCAACTAGATGTAAACTGCTTTGAAGTTAGAGAAAGATTTGATTAGTCTATGGCTCGTCAATGCTGTAGAACCTGATGATGTAATTTTCATAGAAATTTCCCAGCTCTCTGGTCATGAGTCCTGTTGATGCTGCACATCACTATAGTTTGCCATAAAATCTTAACTCCTAAATCCCCAACCTCACAGTATCTTCAAACAATGTAACAAATCATCTAGGACTAATCTTTCTAATCCTGAAAACTAATAAGCTGAATTTTACATCTTTCTCTGAGAACTTAAGGAAGATACCACCTTGCAAATTCTGGATTACATTTAGGAATATTTTTTTTAATGCACTCTTACAATATCTCATCTAAATATTTTTACAAAATTTTATATTGTTTTCACTTACAGAAAATGATGTCCGAATGCAATGATTAACTGAACATATCATCCTAAGTTTAATTTTCTCAAAATTCAGCATCATACTCTGGGAGGGTAACTGATTATAGAATAAATGGGTCTTTACTACGTAATACATTGGCGGATTCGTAATTGCATTGATTACCTGCAGGATGCATAGTTTTAATAGGGATAATTATTTAAACTGTTTTTCATATTTTACTTATTGGTCGTTTAATATGATAGCAAAGGAAACAAAGATATTAGGGGGTATTCTGTTACAGTTATAGGTCTAAAGGGAAGTATAATTGTTACTCACAAAATAGAGGAATGTCATGTTCATTAGAAAAGCCATCCTGAGTAAAATTATGGCAGCATTTAAGAGCATCTTAACTTTGGGGGAAAACCAAGTATACCCTCTTAACCAATATCCTTTTAACTGAAAAAAGGAGATTCCTAGATGTCCAAGATACACTACTGACATATGTCTTATACTCTGTTCTTTCCTATACCAATACATTGTATTTCCTTCAGTTGAATTCTACACTTATCAAGAGTTATATAATACATACTTTTGACAATTTAAGAGTTAGGTAAATAGGGTGTATAATGTTAAATTATGTAAAAATAAATGGGATTGCATTATAAATAGCCGATTTTATATCCATGAAAGCAATATTTAATATTTGAAAGCCTTGAATACAGCATAACATTAGTTTTTAGTATTTCCATTGAATTTACTTACAACATATTAATGTAAATAATTGAGGAGAATTTAATATGCTCCAAAAGGAGTGTCCTTAAATATGTCTTTAATATCTTATTGCACTATCAGGAAAGTGAGACAAAAATTTTTGGAAAGTGCTTTTTTGGGTATGGTTGCACTATCAGGAAAGTGAGACAAAAGTTTTTGGAAAGTGCTTTTTTGGGTATGATTAATGAGAGAAAAACATACCTAGAAATATAAAAGTATTTTAGGAATAAGTTTTGTCTGGTCTTATATTTAAAAATGGTAAATTATTACAATTCTGTCTCAAATTAAAATACATTTTGTGATTTCCATATATGACTTTTTGAAGATTACCTAGATTTGTAAAAGCGTATCGTAATATAGAAATTGCTGAAACCTTTGTGGAAATGTTAAATCAGTGTTAAGTATAAATCCAAAAGGTAAGAAGTGTCCAGTGATGAAAAATTTTGAGTTTCACACACATATTAGCTATCATTTATTTAGTGCTTTATTTCCTGCATATTGTGCTATATGTCCTTTCTTATGGCATTGTTTTAATAATTCCCCATATTATTGCTTCCATACAGGAAGGAAATGTCACCACAGATTTAAGTAATGTGTTCAATGTCATGCAAAACGGAGAGAGATCTAGACTTAACACCAGTTTGAAAAAATTTACAAATTTATCTTTATCATATCTTCCCTTAATAATAAAATAGATTATGTTCACACCGTTATAGGAGAAATTCCAATCTCAGACTTTTCTTCCTGCATTCATCACTTAATTCCAAAGCTGCTCTTCTTCTTCCTCCAGTGACATAACTCTGATCAGATCATTAAATGGAAATATGTGATCCACACATTTGGAGCACTGTCTTCAGTTTACATTAATACTATGGACACTGGGAAATAGTAAGTACTGTATATATATGTATAAACTAAAAGGTGTATATGTACATATGCATATTTGTATAATGTGCATACATGACATAATCCATAAAGTATGTACATATATGTCATATATATATAATCTATTTAATCAGGGAAGCCCCGGTGGCGCAGCGGTTTGGCACCGCCTGCAGCCTGGGGTGTGATCCTGGAGACCCGGGATCCAGTCCCACGTCGGGCTCCCTGCATGGAGCCTGCTTCTCTCCCCCTCTTCCTCCGCCTGTGTCTCTGCCTCTCTCTCTGTGTCAATAAATAAAAATAAAAATAAATCTAAATAATAATAATAATAATAATAATAATAATAATAATAATCAGACTTATGCAGGAAAGATCCTGACTCTCTCATGAAGACTTCTGTCACATTTCCTGACCTGAAGATCTTTTGGTTCTCTGTATATATGTGAAGTTCTTTGGTGAGCTCATATAATTGCAGAAAGTTAAGGCAAGGACTCAGGGCCTAGGGCTTCAAGATTAAGTAAGCCTATGCTATCACTTTACAAATATGAGAAGTAAGGCCTAAATAAATCATTAAAAATGGTCATGAGTAACAGGAGGTATAATTATCCAAGTCTGAACTAGAAATGGCTCTGATTATTCTGTATGCCCCCTCCTGTCTCAGACTGGGAAGGCTGAAGGAGAAGTGTGAATTCATTATCTATTCAAAGATTATTTCTAAGGAGAAAGAGTTATAACTGCAGAGTTCCTAACTTTATGGTTTGGTTGATTTTGTAATGATAGCAATCATGACAAAAATAGCAATACATTTATGAGGAAATCCTCCTTCAGAAACCACAAAGTACTCTTTCCAAGTCAACAACTCTTTTCCTGTTTAAAACAAGATCTATATCAATTATACTTTAATACTACAGAATATGCTAGATAAAATAGTAAATACATGGGTTACTAGGATAGATGAGTGAATTAGGTGGCCCACACTTCATTTCAATTCAGGTCATGATCTCAAGGCCATGAGATTAAGCCCCCCACTGGGGCTCCATGCTCTGTGCAGAATATGCTCCAGATTCTCTCTCCCTCTCCCTCTTCTCCTTTCCCCACTTGTAATGTACTTGCTCCCTCTCTCATAAATAAATAAATAAATAAATAAATAAATAAATAAATAAATAAATAAAATTTGAAGATAAAATAAAATAATAAATACATGTACTGGAGGCAGTGCAGGAATCAGGAACCAGTTTAATTCCATTTTGTTAAAATAATAGTTTCTGATACAATAACAATAAGATGCTTCTATCATCCAATTCAGATTAAAGTTTGAGTAGCTGATTCTGGATAGTCAGAGTTGCCTATTGTTAGTTCACTAAAATTGAACATGACTAGGGTGTTTCTCAAGTTAAAGGACAATTATAAGCGAAAAAAATCCACGCCTTCAAGTAGATAGTGCAACATGATCAGCCATTGTTGGAAAGACTATTTCTATTTCTCATTTTCAACTTAATGAGTGGATATAAATGTCTGACTATATTGAAAATGTTGTCCTGGAATCAGGTCTGACTTCTTTCCACCATTGATATATTTAATTTTAGAATCCATTTAAAGCCTTTATGTCATAGGATGGCATTTCTCACCCTGTTTGTTACTAACTTCAAGGACTACCAAAGAATGAGATTTCTTCTGTAAAAATTTTGTGGGGCAGGAACAGAAATAGCTACGATTCAGCGAGTAGAGGCAAAAGAGTTTGGGAGTTTTTTTTTTTTTTTTATATCCCATCATTATACTAAAACAATAAATTAAAAAGCAGATACATTTAATTGTCTTGACCACAGGGAACATATGTGATCCCTTCTTCAGTGCTCAGGAGAATTGCATCATAGTCGTGCCCGGGGCTAAAATTATATTTCACTGGAAGTGATTTTTTTAAATAACTACACTGTTTATAACAATGCCACATGAGTAGGTGAGTGCACATAAGAAGACTGAAGAATTAAACTTGTGAGTATGTGCTCTTCATAGGTGTCTCTGAAATCTAGATGGAGAAATATTTAGAAAGGATCCAAAGGGAGTGTGGGGGAACTGCACCTCATAATTCTGCATAAGAAGTCACTCTGAGCAGAAAGCCTTAAAGGGAATATAAGACTTCAGTTGTCAGATTTGACCCAAGATATAAGTTCTTGGAGGAACATTTTTCACCTTCTTTCTTCTCTTATCCAAAGTGAATGTCTCCAGATCTTTCATTAAAAAGTGGGTTTGTGTCCTGACTCGTGTATATGTAAAGATAATGTAGGAATGCAAACAAGAAACCTTACACATCATGAAACTAAAATTCCTAATGTTTTTCTTACACTGATTCTTTGTATTTTCTTGTTTTCAAGATTTTATTTATTTCTTCATGAGAGACACAGAGAGAGGGAGAGAGGCAGAGACAAAGGCAGAGGGAGTAAGAAGCAGGCTCCATGCAGGGAGTCCAATGTGGGACTGGATCCAGAGACTCCAGGATCATGCCCTGGACCCAAGGCGGTGCTAAACATCTTGGCACAGGGCCAGATGTCCTGTTGGGAGAATTGAGCTGCAACCTAAAGGAGTCAACAAGAGTGTAGCCTCATTGTTTGCTGCAGGCAAATTCTGCAGATGTCATGTGTGTTTGCTCAGCCCCTGGCACAGTGTCTTTTACATGGGAAATATCAGGAAAAGCACTCAGATCGAACTTAACTGAATTCCTTTGGTATTACTATTGTACCAAAGAGAAGGAAAAGCTTCAAAGTGAATGTGAGAATGTCACAGTTATGTGATGTGCAAGCAATGTTTAAACTGGAACAGATACTAACATTCTCCCAGAGGAATGAATGACAGTAAACAGGAAACTGGCCTGTGCATTGACATCCAAGGGTGGGTTTTAGAGGAGCAGGTATTTGGAAGAGAAAGGAAATGGTTTAAGGGTTGGGTTAGGGGTGTGATACAATGCCACACTTTGATTAAAGAGGACAGTTCCACAAAATTTGTATTTTCTAATTGAGCATTGCCTGGTTCAGGACAATTTTAATCTCTTTTGTCCTGGCTGTATTAAAGTCAGTTGTGTGTTCCATGCATTTTATTCCACCCATCCAACCAAAAACCAATGAGACTTTATGCAAGGAATATAATAATTGTAATACGAAATATATGAAAAATATTTCTCATCAATAATCATAGCAATTGAATATCATTGAATAAAGAAATTTTTTATATCTTCTGTGATATTTTAAATACTTGTGTTGGTATTATCAGATTTATTTTACTAAAATTATCTTGTTTAGAATTCATAATTACCATGTATTCTTTGAAACAATATTATTTATTGAGCAGATATGGATATGAGAAAATTTTCCAAGAGAAATTCAACAAGGTATAACTTCATTTTAGGCCATTATTCTATCAAGCACTATTTTCTGTACATAATATACAAAACGTTTATCTGAATTTCAGTAAGAACATTTATCCTTGCATCAAGTTTTAGTCGAATCTGTCTAATTTCCCGTTTACCATCATCAATTTTATTTTGTACTGTTATCTAATTTTATCTGGGATACTGGAGGCTCTTTTCCTAAGGTATATTTGAATAGACTTCCAATACAGTTTATTTGAAATGAGTTTGTTTCAGGTTTACAGACAAATTGTGCAGAAAGTACACTCTCTTCCTCTCCCATCCTACATTTTCTCTGGCAATTAACATCTTGTACTAGTGTGGTACATTTGTTGCAACTGATGAGCAAATTGGTATTAATTATTTTTTATATACTTACTATTAACTACAGTACATAATACACATTAGAGCTCATTCTTTGTGTTCTACATTTCTTCGGGGTTGGACAAATGCATGATATCTTATAGCCATTATTGTTGTACCTTATAGAATATTCTTCTACCTTAAAAAAGTCCTAGGCTCCACGTATTCACCCCTCTCTTTTTCTCCCTGAAACCGTGGTGAATACTGTCTCTATAGTTTTACTTTTCTAGAATATTATATGTAGGAATCCCATGTAGGTAGCTTTTCCAGGGCAGCCTCATTCACTTAGCAACATGGACTTAAAGTTTCTCCAAATCTTTTGGGGCTTGATAGTTGATTTCTTATTGTCACTGAATACTTCATCATGTGGAAGTATCACAGTTTGTGTATACATGATAGAGATATTGGTTGCTTCCCAGTTTTGGCAATTGTGAATAAAGATGCCATTAAAATTCATGCACAAAAAAAAAAAATAAAATAAAATAAAATTCATGCACAAGCTTTGTGTTTACATAAGCTTTGAATTCACTTGGATAATACTTAGGAGCACAGTTACTGGATTTCATGATAAGCCTATGGTTAGCTTTGTGCACTGTCTCCCACGTAGCTGTGCCATTTTGCATCTTCACCCTTAATGAATGAGAATTCTTGTTGACCCACTTCCTTACCAGCATTTAACACATCAGAGTCTTGAATTTCAGGCAATTGAAAAAAGTGTATGGTAATATTGCACTGTTGCTTCGTTTTGAAATTCCGTACCCTAGGATGTTGAGCATTTTTTACGTGCTCATTTTTCATCAATATATCCTCCTCTTGGTTGAGGTTTATGTTCAGATTTTTGCCCATTTTTAATTTGTTCACTTTCTTATTGTTGAGTTTTAAGAGTTCTTTGTACATTTTGGATAAAAGTCCTTTAATCAAATACATACTTTGTAAATATTTGGTCCCTGTCTGTGATTTGTCTTTTAATTCTCTTAACCATGTCTTTCACCGAACAGATGGTTTCCAACTGTAACGAAGATCAACTTAATCAATTTCTTTTTTCACCGATCATACTTTGAAAGTTAACAAAAAGTTGACTGTTGGGGTCATGATCTCCTATAGGTTATCCTATCCTCTCTTTTAGAATTTTTATACTTTATTTCCCACCTAGAAGTACTGTGATCCACTTGGACTGAATTTTTGTGAAAGGTGTAAGGTCTATGTCTACATCCATTTATTTTTGCATGTGGATATGCAGTCGTTCCTGCACCATTAGTGAAAAGATTTTCCTTCTCCATTAAATTGCCTTTGTTCTTGTGTCGGTTAATTCTGTATATGTGTGTGTCTATTTATGGGCTCTCACTTCTGTTTGTTTCCATTTTGTTCTTCTCTAGTGCCTGTTGCTCTTCTGGGTCTTTCGCCTTTCCATATTAAGTGAATGAAGAACAGTTTGTACATATATGCAAAGTCACCTGCTGGGATTTTGATGAGAGGTACATTGCATATGTACCTCAAGTCTACAAGTGACTCTTAATCATGTTGTTTTCCTTTCCTAAGGACAGAGACCTTTAACTTTTTATTAAACAATGAATATTCCTGTATAGATTGTTGACTTTAAGGTATAGGTCAGTACTTTGTAACTACCTATTTTCCATTGGTATGGAATACTGCTCAGAATGGTGAATATTCTTTTTTTTTTCTCTCTTTGCATTGACTGCAGACTAATGACTGCCTGTGAATTCCACTTGGATAAAAACAAAATTGATACATGTAACATCTTAAGTTCTTGAACCTATTATAAAACCAAACTAACATTCTTTAACTGACAAATGGCCACAAATGCACTTACAGTTTCAGAAGTGAGTGGGTCTGCTTTGCATATTGAATTGTCCTGTGTATTTGTGTGCCTTCATGGAGAGAGGTAGACACAGAGACAGAGGCAGAGAATTTGGGGAGCCTGTCTGTGCATTCCTAGAATTACACGATCAGTCAACAGCTATGCTTGACAAAATGCCCTTTAAAAACACATTCAATTTCTGTTTCTAGAAATTTCAATAAATCTAGATGAGAACAAATAAAGAGAAACCCAATACAAAATTTGCAACATTAATCAAGCAGCTCTAAGCCAAGATGTCCAAGCTCAATGGCACAATCTTCATGCCCCCGGTGCTGACACTGATTGGGATCCCCGGCTTGGAGTCTGTGCAGTTCTGGATTGGAATTCCTTTCTGTGCCATGTACATCATTGCTCTGTTTGGGAATTCCCTGCTCCTGGTCATCATCAAATCAGAACGCAGCCTCCATGAGCCCATGTATCTCTTCCTGGCAATGCTAGGAGTCACAGACATTGCTCTCAGCACCTGCATCCTACCAAAAATGCTAGGCATCTTCTGGTTTCATCTGCCTGACATATACTTTGATGCCTGTCTCTTTCAGATGTGGCTTATCCACACCTTCCAATCCATTGAATCAGGAATTCTGCTGGCCATGGCCCTGGACCGCTACGTGGCCATCTGTGATCCCCTGAGACACGCATCCATCTTTACACACAAACTTCTCACTCAGATTGGAGTGGGAGTGACACTCAGAGCAGCCCTCCTTGTAGCTCCATGTCTCATCCTCATCAAATGTCGGCTGAAACACTTCCGGACCACTGTGGTCTCCCATTCATACTGTGAGCACATGGCCATTGTGAAGTTGGCAGCAGAAGACATTCGAGTCAACAAGATCTATGGTCTCTTTGTGGCCTTCACTATACTTGGATTTGACATAATCTTCATCACCCTCTCCTACATCCTAATATTTATAACTGTCTTCAATCTGCCTCAGAGGGAAGCTAGGCTCAAAGCCTTCAACACCTGCATTGCCCATATTTGTGTCTTCCTTGAGTTTTATCTCCTTGGTTTCTTCTCCTTCTTTACACACAGGTTTGGGTTCCATATTCCACCCTACATTCATATTCTTCTGTCCAACCTTTACCTGCTTGTCCCTCCTTTGCTCAATCCTATAGTGTATGGGGTGAAGACCAAACAGATTCGAGATCGAGTGTCCAAGGTTTTCCACTCTAAAGATTCATCTTGACTTCTCATTTAACTTTTTCTCAAATAATAAAATTCAATTTGAGAAATAGTAGTTTGGGATCAGGTTTTGTGCTTTCTCAAGTTCATTTATGCTGCCGAAAGATACAGTTCTAGATTTTACATTGGAGACAGGCTCTCATTCCTATTTAAACCATTAGTATTTATGTATACAGAATCAACTTATTAGTAGATGACATAAAAGGCAGAAAACATGCAGATTTGCTTCTGGTTTAGTCAATCTTTAGTTTAATTTAATTTAATTTAATATTTCAGTGAGGAAATTTCCTAAAAACACAAGTAAATTTAAGTCGTTAACCTCTGAGTAAAACATTTTCATTGTGTTCTTTAAAAACAATAAATTAATTCATAAAGTTGATAATTCCAAGGATCGTGAACTAATTTCTTTTTTGTCTTCTAATTTCAGTAATCTTGCTCCTCCAACTCATCATCTTTATCATTTTAATTGTCATCGCCTTTCAAGTTTTCAGTTGTTTTCTGACTTACATTCATCTGACTATTAAGATGAATTATTTTTAAATCCAAATGATTCGGGTTTACACAAACTTAAGTATCTAGTTACTGAGAGTTCCCATAGACCCCCTACCCAGTTTTCCTTCTCACTGTTATCTTTCACTAATATGTGTTATAGTCCATGAATCAATATTGATACATTATGATTTACTAAAGTCCATATTTTATTAAAATTTCTTAGTTTTTCCCTAACTTCCTTTATTTCCTCAAAAGATCCCATCCTGGATGACACATTGCATTTAGTTGTCAAGTCTGTAAGCTTCTCTTAGTTATAATTTTTGAGACTTTCCTTGTTTCTAATGACCTTGACAACATTGAAGAGTGCTATTCAGGTATTCCATAGGAATCCCTTTCATTGGAATTTATCTGATGTTATGTAATGATTAGATTGGAATTATGTGCTTTGGGGAGGAAAATCATAGATGTTAAATTCCAATTTGATTACATATCAAGGATACTTATTATCAACATAATTGATTAACTGTGTATTTTGAGCATAATTACTTATCTGAGATAGTATTTGTCAGGTTTCTTCAGTTTAATTACCATTTCATACTGTGCTTTTGGAAGGAATATTGCTCTAGTTAGCCCACACTTAAGGAGTAGGGATTTATGTTCCTTCTCCTTGAGGATGGAGTAGATACATAATTTAATAAATTACTTAGAATTCTTTTACAAGGCAATTGATTTATTCTCCTTACTTATTAATTTCTTTAATCATTTATTTATATCAGTATGGATTTATGGGTATCTTTGTCATAATTTGAGTATAATCCAATATTACTTTATTTTTTTTTATTGCTCATGTTGTTTCAACCTGACCGTTGGATGCTCTTGTTCCTTTATGGCTTACCCCTCATTGTGTGTGTGTGTGTGTGTGTGTGTGTGTGTGACTTTTTGTTTAATGGCATTGGAAGATGCTCCAGGCTAATCTTGGGTATTTCCTGCCTCAGTTCTAGAATTATGATTTCCCTGGGATGTTTTCTTCTTTTTATTGGTGAATAGAATTAGAAACAAAGAACAGGGCCTTAGGTATGCTTTAAGTTCTCTCAGGTGACAGAGCAAGGAATTCTGTGTGTTAGCTAACCTATGTTCATACACATATCTATAAATATTTCTGTATGTAAACACTTGCATCTAAATTAAGTTAATTTATAGTTCTTACTAATATCTGCAACATGAATTTGTTACCACAAGGATCTTTCTAACTACTTCAATTTGCTTATTGCTAAAGTCGCATTCCAACAGTGAAAAATCTGGCTTCAACCATCTGTCACACATTTACTTGTTGATTTCCAATATGCCTCTAAAGCCATATCATAGTTGTTAATCCATGCCCCTGTGAAAACAACTTGACCAACTGGAGTAAAGGGTTTATGAACAGTTCTTTTCGCTTTTATGCCTACATTCCATTCATTTCCAAAGTAACTTATGTCAGTATCTTTTCCCACCATCCCATTCAGTGAAGCTATTCAATGCATTTACCAAACAGGTAGATTATTTTTTTTATAATCTACGTTCCTTCTTGGAATCCTCTAATTTGCTAAATAATTATTTTTTTAAAAAAATTATCTGTTAATTTGAGAAATAGAGAAAGAGATTGAGAGTTCAGGAGCACAGGACAGGGAAGGGCAGAGGGAGAGGGGGAAACAGACTCCCCACTGAGCAGGGAGCCCAATGCTGCCTAGATCCCAGGATCCTGGAATCATGCCCTGAGCCAAAGGTAAATGCTTAACTGACTGAGCCACCCCGGTACCCCTAAGTAATCATTTCTTATTTATATATATTAATATCCATTCTATGTTGTAAAGTTCTTTTTCTAATGGTGTACAATATCATGTACTTGCCATCACAGTATCATACAAAAGAATTTGATCTACCTAAAAATCACATGTACTTCACCTATTTATCTGTAGACAAATGGTTTTATTCTTTCCTTCAAAATCTGTATATCTTTTATTTTTTTGTGTGTTGCATTATAGTTCTAGCTAAGACTTGCAGTATGATGCTGAATGGGAATAGTGAGTGGTGGCATATCTGCCCTGTTGCTCACTTTAGAGAAAGAACATCCAGTTCCTTGCCATTAAGTATGATATTAGATATAAAGTTTTTTGTAGATGTTCTTTACCAACTTGAAGAGTTACCCTTTTTTGGGATCCCTGGGTGGCGCAGCGGTTTGGCGCCTGCCTTTGGCCCAGGGCGCGACCCTGGAGACCCGGGATCGAATCCCATATCAGGCTCCCGGTGCATGGAGCCTGCTTCTCCCTCTGCCTGTGTCTCTGCCTCTCTCTCTCTCTCTCTCTCTGTGACTATCATAAGTAAATAAATAAAAATTAAAAAAAAAAAAAAAAAAAGAGTTACCCTTTCTTTAGTCCTGGTTTGCTGAGAGGTCCCCCACCCCCACTGCCAGAAATGGGTGTTGGATTTTGCCAATGCTTTTACTGAATCAGTTGATATAATAATATGATTTTTCCTCTTTAGCCTGTTGATGCAAAGGATAACATTAAATGATTTTTGAATACTGAATATATTCCCATTAGTGGTTTACATATTTACTTTGAATTGATATATCCAAGTGTAATGAATTTTAAAGGAAATTGTCATAACTATAGATATCAGTTAAAGAGTAAAATGATTAATTCTTCAAAGGAGACACTTCATTTTGGTATTCTATATGTCCACTTTGGCCATTGAAAATAATATGTGTTCTTGGAACTAAACTCTAAAATAAATTTCACACATAAATGTGTATATATGGGAAATACTGAGTGATAAAGTAGACCTTTATCTTTTCTAGCGTTTTCCCATATATGTTTCTGTGGATTTTATAATTCTCATAGAAAATTTTGATCAAAGGTTTAAAGCTTAAGAGCAGGTCAATAAAGATAATAGTACAGGAATATAAGACATTATGAGGGCAGCCAGGGTGGCTCAGCGGTTTAGCGCTGCCTTCAGCCCAGGGCCGGATCCTGGAGACCCAGGATCGAGTCCCACGTCGGGCTCCCGGCATGGAGCCTGCTTCTCCCTCTGCCTGTGTCTCTGCCTCTGTGTGTATGTGTGTGTGTGTGTATGTGTCTCTCATGAATAAATAAATAAAATCTTAACAAAAAAAAAGACATTATGATGCAATTAGTAGTTCTAAATTATGTACCAGTCAATTTTTTAGGTAGAAGGACAGACAGGAAGTAATTTAAGCTTTTTTGGTCATGTGATCTCTGTCCTAATTATTCAAATTTGCCAGTGGAGGGCAAATCTTCCATAGACAGTACATACATTCATGGATATGGTGATGCTCCAATAAAACTTTGTTTACAGAAAGAGGCAGCATGCTGGATTTGATCTGTGTGCAATGATTTGTCCCATGGATTTGACATATTCATAATCTATGTGATTGATTAAGAACAGTGGTAGGCTTTATAAGTACAAAATATAGTGTAGCTGTGTAATTCATAAGTTCAGGGTTTGGACTAGGTTTATCACCTGAAACCAGTGTCATCCACTATACGAAAGATTGTATGGACTTTTCACCATGACCATTGTACTATTCTTTGTTTCCCAAGGTGACCAATGACCTTCATAGTGCCACACACCAGATATTCTCTTATTGGATGTACCAACTGCTTTTTTAATTGTATGTTTTTCCTTGAAGCTTTTTTTCCTTTTGTTTTTATAACATCACTGTCTTCTGCAGGCATTTTTATTTTTTTTACTACGTCTATTCACTTCTGTTGAGATGTTACCTCTACTTGGAAACCCTCCCCCTATTACCTGGTAATGTTACCATCACTCTTCAATGCTCAAATCAGCCTTTCCTTGGCATCTCCTCCAATATTCTTCAATTAGAATTTTCTCAGACTTGATGTTTTTCTCTTGTTTGATAATCATCTACGTATTTATTTTTAAAGTGGGCTCCAATGTTGGGCTTGAACTCATGACCCTGAGATCAAGACTCGAGCTGAAATCAAGAGTCAGATGCTTAACCAATGGAGCTACCCAACACCCATCATCTACATGTTTTTAACTATATTATATTTAATTGTTGTCTACATTATCTGGGATGGCTGGTGAATTTTATTTTCTCTTTACTTACTTAATATTTTTTTACCACTTAGTTTCTCATGTATCTTTGCCTTATATTTGAAAATAAATCCTCTATGACATTAATTGTTTTTGTGTAACTTATTGCAGTGACTTGGCATGTGATTCACTGAGAGAAGAAATTTTTTAGAATGGTTTGGGTGGGGGAATAAGTGCAGAATGTCCACTTTGGGGCATGCTAAATTAAAGAAATAGGATCTCCTAGTAGATATACTCAGTTGGGAGCTCTATGTAGACATTTAAAAAAATAAATTTAATAATGATCTTCATATTTTCTTTTTTTAAAGATTTTATTTATTTATTCATGAGAGACACAGAGAGAGAGAGAGAGAGGCAGAGACACAGGCAGAGGGACGGAGAAGCAGGCTCCATGCAGGGAGCCCGACAAGGGACTTGATCCCAGGTCTCCAGGATCATGCCCTGGGCAGAAGGCAGGCGCCAAACCGCTGAGCCATCCAGGGATCCCGACCTTCATAGTTTCAATACCTATCATAGCAGTGAGAATTGGTGTGTTTGGAAGATTGTGTTGACTATTGTGAAACTGTTTCATCCGTAGTCTCATTGAATTCTTACTTTAACACTATGAAGTTTAAAAACTATTTTCCACACTTACAAATGATGAAGTTAGGATTTATAGTGTTAAAAATAACACTCACTTAGCTATCAGTTATGGAAACAGTATTTAAACTTGAGTTTGACAAACAAGAATATGGCTGTAGATGAAACATCTAAAAATGTAAAGTTTTGAGGAACTAATTCATTTGAGAACAAACAAATGTTTATGAATAGTCCACAAAGAATATACCAATGTTGGTCAAAACCCAACAATTTCTGATTCAATGAACACTACATCCCATGATGATCTAAAGTAAAAGAGCATTTGAACAGAGCATTCTATAGATATGTCCGATGTAGTTTCTTCTATGTTCCATGCATAGTAACATTAAACTTAGAAGTGAAACATTTTCAATTTCAGCACTGAATGAATGTGATCAAAACAAATTGATACTGAAGGAAAAGAGGGAAGAAATAAATTTTTTAAAAAGGAAAAAGGAGAGGGGAATGGCATATGGGTAAATAGTATTTTCAGAATCTTAGAGTTTTCATTAAGTTTTGAAACTATATATATATATTTTTTAATTTTTAATTTTTATATGTATATTTGTATTGGAGTTCGATTTACCAACATATAACACTCAATGTTCATCCCATCAAATGCCCCCCTCAGTGCCCATCACCTAGTCACCTCATCTCCCTGCCCACCTCCCCCTCCACTACCACTTGTTTGTTTCCCGGAGTTAGGAGTCTGTCATGTTTTGTCACCCTCTTTGAGTTTTCCCACTCATTTTCTCTCCTTTCCCCTATAATCCCTTTCACTATTTTTTTATATTCCCCATATGACTGAAACCATATAATGATTGTATAGTAATAGTGTTATCAGGCCGTACTGATTGGACAGTTTTCTAGTAAAGTAGAAGCAATTCTTGCTTGGGGTGTTGTCAAGATATTGCAGTAGATTTATCACTTATAAGGGATTTTAAAGAAACTTAAGAAATATCTATCACAATATAGAAAAGAAGAGGAGATGTAGGAGGATAAAAAATTAAAAGTTTTAGAGGAATAAGCTTCCAAATTTATAAGGCAAGTAAGTATAAGCATATTAGTGGGCAATATTGCATAATACAGAGCATGTATTTTGAAAACCAGAGTCCCTGGGTTCAATATTACATTGCCTTGTGCTAGGGGAGTTACCTTTATGCAATTTACTAAACCTTTTTGTGCCTCAGTTTCCTACTTGGTACGAGGAGAATAATAATACTACCCACATCACAGTATAGTTTTGTGGACTAAAGGAGTAAATAAATGTAAAAGGCTTAGTAAACAGCCAAACCCACAATGATCATTATGTGACTGTTAAGCCATTATTACAACTGTTATAACTGAAACTTGAAAATGACGACTTTTACTGAAGAATTTTAATCAGTACATGTAAGAGTGTGAATTGGAAAAAAAAATTTGTTTTCATAAATTACATTGTCCAATATACTGAGAACTTTTAAATTATTACAAAAATTAACCTAGTTATTTCACATTTGTGAATATCATGAAATATTATTCATAAATATAGAATACAAAATAATGTCAATAATCAATAACATTTATTGCAAGTATTTATTGAACGCTTCCCATGAAGCTTATTTCCAAGAGAAAGAAAGGGAAATATTAAAAAATGAAAAAAGAGAGAAAAATGTACAACATCAAATATCCCTGCTGAGAAATAAAACTGAATTGAGAAATTGTATGTTGGGGACAAAGTTGCAACTATTGTTAATGTACCATGATTTCATAAAACAGAATCTGCCAATACGGGTTTATATTTACATCATATTTTAGTTTCCAGAAATAATCTTGTTTGAGAGGAAGAGACTGACCACACGGTCACGAATCTGTTTGGTCTTGACACCATACACCAGGGGATTGACTGTGGGAGGCACCAAAAGATACAAACTTGCAAAGATTATATGAATGCTTGAAGGTACCTTCTTGCCAATACGGTGAGTTAGGAAACTAAATAGTGCAGGTGTGTAGAATCCAAGTAGAGTGCAGACATGGGCAGCACAGGTGCCCAGAGCTTTAGAGCGGGCATTCTGAGAAGATAGCCGGAAGACTGCCTGAAGGATCTTGATATAGGATGTGGCGATGAGCCGTAGGTCCAACACCATCACTGAAAGGGCCACAGAGATTCCATATGCTCTGTTAATGAGGGTGTTGGCACTGGCCAACTTCACCACAGCCATGTGCTCACAGTAGGCATGATTGATAACATATTTAGTGTAATACGGTAGCCTTTTAATAAGAAGAGGACAGGGCAAAACCATAAAGGTAGCTCGGATCACACCAGCTAGACCCATTTTAGTGACCATTGGTGTTGTCAAGATGGTTGTATAACGCAGTGGGATACAAATAGCTACATACCGGTCGAAGGCCATGGCAACCAAGAGGGCTGACTCAATTATGCAGAATGTGTGGATAAAATACATTTGTGCTAGACAGATACTAAAGTCAAACTTGTGAGCATCCAACCAGAAGATACCCAGCATCTTGGGGGCTGTGGAAGAGACAAGAGCCATGTCATTCACTGCCAGCATACAAAGGAAGAAATACACAGGCAGGTGGAGGCTGGGTTCTATTTTGATGGTGATGATGATTACACTGTTCCCCAGCAGGGCCAGGGCAAACAGGAGGCAGACAGGGATGCCAATCCAGCAGTGAAAAGCTTGCAAACCAGGAATACCAACCAGGAAAAAAGATGAGATGTAGCTATGTGTAGCATTGTCTGCCATATTAAAACTGGAGAGTTTGCATGCTCTGGTGCAAAGTAGTGAGGCTAGTTTCCTATAGGAAGAAATCAAGTTGACAGAATAATTATTTATTTATGGAGATTCCAGGCACACTAAAATAGCCTATGTGAAGGGCTGACTCTTCTCTAAAACTTCCGTAAGTTGTTGGGTTAATCACTTCCCCGTTATGGACCCCGGTATCTTTATTTGCAAATAAGATGGACTTCTTTTTAAATTTTCTCTTCTCTGTTCAGTGTTTGTTTTCTGTTCTAGTTTTATATTTCCATTATCTATTAAGTATACAAGCAGTGATAAAATTTCTGCTTCTTTGTGCCTAGGATTTTTTGAATTGTGTGATATAGACATCAACTTTGCTTTAAGAAAGACAAAGGCCACAATAGCCAAACTGTGGAAGGAGCCTCGGTGTCCATCGCAAGATGAATGGATAAAGAAGATGTGGTCTATGTATACACTTCTAGATTCCATATTCTCTGCTAAGAAGTTGCAGACATTAAAAAAAAACAAAGAAGAAAGGTCACGACCTGAGCTGATACCAACAGTGGACACTTAACCAACTGAGACTTTAGGTGCCCCGGCATGAAAGTTTCACAGATTCTTGACAAAGAAATACAAAGCTGTGAGGAATTGACAAGACAAATAAATCTTATGCTTACCAGCTTCAATTAGTAAGGAATTCTAAATTTGACTAGAATCCAAGCTGGAGTAATACTAGTAATATTAAAAGGTTTATTCAGTTTTAGCTTTTTATTTTTTTTTTACAAGGCTTATTTATATAGGCTACTTTGGCCCTGCATATCCTACCTCTGATGATAAAGATGTCTCTTTACTTTTAGGTGCAGAGAGGGGACCTTTCACAGGGGAGATGTTTTTACTGAATTCTGGAGACAAAGAAGAGTCGGTCTTCCTGAAGAGGCTGTTAGTTCAAAATAGTCTTTATGACCTTATGTCACACTTTGGGAGTGGCCTTCCCTGGGCCCTCACAAGGTCATTCATACCTTTTCTGTGTATAATTAAGCAAAAGCACCTGGAAAATCCATTCTGTCTGACCTAACAGAATGCAGGACTGGCAGGTTAGATTGTATAGTTTAGTGCAAAAGTTTGGTGAACAAGTGATAGAGTCAGTTATCACACTCCTACATATTCTACTGTGCAACCCCAAATCTACATAGATTTTGGTACTCATGAGATTTGTCAATTGACTATAATCTTGGTGTCTGCATATGTGACATTTTAAAGGGAATTTGATCAATTTCTTTATTTTGAAGGGAGGATGCGGAGGTACAGACTGTAAAATTTATTTATCCTATATTTTGAAGAATCTACATTACCTTGAGTGCTTGAAATTCAAAAACTAGGACTTATGATTCGTTAAATACGTATTATGTTATCCATGTTCCTAAGACATGTAAGCATTTTTAATTATATTATCTTCCTTACCTTATGATATTCCCATCATTAGCCCATTATCTTAATGAAAAACTAAGACTTCTTATTTTTATAGGTGAATCTATCATGGCATACTGACCCAGAAAGAACAAAAAATACTTTGTCTTTTGAGATTTTACCACTGAATCCAGTAAGAATTATGAGCTACATATTAGTGTGTGAATAAGTCAGGCTGGATTATACAAAAATATACAAAAGATTTTGGTCAGCTTGTGCCTTTTCAGACTGATGGATAAAAAACTTTCATATTACCTTTTTATTTCACCAAATAGATAAAACACAGAAACTATATACAGGCTTACTATATGCTGCACATATAAGTCCAAGTTTGCACATCAGATGACCCATGTACTGGCTAACACTCTGTGATTTGGCTCAAAAGTGTGTGCTATTGTCTTTTTTAGGCATAGTCATTTGGGAGATTTAACATAGCCATAACCATGTGAGTCATACTTGACCTAAGAATTCTTAGAGGATAGTGTGCAAACTGAAGTGTGGCTGAGGTTTATATCATGGTTAGTCAGAAGAAAGAGAGTAAAAAGGGAAGAAGCCAAGAAACAAACTAGCAGGTAGGTGACATGGGAAAATGTGCCTTCAAAGAACATGCATCTTATGAAGAAAGCAGTTACCTTCCTTTTTGATAGTTTTACATTTCCAGCTTCATAAGGCTTAACTGATATTCTTCTAGAACAGGTCTTCTCACTCTCAGCACAACTGGCATTTTTGATAAGATAAACTTTGTGTTCTAATTCTCTATATTGTAGGAGGCTTGACGGCATCCCCACTTCTATCCATGAGTTACTAATTGTTCTCTCTTGTCACAAAAATAAAAAATGTCTCATGCTAAACCAAATGTCACCTGCATGTGTGGGGAAGGACACATCACATATGGTTGCTAACAATTGCTTTAGAGTTTTACATTGGAGAAAAATAGTCTTTAATTAAATAATAATGTTTTGTAGGTTTAATCAAAATAGGCAGACTAAATATGGCTATGAAGAGGGATCATTCTCTGGTAGATATTAGCCAGATAAAGGAGATGAAAGGGCATTTCAAGAGGAAAAACTTTGGATAAAGTCAAAGAAGCATGAAATGTATAGTTGGACTGAAAATCAAAAGGTAGTTTCAGATATGAATTCTTTCATAAGCAGAGGTGACGGTTGTTAGGGCTAAGGAAAAGGGAAGAATAACACATTTAAGCTCACAATTTTTTGAATATAAATTCAATTAGCCAACATATAATACATCATTAGATTCAAGTGTAGTTTTCAATACTTCATCACTTGTGTACAACATCAAAGGCTCATCACATCAACTGCCCTCCGAATTCCCAGCACCCAAGGTTATAATTTTAAACAAAAAAATTTCAAAACCTTAGGTGGAATAACAGCAGGTTTCTTTCCCTGTAAAAATCCACTCCATCTGATCCAGAACGATGATATATGACATAGGGAGATGAAGTTAGAAGGATACTTGTGATAGTGCATTTGGGATAGGATGAAGTGAGGACTAACACAGGAGTGATATTTGTGCTGCTCACTGACTTGATGGATGGAAATCATGGGAGGTGAGACTAAGATGTCTTTGGGTTGAGAGTAACGGCACTAGATCACAAGCACAAGCTTGAAACATCTGTGTGTGTACAGATATGTACATGTTTAGAAGAGGAAGGAGACATATCTTAAACCTTGAAATGTGTGGGCCAGGTAAACAATCAGGGGTTCTCATTTTCAGCATCAACCCTGAACTCTTAGGGTTACTTACAACCCATTTCTGACTCAGGCTGATTCTCAAAACCTAAAAGAATGAAGGGATTGAGGTCTAAAGCTACTCTCCCTATAATCTCAGGAAATCTTACCCTATGTAAAGTTTGTGACATTCATCCTTTGATCTCTGTTTCAAGCCCCCAGGGGTAGATTCTCAGAAACCAAATTTTTACACATTTATTACCCATATTCTTCTGTAGGGTCTTCCTTTTCTCAGGCCTACTTTATATACTGTCACTGATTGTGTGATTCAGTGATTCAGAAATATTCTGAAGAGCAAAACACGAAACAGAATCTTCATGTTTGAGCAATCAGCTACTGCAAGATTCTGTTGCTTCTTTTAGTCATCCTGGCATCTTCTTGGCTCATAAGTGTGTTGTGTTCTCTTTGAAACCAATCCTCCATTTCCCACACTCAGTACAGAATCTAAGGCCCAAAGACTTACCTGGAATCATCAGTGATAACATACGTAGAAGCCACAGGGTGAAACTCTTTTGGTGTTTCATATAGTGAGGATGGCTGTTTTGTACTATAGGAGCCACCTTGGGGACTACTTTGAACCAATCACTGGTGAGCTTTAAATCAGCTTCAGACAAAGGTGAAAAGCAGGCACAATATGGTTCAAACCCTAGGAGAACTTGTCTCATAGCAGATCTGCATCTAATAAAAACTCTCCATTCCTGCTGTCCTTGGGAGGACTGGGAACCAAAACAACTGTCCTTTCAGAAGCTTTTAAGAGAAAACAGTACCCCCAAGATAACACAATGACACTTATATACTAAATAATGAGCCAAATGAAGGGAAATGAAAACATCTCAAGGTATTCAGAGTAATCAATATAGACATGGTAACAGAGAACTAAATGGAATATTTCTATGTGATATAGAAATTGTTCTATTTGTTTAGAATTATCCCGAAATGATATTATGTGTTTTCAGATTTTACTGCCAGTCACCTTATATATATCAACTTCCCAACTATGAACTATTTTTTTATGACCAGTGTTTACTTAGTTGACAAAAAAAAGAGGGGGGTTGAGGGGGAGTTTGTGACTTA
Source organism: Canis lupus familiaris (assembly GCF_011100685.1). Classification (NCBI taxonomy): domain Eukaryota; kingdom Metazoa; phylum Chordata; class Mammalia; order Carnivora; family Canidae; genus Canis; species Canis lupus. Next base: position 28,462,987 of record NC_049242.1, read on the forward strand.
AACAGGTTTTTAAGCTTTGGGATCAAGAAGAGGAAAGGAAAAGATTCTGAATCTGCGTGGTACAAAAAAATATCTAACAAGGCTGTGTTACATGCATCTATGTGACAGACATGATAGCCTCACTTAGAGTTACATGGTTTTTGTCACTGATTGCATCTGGCCGCATTTAGCAGACATGTTCTTTTTTGTACTGAGAGACTCTCTGACTCCCATCTTGTCATTAAATTGCCATAAATTATATTCATCCTATAATACGGCTACTTTGTGGGCTGGGTTACCTCACAGTGGCTTAGGGGAGCGGTGGTGTGCATCTCTTCCCAGCTCTGCACTCAGTGACATGGTAGATTCAAATCAACCATAGTAGAAATAGGTACACCAGAAAACAATGTATATCAGAATGCCAGCCACCCAACAGAATCTGATGAATTCAAAATAAAATAAAATATCTTCAGAGAAAACAAAAGAATAGTTTGCACATAGAATATGATATAGGCTGCTATGAGGCCAGCAGGTTCTGAAATTCATACACTACTCTCTCTATAGAGAATTGGAGTATTAGAAGCATGTTGAATGACCCACAAGATATTTTTGGGAAATGCAAAAACTGTTTGAACCTCACAGAATCATAATGCTATTGAATTTTGGAGACAAAATTACTCTTAGATAATGCTAAGTTAAACGCCATTAGTGCCGGCAGGCACCTGGGTGGCTCAGTGGTTGAGCATCTGCCTTTGGCTAAGATCATGAACTCAGCATCTGGGTCACAAAAGTGTTCTGGAATTAGAGAAGAGAAAGTAACATAAATTTCTGAAAATACAAAAATTAGTGTTTTGTACACATGAAGGGGTGTATTTTATAGCAGGGGGACTGCTTTTCCCTCTGGCTAAGTCTCTGCCTCTCTCTTTCTCTCTATGTCTCTCATGAATAAATAAATAAAATCTTAAAAAAAAATTAGTGCTATGGTGAATAAGAGGTTTTAGAAGCAATATGACTCCTTTGGTGACAAATACAGTTCCTTAGAGCTTCTTATATCAATAGGAATAATTAGCTTACTGTAATATAATAGGAAATATAGGGTGCAAGTATTCATCAGTGGCTCTTCATTCTACACGTGTTCTAGAGAAAACGAGAAACAAAAGTTTAATTTTTACTACAACAGTGTTAAGAATGGAGTTGCATGGCTTTTACTGCAATGGTTGATAAAGTTTATCAAGTGAGAAGTACCAAGTTTACATGAATTATGGGAAACACCAAATAGTCGGAACTGGCCATGCCTATACTATTTGTGAAGTTGTCTGATGTAAAATGATAGTCCTTACCATGCAGAGAGGAGGGGATCATGGAAAAACTTATTTATCAGATTTTAAACACACAAAGAATCCTGCCACGCAACCAAATTGCTGTATGAGTTCTAGCAATCTTGGGGTGGAGGCTTTTGGGTTTTCTATGTAGAGTGTCATGTCATCGGCGAAGAGGGAGAGTTTGACTTCTTCTTTGCCAATTTGAATGCCTTTAATGTCTTTTTGTTGTCTGATTGCTGAGGCTAGGACTTCCAGTACTATGTTGAATAGCAGTGGTGAGAGTGGACATCCCTGTCTTGTTCCTGATCTTAGGGGAAAGGCTCCCAGTGCTTCCCCATTGAGAATGATATTTGCTGTGGGCTTTTCGTAGATGGCTTTTAAGATGTTGAGGAATGTTCCCTCTATCCCTACACTCTGAAGAGTTTTGATCAGAAATGGATGCTGTATTTTGTCAAATGCTTTCTCTGCATCTAATGAGAGGATCATATGGTTCTTGGGTTTTCTCTTGCTGATATGATGAATCACATTGATTGTTTTACGAGTATTGAACCAGCCTTGTGTCCCAGGAATAAATCTTACTTGGTCATGGTGAATAATTTTCTTAATGTACTCTTGGATCCTATTGGCTAGTATCTTGTTGAGCATTTTTGCATCCATGTTCATCAGGGATATTGGTCTGTAATTCTCCTTTTTGGTGGGGTCTTTGTCTGGTTTTGGAATTAAGGTGATGCTGGCCTCATAGAATAAATTTGGAAGTACTCCATCTCTTTCTATCTTTCCAAACAGCTTTAGGAGAATAGGTATGGTTTCTTCTTTAAACGTTTGATAGAATTCCCCTGGGAAGTCATCTGGCCCAGGATTTTTGTGTCTTGGGAGGTTGTTGATGACTGCTTCAATTTCCTCCCTGGTTATTGGCCTGTTCAGGTTTACTATTTCTTCCTATTCCAGTTTTGGTAGTTTGTGGCTTTCCAGGAATGCGTCCATTTCTTCTAGATTGCCTAATTTATTGGCGTATAGCTGTTCATAATATGTTTTTAAAATCGTTTGTATTTCCTTGGTGTTGGTGGTGATCCCTCCTTTCTCATTCATGATTTTATTAATTTGAGTCTTCTTTCTCTTCTTTTTATGAGGCTGGCTCATGGTTTATCTATCTTATTAATTCTTTCAAAGAACCAACTCCTGGTTCTGTTGATCTGTTCCACAGTTCTTCTGGTCTCGATTTCGTTGAGTTCTGCTCGAATCTTTATTAACTCTCTTCTTCTGCTGGGTGTAGGATCTATCTGCTGTTTTTTTCTCTAGCTCCTTTATGTATAAGGTTAGCTTTTGTATTTGAGTTCCTTCCAGTTTTTGAGACTGCCTGTCTGTCTGCCTGTCGCCGAAACACAAAGTGTCAGCTCCTTCCAGTTTTTGGATGGATGTTTGTATGGCGATGTATTTCGTCCTCAGGACTGCTTTTGCTGCATCCCAAAGATTTTGAACGGTTGTATCTTCATTCTCATTAGTTTCCATGAATCTTTTTAATTCTTCCTTAATTTCCTGGTTGACCCTTTCATCTTTTAGGAGGATGGCCTTAACCTCCACGTGTTTGAAGCCCTTCCAAACTTCTTGTTGTGATTTAGTTCTAATTTCAAGGCATTATGATCTGAGAATAAGCAGGGGACAATCCCAATCTTTTGGTATCAGTTCAAACCCGATTTGTGACCTTCGCCAATGACATGATACTCTACATAGAAAACCCAAAAGCCTTCACCCCAAGATTGCTAGAGTTCATACAGCAACTTGGTAGCATGGCAGGATACAAAATCAAAGCTCAGAAATCAGTGGCATTTCTATACACTAACAATGAGACTGAAGAAAGAGAAATTAAGGAGTCAATCCCATTTACAAATGCACCCAGCAGCATAAGAAAGCTAGGAATAAACCTAACCAAAGAGGTAAAGGATCTATACCCTAAACACTATAGAACTCTTCTGAAAGAAATTGAGGAAGACACAAAAAAGATGGAAAAATATTCCATGCTCATGGATTGGCAGAATTAATTTTGTGAAAATGTCAATGTTACCTAGGGCAAGTTACACGTTTAATGGAGTCCCTATCAAAATACCATGGACTTTCTTCAGAGAGTTATAACAAATTATTTTAAGATTTGTGTGGAATCAGAAAAGACCCCAAATAGCCAGAGGAATTTTAAAAAAGAAAACCATATCTGGGGGCATCACAATGCCAGATTTCAGGTTGTACCACAAAACTGTGGTCATCAAGACAGCGTGGTACTGGCATAAAAACAGACACATAGATCAATGGAACAAAATAGAGAAACCAGAAGTGGACCTGGACTTTATGGTCAACTAATATTCGATCAAGGAGGAAAGAGTATCCACTGGAAAAAAGACACTCTCTTCAATAAATGGTGCTGGGAAAATTGGACATTCACATGCAGAAGAATGAAACTAGACCACTCTCTTTCACCATACACAAAGATAAACTCAAAATGGAGGAAAGATCTAAATGTGAGACAAGATTCCATCAAAATTCTAGAGGAGAACACAGACAACACCCTTTTTGAACTTGGCCACAGTAAATTCTTGCAAGATACATCCACGAAGCAAGAGAAACAAAAGCAAAAATGAACTATTGGGACTTCATCAAGATAAGAAGCTTTTGCACAGCAAAGGATACAGTCAACAAAACTCAAAGACAACCTACAGAATGGGAGAAGATATTTGCAAATGACCTATCAGATAAAGGGCTAGTTTCCAAGATATAAAGAAGTTACTAAACTGAACACCAAAGAAACAAACAATCCAATCATGAAATGGCCAAAAGACATGAAGAGAAACCTCACAGAGGAAGACATGGACATGGTCAACATGCAGATGAGAAAATGCTCTGCATCACTTGCCATCAGGGAAATACAAATCTAAACCACAATGAGATACCACCTCACACCAGTGAGAATGGGGAAAATTAACAAGGCAGGAAACTACAAATGTTGGAGAGGATGTGGAGAAAGGGGAACCCTCTTACACTGTTGGTGGGAATGTGCAGCCACTCTGGACAACTGTGTGGAGGTTCCTCAAAGAATTAAAAATAGACCTGCCCTACGACCCAGCAATAGCACTGTTGGGGATTTACCCCAAATATACAGATGCAATGAAACAACAGGACCCCTGCACCGAGATGTTTCTAGCAGCAATGTCCATAATAGCCAAACTGTGGAAGGGGCCTTGGTTTCCATAGAAAGATGAATGGATAAAGAAGATGTGGTCTATGTATACAATGGAATATTCCTCAGCCATTAGAAACGACAAATACCCACCATTTGTTTCAACGTGGATGGAATTGGAGGGTATTATGCTGAGTGAAATAAGTCAATTGGAGAAGGACAAACATTATATGTTCTCATTCATTTGGGGAATATAAATAATAGTGAAAGGGAATAGAAGGGAAGGGAGAAAAATGTGTGAGAAATATCAGAAAGGGAGACAGAACATGAAGACTCCTAACTCTGGGAAACAAACTAGGGGTGGTGAAAGGGGAGGAGGGCTGGGAGAGGTGGGGGCGAGTGGGTGATGGGCACTGAGGGGGTACTTGAAGGGATGAGCACTGGGTGTTATTCTGTATGTTGGCAAATTGCACACCAATAAAAAATAAATTTATTATTAAAAAAATAAAGTTTGCTGTCAAACACACACACACACACACACACACACTAAGAGGACATGAATACAAATCAGCAGGTGATTAAAGGAAACAATGAAGCACTTCAAGGAATGATATGGAAGCAGAAGAAGAAGCAGTTATTGCACTCTTTGTGAATACTAGTTATAAAAAGAATCATATTTCACCAAGCTGATTGTCAAAGCTTAAAAATCTCAATCATAACCAGTGTTTGAGGATTCAGAGATACAAGTGCTATTAGTCATTGTTGCACTTGATGCAATCCAGTTTGAAGTTTCTAGAAATCATTAAAATGACCCTCTACAAAATGTATTTTTCTTTTTCAGGCAATTTCCTGTCCAAGAATATTCTCTATAATCATCCTGGCCTATGTGTGGGAAGATAAAGAGTCTTGGGTATCCTCTGTCCTTATAATGATCCATATGTTCTTTTTTCCCTTTTCAGGTCTCAGTTTGGATCTGGTCCTGATGATTTGGAGGTCACAATACTAGGATAATCTGTACTCTAGACTAGATACTTTATGGCATATTGACAGTTGAGGATGGTGTAAAAGGTTTCCAGTTTCATCTTCTGTCTCCCCATTGGTTTCCTATTCTATTTTTAGAATCACCGTCAGGACCAGTCCTTGTTAGATATATTTCAAACTTCTCCAAATAAACTTGGAATTACAGTGCACCACCCTAAGCTAGTCTGCTGTCTGTTTTTGTTTAGCCCACTAGCTCAGGAGAGTTACAAGATGAACTCCTGCACTCAAGGTGGTGATAGGGAAAGTCTGCCTTTTAGCCCCTCATAAGCAGAAGGTTCTCCACCAGAAAAATGAATTCCATTCTTCTACTTTAGACTGAATTATAGAAAATCTACACAATCTTGATTATTATTTCTCATATTAGACTTTGGACCTCGTTCAACTTCTGTGTGTAAACATGTTTTATCTCTTGGTATCTAAAAACCTATGTAATAGTCTTCAATTACCTCTTTGCCCACAAAGCCTAAGCTATGTACTTGTTCCTTTTCATAGAATGTTGTTGAACCCTGCTAATACATTAAGAAATCACTTCTGATCCATCTCAGTTTTATTCCTAAAGAAGTTATGTTCTCTAAGAACAACACCCCTATTGGTAATCCATGCTAATCATATCATATATTAATTATACAAGAAAGATTGATATTGAGAACATTTTCAAAGATGCCACAAGAAATCCCCTAGATTTACAAGTAGTCATTCATCCTCATCAATCATTGATAGGGTTACGAGACTGAATCATTTTTTTTTAAAGATTTTATTTATTTATTCATGGGAGACACACAGAAAGAAAGGCAAAGACATAGGCAGAGGGAGAAGCAGGCTCCATGCAGGGAGCCTGATGTGGGACTTGACCCCAGTCTCCAGGATCACACCCTGGGGCTGAAGGCAAGTGCAAAACCACAGAGCAACCCAGGTGTCTCCAGCCTGAATCCTTTAAACAAGCCAGAGTATCCTCCATTTTTGTGACTTGCAGTCTGTTTTATAGATGTATTGAATTTAAAAGAAATCATAGACATCAGCCTACGTGTGCATATTTTCCACAATTGTCAGTAAATGGTCTATGATCTGAAGTTTTCAGGAATAGTCCCCTAGTCTTAAGCTCTGAAATCATAATCTAGATGACTACTCCATCTCTTCATTAAATTAATAGCCTTGCCTGATTAAAAAGCATGATGTCTTATATCCACTGAAAAGATACACCGTCACATGCCCCATAGACACATACGTGCTTACAAATGCACACTAAATACATGTGTTTACTTTATATAGAAGCCTGTAATGCCACCTAATAACTTTGAGAATAAAGTTCAACATCTCTGCAGTGTGTCCGTGGTGGCCTTTCTTGTTTTTTAATTGAAATAGATAAGACACTCGTGTTACCTTATTTCCAGGGATGCAGCACAGTGATTCAGCAAATCTATACTTTATGGTGTGCTCACAGCAAATGTAGCTACCATCTGTAACCATGTAGTGCTACTAGAATATCTTTGACTCTATTATCTATGCTGTGCTTTTTATCCCCATGACTTATTCCTATCACAAGTATGTTCTGTATCTCCTGCTCTCCTTTAACCAGTTTGTCCTCCACGGCCATTCTTGATATCCACAGTATGTTCATCTCTCCAAATCGTAATTTACATTGGAAAAACATCTGTGCAGTTACATTAAGCACATTCTCTAGTTTATGTCTCTTGTATCATCTACCTGGCATGGTGTGTCCTTCCTTACTGGGCCAATCTTCCATTATTCCTTAAGAATCAGGCTTCCTAACTGAAAACCAAAGAACAGGATTTTAACTCTCCTGTCTGCTGCTTTCAGTTGGATTTCAATGTTCCCTTACCTAACAATCAGTGCATATACGACTACAACGTCTTACTCCTTTCCCTCTCTGTTTCTCTCTCCTTCCCTCCCAGAAATATAAGGAAACAGGTGGATGAAACTTAAGTGATGTGTTAAATTTGCCACCCTGCCCCTCATTTCCTAGTACAATATTTAATATATGATGCTGTAATAACACTTGATTGGTGGAGTAATAATTAAATACCTGGCGGATGCAAGAGAAAAAGTATGGGTGTGTAACATGGAGCACTTGAATTCTCATGATTTTTCCATCTCAAAATTCCTGTTTGACTCTGGTGATTGTACTGAAATTTTTATATTATGATCTCTTTATATCCATAAAGGTTTGGTTTTGTTTATATGTTTGTCTCTTTATTTTGACACCCATGCTTAAAATTTTTAGATGACTAGAAAGTTCAAGACACACCAACACCTTGTTTTTATGGAGTACTTGGACACTCTAGAACAAGGGATTTGGGTGCCTTTAAATTCAGTGATAGATGCATATTTGTGAATCCTTCTGGAGAAGAATCCAAAGAAAAGAAAGCTGCACCTGGGACTGAAAAAGAGGAGAGAATAGGAAACATTATATCTTCGGTATTTTGTTCTTTGTGTTTCTTCCTTCTCATTCCCCGGTTGCATCCAAAAGCCTGACTGATAGTTGCTATGGGGTATGATGATGCAAAAACCATAGAATGCACACAAATTGCACAAAACAAACATGCAACACTGAAGAGTCTCGATTAATGTGGATTGTGAACTATTATATGCAGTTTTGAGAGATTGTTACTATTTCAGAAAAGGGAAGGCTGAGGGTGTTAATCGCTGTGGATTTTAGGAACAGAACATCTTTACCACGTGAATGCGGATCTGCTTGGTCTTGGCACCATAGACAAGTGGATTAAGAAATGGGGGGACCAGCAAGTAGAGGCTAGAAAAGAGGATGTGGATATAAGGAGGGACATGAGCACCAAACCTATGTGTGAAGAAGGAGAAGAAGGCGAGGAGGTAGAACTGGAGGAAGACACAGATGTGGGCAATGCAGGTATTGAATGCTTTCAAGCGGGCCTCCTTCTGGGGCAAACGAAAAACCGTGAAGAAGATCTGTATGTAGGACAAAGTGATGAAGGTGAGGTCGAACCCTGCAACAGCGAATGCCACAAACAAGCCATAGATTTTGTTGACCCGCACATTTTCTGCAGCCAGTTTCACAATGGCCATATGCTCACAGTAGGAGTGGGAGATGGTGGTTGTATGATAAAATTGAAACTTGCACTTTATCAGTACTAGGCCTGGGGCCACTAGAATGGCAGCCCTGAGTGTTATAATAGCCCCTATTTGGGCCACCAGCTGATGGGTGAAGATGCCACTGTGTCTGAGTGGATAACAGATGGCCACATAACGGTCCAGGGCCATGGCCAGGAGGATGCCTGACTCTATCCCCTGAAACATATGGATGAGCCCCATTTGAAGCAAACAGGAATCAAAGTAAATCTGTGGCACATGAAACCAGAATATGCCAAGCATCTTGGGCATAATGGTGGTAGCAAGTGCAATATCTGTGACTCCTAGCAAGCCTACAAAAATATACATGGGCTCGTGAAGTCTGCGCTCAGATTTGATGATGAACAGAAGCAAGGAATTTCCAATCATAGCAATGAGATACATGGCACAGAATGGAATCCCAATCCAGCACTGCACAGACTCTAGGCCTGGGATCCCTATTAGTGTCAACATAGAAGGCATGAAGATTGTAATGTTGGAGATGGACATAATGTCTTTGGGTCTCCAGATAGAAATGAAAGAAGTATCTCAGTCAGTGATACTCTTCTATTTTCTTTTTTTATCCAGTCATCAGAAGGAGTCTCTCTGATTTTGACAGAATTTTAAGAACATAGTATCCATATCATTTATATTATTGAAAGTAAAAAACTTTACCGTCACTGTTTCAGAGTGGACTTCCACAAGCACTAGTCCACAATTAGAGGTCATGTGCATGGCAGGCCAAATGCATTAGAACCACCAGATCATCTGAGTAAGGGAATCAACTGCTGACCTATCTGTTATAGCCTTCTGGACCTGTGGACAAAATAATTATACCTGTTTATTTTGCTTGGAAAGGGCTTTTGAATCAGAGTTGATGAATCTCTCTATTTCTCCCATTGCAGCTACCCTAAAGCTCTATTATTTTCCACTGTCCTTAGGTCCGGAATTGTCAGTTTGACCCAGCAAATAGAACTCTGACTCGAATATAGTATAAAAGCTCACTATTACAGAGAAGACAGCAAATACTGACTTCCAAATCATATATGTAGATATATATGTGTAATATATGTAGATATCTACATCTATCTATATATTGTCTGTATCTATGTAAGACTGGATGCCCTTTCAATGGATTGTGAAGGAGGACTTTCGGGAAAGATTGTCTAAATCATAGTACTTTGTCTATTCTCGGCCAAAATCCCATACTGGTTTTACATTTCTTATAAGGCTGCATCTTATTTTGCCTGTATTATTAACAACCAAAATTCTAAAAATTAGTTGCATGCTTAAAATAACTGACATTCTGTAATACACATTAGTGAAAACCTAGGAGCCAGGAATAGTGAGGAGGCAGGAGGACTCATTCTTGCTGACGACAGGATGTGGTAAAATGAGTAAATGGGTAACTTAGAAGAATAGAGGCCAGTTTGGGGGCCTCATAGTTCAGAGCGGTCATTAGCCTGAGACTTGGCTAATTTAGTTTAGTTAATTCTTAATAAAATACAGATCATTTGAACTACTGAATCATTTTGTGAGCTCAGGATTAAGAGATGTATAAAACATAAGTGAGGGAAAGAGTAGACTCCTCATCCAGAGTCAGATGAAGAAGTAGAAATGCAAGACAGAGGGCAAACGTTGGGAAACCAGAAATGATTCAGGAGAGAGCCGTAGAGCAATTGGAGAGAATTTTAATGACCTCTTTGTTTCCTAGTAAAGAATACTGGATTTCTGGAAATGTGGGGTCTTAGTCCTTACATAAAGTCATTCTTGATTCAAAAACATTGATTTTTAAAAATTACAGTCTTGAATCAAGAAACTCTCAAGCTATAAAATAAATTGTTAGCCTGTAAAAAATAGGGTACAGTTATTTCACTCTTTCTTAAACTCTCCAACACTGCTGCTTTATGTCAGCAAGCTCCTGATCATATAATCATATACCCAATGTCACCAAATATGCCAGTAATGCAGGAAGAGCCATGGTTTATGGGGCTAAACCTCCAACGGAGGAACTCAGTCAACAAGAATCATTCTATAAAGAGAGGCTGTGTCAGCTGACCTATACTTAGAAGAGACCAGTTAGCCACCTAATCCTTGATTTCCAAAGCTTTGCTCCCCAATGTTTAACTGTACAGGTTCACAGATCATGAATTCTTTCATTAACTTTTTTCTTTTATATTAATTAGGATTAGAATAGGAATCCTAGTGTAACAATCACATTGTCTGACTCATTCAATTGAAAGGAGCTGCCATGGGAGCATTACCTGACAGGTACAGATAGTGGGAAGGCAGGTGGAGAAGACATATGTGAGTACACTGCAGGTGGGATGGAGTGGTTATCCTTGGAAGAGCTGGCAGCAAAACAGTATAGGAATATACTTGGGGATGGTGAGACTTCTTTGCCCTTTGTTGTTGGGAACCACGTCTGCTCTACCAGATACCTGAAGACCAACATCAATCTTCATAGCACCATCCCTCATTGCTTACCTATCATCCACCTTTCCTCCTCCTGAGATTCTGGTCTCACTCCCTGGTATCTTGTGCTGGGAAGTGCCTCTTTTTTCCATCTGGACCCTCTGTAACAGCCCTTGTCAGTGTTAGCATCATAAACTCGGATCCACTTGGCGCTGGGGCTATCTGCCAATATGTGGACATCTCTGGGATAGCCTTTCTGCTTTTCTTCTGTCCCTACAATTCAGACTTGCTCCCTCTTCTGTAAGTCTGTCTGAGATCATATTGGTGTGTTCATCTCCAACAATGTGCCCAGAAGGTCTGTATCCTGCTGAGGCAAAAGCATAAATTTATTGAGGTTGATTACAGAAGAAAGCTGCTGGCACTTAATTGTAATGCTCCCCAGTGAATGTGGTGAAGGAGGAAGCCTGCACATGGGCTGAGAGATTTCCTCACCACTAGCCCAAGCCACAAGGGGCCCAGCAGCTCATAATGAAGACTTCTGGGATTCAAAAAACCCCTAATGCATCTGAAATCATCTCTAAAATTGGCGGAACCTCCTTGCTCTCTTCTCTTCTTCTTCCCCACAAAGTAAATAGCAGGCAGATTCATAGGCATAAATTATATTTTGATTAGTTCATTTCCTTTTCTGCTGTGCTCATATGAGATGATATAAAGAACATGTAGAAGTAGACATGCTCCAATGCCTTGAGTTCTATGTAAATAAACATCCTTGTGACCCTTTTTTCACTGAGTCTCAAAACAAAAAATGGTTTTTATGATTTCCTGATATCCTTCAAATTTAAAGATAAATGGATTTGATTTTTCAGTTAAGATACACCTCATGATGTAGTTGGTTAAAAATTAGTTTTGAAATGGACTGTCTAGTTTTGAATCCAGATTCTGCTATTGTTTAACTTTTAACTTTGTATTGGGGACATTATACTCTCTCACTATACACACACACACACACATACATGTATGTGTGTCTGTGCGTGTGTGTATATGTGTGTGTATCCTGGGGATTGATGTTTTTAATTTTTTTATTTTTTTTTTATTTATGATAGTCACAGAGAGAGAGAGAGAGAGAGAGAGAGAGAGGCAGAGACACAGGCAGAGGGAGAAGCAGGCTGCACGCACCGGGAGCCCGACGTGGGACTCGATCCTGGGTTTCCAGGATCGCGCCCTGGGCCAAAGGCAGGCGCTAAACCGCTGCGCCACCCGGGGATCCCGGGATTGATGTTCTTTGAAATTAAAATTGTGACATAGAACTATTGTTGTCAATAAAATACGATCTGATTAAGTTATTTGAGTTTGAACACCTCTTCCTCTATTTGTTCTTCAAACTAGAAAATATGGAAATAATATTATTATGAAAATTAATGCTTTGGTTTTTGGTTTTGGTTTAAAAAAGTAACGTGTATTTATTCTGTCATTCATTTTTTAAAAATTTTAAAATAGCTTTATTTAGGTATGATTGATATCCAATAAAATTACATTTAAAGGGTGTAATTTGGTAAGTTTTTTTGTTTGTTTGTTTGTTTGTTTTTGACTGTGGAACTGGATTTTATGGGAGTTCAATCTGCCAACATATAGCATAACACCCAGTGCTCATCACGCCAAGTTCCCCCCTCAGTGACCGTCACCGAGTCACCCCTACCCCTCGCCCTCCTCCCCTTCCACTACCCCTTGTTCATTTCCCAGAGTTAGGTGTCTCTCATGTTGTGTCACCCTCTCTGATATTTTCACTCATTTCCTCTCCATTCCCCTTATTCCCTTTCACTATGTTTTGTTTTACCCAAATGAATGAGTCCATATGTATGTCGTTCTCCGATTGACTTAATCCACTCAGCATAATACCCTCCAGTTCCATCCATGTAGAAGCAAATGGTGGGTATTTGTCATTTCTAATGGCTGAGTAATATTCCATTGTATACATAAACCACCTCTTCTTTATCCATTCATCTTTCGATGGACACTGAGGCTCCTTCCACGGTTTGGCTATTGTGGACATTGCTGCTAGAAACATCGGGGTGCAGGTGTCCTACCGTTTCACTGCATCTGTATCTTTGGGGTAAATCCGCAGCAGTGCAATTGCTGGGTCGTAGGTCAGTTCTATTTTTATTTTTATTTTTATTTTTTTAAAGATTTTATTTATCTATTCATGAGACACCCCCCCACACACACACAGAGGCTGAGACATAGGCAGAGGGAGGAGCAGGATCCATGCAGGGAGCCTGACATGGGACTGGACCCTAGGCCTCCAGGATCACGCCCTGGACTGAAGGCGGCGCTAAACCGCTGAGCCATCAGGGCTACCGGTCAGTGTTATTTTTAACTTTTTGAGGAACCTCCACAGAGTTTTCCAGAGTGGCTTCACCAGTTCACACTCCCACCAAGAGTGCAAGAGGGTTCCCCTTTTATTCTGCCGTTTCTTCATTCAATATACATTTATCATTAAAATGTGTTGTGTGCTATCCAGGTCATGAGCACAGATAGATTAGACATGATCTATGTGGAAGAAGAAGTAGCATAAAGAAGAAATGGGGGGGGAGATAATGTGATTATCTTCTGTGAAAGCCTTAGAAGGGGTATAGAAAACCAAGCATAAGAAATGATCAATGTTACCTAATGAAAGGACACTCCTGGGGCAACTGGAAGGCTCAGCCTGTTATGCCTCTGCCTTTGACTCATGTCATGATCCCAGGGTCCTAGGATTGACCCCTGCATCAGGATCCTTGCAGGGAGTCTGCTTCTCCCTCTCCCTATGTCTCTGCCTCTCTCTCTCTGTGTGTCTCTCATGAATAAATAAATAAAATCTTTAAAAAAGTTTAAAAGAAGCAAGAAATCTAAAGCTGCTTTAAAACAAATATTACATAATATACAGAGATGACAGACTAGTTTTCAAATTTAGAAAGCTAACTTTCATAACTTTCAGAAGTAAGACATGTAAAAGAAATACCAATAAATGAATAATGAAAAATATTTTATTTCTCAGAAGGGTTCCTGGAAGATTAAAGTGGGAATAAGTACTGATATAAAAGAGAGATTATATTTTAGAATTATTTAATGCACAGTCACTAAGATTAATGATGAAATAGGTGTTCAGTAACGCCCAACATCAGAAGCAATGATTGCAGTTTTGGAATAAGCAGAATCCCCCCGTGCATTTTCTATTGATGTCCCTTCAGAATCCTTTCCTGTGCAGTGGATCATTAATATATCTTTTTCTTCTTTTTGTGTTGCTTTGGGTTGTTGCTGAGTAATTATTTACTTATTTAAAAAATATCTTACTGAATTCTAGCATACATATAAAAATCATATGTTGTCCAACTGAGATAATTGTCATGAAGTAAACATAAATGACTTAGCCTCTGAATGAGGACTATAAGCTTACTTGTACCCCAGAAGAACCCACCTCTTCCCATTCTGTAACATTCCCCTTCACAGTCATCCCTTCTTCAAGGGAAATGACTCTCTTGACTTCTTTTTTTATTGTGGAAAAAAAAATCAACCCTATTTTGCAGCTTATCCAATTTGTGGGCATATCACCTTTCATCATGGTCTCTTATGATTTTTTGTATTTATGTGCTGTCAGTTGTAATGTATCCTCTTTTACTTATGATTTATTCATTTCAGTCTTCTCTCTCTTTTTAGGTTTAAAGTTCTGTCAGTCCCATTCATCTTTTCAAAATAAACAACTTCTTACTTTTGTTGTTTACCCCCAATTATTTTTTCTGTTCTCTACTATGGTTATTTCTACTCTAATCTTATTTCATTTTTGCTAATTTTGGTTCAGTTTTTCTTCTTTTACTAGTTCATTGGTGTAAAGTTAGATTATTTATTTGAGATATCTGACCTTTCGAATATAGACATTTCTTCTTATTACATTCCGATTTAGTACTACTTTTGTGGCATCCCATAGGCTTCAATTTGATGTGTTTTCATTTCATCATTCTAATTACCCTTTTTGTTTGTTTTCTAAGCCACGAGCCATCAGGTCTTCAAGACCATGTTATTTAATTTATAAATATATAAATACAGTTTGTATGTATATATAATCTCTCTGAGTTATGAGCACCTGAGAGGTAAAGATTTTTTGGAACACAGATATTTCTAAGAGATTTAATTTTTACCATATTCCTGTTCCTACTCTGCATCAACCTAGAATGCCCATAGAAAGAGCTACTAGTGATTACGAATTGATTCAGAAAATAATATTTTCAGGACATGGTCACAAATTTGTTTGGTCTTCACACCATGGACTTCACACCATAGACTATAGGGTTGAGGAAAGGAGGGACTAACAGGTAAAGGTTTGACAAGATGATATGAACATATAGTGGTATGTGAGAACCAAACCTATGTGTGAAGGAGAAGAAGGCAAGGAGGTAGAACTGTAAGAAGACACAGATGTGGACAATGCAGGTATTAAAGGCCTTGAATCGTGCCTCCTTCTGGGGCAATTGAAACACAGTGATAAAGACCTGAACATAAGACAAGGTGATGAAGATTGTGTCAAACCCCAAGATACTGAAGGCAATAAAAAGACCATATATCTTGTTGACCTGGACAGATCTCTTCAGTGGCCACCTTCACAATGGCCATGTGCTCACAATAAGTATGGGACTTGACTGTAGTTCGGTAGAATTTAAGATGACATTTGAGGAGTACTAGGCATGGTGCTACAGGAATGGCAGCCCTGGGATGCCTGGGTGGCTCAGTGGTTAAGGATCTACCTTCTGTTCAGGTCATGATCTGGTGTCCTGGGATTGAATCCTGCATCAGGCTTCCCTCAGGGAGCCTGTTTCTCCCTCTGCCTATGTCTCTACCTCTCTCTGTGTGTCCCTCGTGAATAAATAAATAAAATCTTTTTAAAAAATAAGAATGGCAGTCCTGAGTGTCACCCCAACTCCAGTGTGAGTCAAAAGTTGTTGGGAGAAGATGGTGGTGTGTCTCAAGGGGTCACAGATGGCCACATAACGATCTAGGGCCATTGCCAGTAGGATGCCTGATTCAATTGCCTGGAATGAGTGAATAAGCCACATTTGTAGAAGGCAGGCTGCACAGGAAATCTCTGGCAAATGAAACCAGAAGATGCCTAACATTTTGGGAAGAATACAGGTGCTAAGTGCAATGTCTGTGGCCCCCAACATGGCCAAAAATATGTACATGGGCTTATGGAGGCTGTGCTCATATTTGATTATACCTAAAATTAGGGAATTCCCGAATACAGCAATGAAATACATGACACAGAATGGAATCCCAATCCAATGCTGCACTGACTCCAGCCCAGGAATCCCAGTGAGTGTTAGCACAGCGGGCATGAAGATGGAAGCATTGGGAGTGAGCATGATGATATGGTCAGTAGAATCATGTAGTAGTGCTGCTGTTTCACCTTCTAGTCCCCGTCAAGATTACATATGTAAAAAATAAGAGGAAATCACTTTACTGCAGTAAAGTATACTTTCTGTAGAGCATGTATCATCCTCTCCTTCCTTTATTTATCATTGAAATGAAAATTAAAAATAAGGGGCACCTGGATGGATCAGTCACTTAAGTGTCTGCCTTCAGCTCAGGTCATGATCTCTGAGTCCTGGGATCAAGACCAGTGTCGCGCTTCCTGTACAGTGAGGAATCCGCTTCTCCTTCTACCTCTGTTCCTCCTGTTCTCTCTCTCTCTTTCTCAAATAAATAAACAAAATCTTAAAAAAAAATAAAAATAGTACCATGTGATTTGTTTTAGCAATGTATAATTTAGTTAGATAAAAGATGGTAATCTCCTCTGTCCTTTATTCTTGAATTATAGGTGACTGAACATTTTTAAGCTTAACTGCGCTTGTTGATTTTATATGTTCACATATTGCAATGTGAGTGCCATTATATTTAGTTAACACTGTATCACATTACATAATTCTGTTTTCTTTTTTGTGGTGGGAATAATTAAGATTTGGTCTCTTAGTAAGTTTAATATTTTTGATACAATATTATTATTTATACTCTCCTGTGCATCAGATCTTTAGGACTTATTTATCTAGTAATAAAGTGTCTGCTGTATTCCCTCACCCTCAGCCCCTGATACCAACTATTGTATCTGTCTTTATAAGTTGGCTATTTGTTGTTATTGAAGTGTTCCCAGTACGTGATGATACTTATTTTCCGATATTACATAGTAATTCAGCAAGTCAATACACTCTGAGGGGATCACCACTAATCTAGCTACCAGGTGGCTCCATACAAGGCTATTACAAACCGTGGCTATATTGTGCTCGCTTCGGCAACACGTATACTAACCGTGGCTATAGTTCCCATGCTGTACTTTTTATCATGTAACTGCTCATCTCATCACTACAAGCCTATGTCTCCCAGTCCCCTTCACCAATTTGGCCGCCCACAACCTCTGCCCCTCTGGCCACCACCAGATCTGTATTCATGGATCTGTTTCTCCTTATTCTTTGTCAGGCATTCTTTTTGTTTCTTAGATTCCATATATGTGATATCGTACGGGGTTCAGCTGTTTTAAGATTCCACTTACATATAAAAGATAGCATACATTATCTTTCTCTCTTTGACTAATTTCACAGCATTAAGGTACTCAAAGTTCATTATTATTATTACTAAGGAGAGGATTTCCTCCTTTCTCTGGTTTTACATGGGAACTCAGTTCAAATTTAACCATCTTTCCTCTATTCCTAAATGAGTGTGGGGACACAAGTCCTGTGTTGTGAATATCATTCACAGGTCTTGGATTGCCAATATCAGTTGACCTAAGCAAACAATGTAATTTTTGGCACATATCCTTGTCATTTTCATTTACCTTTTAAATCTTGACTTCTGGTAATTGAAAAAGGTTTTGTTTAAACTCATCCAGTATTTCTAAGTATTTATAACAGGGGAATATTAAAGTGTTTATACCACAACATTAAAGGAAACCACACCATTAAAGTCTCTCCACAGTGAGTTTCCTTAGTGTAGAGTTCCTGAACTAGAATTTTCAACACACTGGAAATGATCCGGATGAATGACTTGAACATTCTCAACATACTTGAAGTTCTTTTCTAAGGTAGAAATATTCTACAGTTAGGTCCAAAAGACTCATAAAAGTTTTTGGAACAATGTTAAACAACATAGCTAAGTGATCCTGGGAAAGTTTCTAGTACTTATCGCTAACCAAGTGTCATCCCAGAGCAATCCAATGTGAACCACTTATGCAGCTTTAGGTATTCGAAGTAAAATTGAATGAGAAACAAGTTTTAATGTTTTCTTTAACCTACTACATCTAAAATACTATGTCAACACGTGGTCAATATAAACATTTTGGGGAGACAGTTTATTTTTTTAATAAATTTATTTTTTATTGGTGTTCAATTTGCCAACATATAGCATAACACCCAGTGCTCATCCCATCAAGTGCCCCCCTCAGTGCCCATCACCCAGTCACCCCCACCCCCCACCCACCTCCCCTTCCACCACCCCTAGTTCATTTCCCAGAGTTAAGAATCTCTCATGTTCTGTATCCCTTTCTGATATTTCCCACTCATTATTTCTCCCTTCCCCTTCATTCCCTTTCACTATTTTTTATATTCCCCAAATGAATGAGACCATATGGGGAGACAGTTTAAATCATCCTTTCCACACTAAGTCTTTGACCTAGTATGTATTTTGTACTTACATAACATCTCAATTGGGACTTGCCACATTCCAAGTACTCAATAGTCCCTGGTGGTTCATGGATAACTTCTTAAAGAATGCCACCCTAAATTCAGTTTCTTTTTCTCTACCATGGAAAAAATAACAATTTCCTTTAAGTGTTTTCTTTGTCTTTCACAATCCAAATGGTTTATAAATTCATCTAAATAAATTGTCAGGACAATTATGAAATAATAATATTATTCCACCTTAGATGAGAACACTGTTTTAAAGTTAAGTATGTTGCCCAAGGACAGTGTACTCAGGTGTTGGGGAAGGGTTTACCAACCAGAAAGTCAGGCTCTATAAGCACATTCTTTATCTGTATGGTCTACTGCCTATTAGAGAGAAAAGATATCATCCTTCAATAATTCTGATTCAAATTTCTAATTCTGAGAATTAAATAATGCTAAGTTTCCTAGTCCTCATTAAATGCCAAAAAGAAATGCATAGTAATATTGTTGCTTTGAGAATAGAGACTCAGATTTCAAGCAGCTTATAAGGATTATCAGCCTTATACAAAACTATTATGATTCATAAGGCTTTCTTTGCCAGCAGGTGATTCCTTGAGACTGAAGCCAGGATTCTAAAAGAGAATAAAAATTTATAACTCAAATGGAGAAAAATAAAATCAAATTTTATGTTAATGACAAGGGCCTGTTTTACATCAGCTATTACTGCTGCCCTTCAAACAAAACAAACAAAACAAAACATGTATAGACCAGTTAAGGAGGAAGGAAGCTACAAGATCTTTCTTTCTTTCTTTCTTTCTTTCTTTCTTTCTTTCTTTCTTTCTTTCTTTCTTTCTTTCTCTTTCTTTCTTTCTTTCTTTCTTTCTTTCTTTCTTTCTTTCTTTCTTTCTTTCTTCTTTCTTTCTTTCTTTCTTTCTTTCTTTCTTTCTTTCTTTCTTTCTTTCTTTTCTTTCTTCTTTCTTCTTCTTTCTTCTTTCTTTCTTTTTTTTTACAAGATATTTCTTAATCTGTAAGTCCAAAGTTCATTTCCAAATCTCCCTGGGTAAAGGAATTATATTTTAAAAATTGCAATTGTAAGATATTCAGAATTTGATAGAATGGAGAGTGTAGTGTGCAGACACTAACCCTGTGTTTGCCCTCATTCTCCCAAAGGAACACAGCCACTATATGTTGCATCACTCACTCAGCACCTCCCAGGATTCGGGGTTTACTCTGGTGACTCTCACACCTGCATAAATCATGCTAGTCCTAGAACATTGATGCCGCTGGGGCAAAAGAGAGAAGAAACAGTTCATTGCAAGATTGGTGAGACCATTTCCACTGATGAGGTCTTTATGAAGTTCCATGAAATGGACATATCAGAATGGACAACAATGGCTGAGAGATGAATTCTACAAGTGGCTGAGTGTCTTTTGGAAGAAGCAGGTTAATCTTCCACTCCATGGCAGTGATTAGCAATTCGAATTACCATGTTTTAGGGGCAAGGATTCAAATGTGTTTTCTTTCTCTACTAGGTATACGTAAACTTCACTATTATACTTTCACAAGCCAGAAATCACATTTTTCCCTGTTATTTATAGTATGAAGCATTGAATTAGGAAGTGACAGTGAGATTGTGGATATGAACACAGAAACCTTTGATGTAGACCTAATAACAAAGAGGTTTCACATGCAGGCATAAAACCAGTTTCATAGCAAATAGCAGTTCCCGAAAAAATACAAGCCTTGGTCTATTATGTAATGAGCCATGGTGCTAAATCCAGTCATTCTTTCAGAGCAGTCACTTCAAAATTTCTACTAAGACAATGGGAAACATAGGATTCTAAATGAACAGTTAACTATATTGTTTTCCTGAGAGGTTTCTGTCTTTATACATCCATGTCTGTTCAATCTGTTTCCAAAGTCAATAACTTCACCTTTCTACTTACGGGATTCCCTGGACTGGAGCAAGAATATCCCTGGCTGTCCATCCCTTTCTCCTGTATCTATGCTATGGTACTGTCTGGGAACTGCCTGGTGCTGCATGTGATCCGGACTGAACCGAGCCTGCACCAGCCCATGTTCTACTTCCTGGCCATGCTGGCCCTCACTGACCTGTGCATGGGGCTGTCCACAGTGCACACGGTGCTGGGCATCCTGTGGGGGCTCAGCCAGGAGATAGGTCTGGATGCCTGCATTGCTCAAACCTTCTTTGTTCATGGTCTGTCATGCATGGAGTCTGGAGTCCTTCTTGCCATGGCCTTTGATCGCTTTACTGCCATCTGCAATCCTCTGAGGTATACATCCATCCTCACCAATACCAGAATCATCAACATGGGCATGGCCATCGTAGGGAGGAGTTTCCTGTTCATCACTGCTCCCATTGTCCGCCTAAAGTTCTTCCATTACTGCCGTCCTCATATCCTCTCCCACTCTTTCTGCCTGCACCAGGACCTACTTCGGCTGGCCTGCTCTGACATTCGCTTCAACAGCTTCTATGCCTTAGCCCTGGTGATCTGCACACTGTTGTTGGATTCAGTGCTCATTCTCATCTCCTACGTCTTGATCCTGCACTCAGTTTTGACTATTGCATCCCGGGAGGAGCGCTTCAAGTCCTTGCAGACCTGTGTCTCCCACATCTGTGCAGTGCTAGTTTTCTATATCCCAATCATTGGTCTGACCATGGTGCACCGCTTTGGAAAGCATCTGTCTCCTGTGGTCCATGTTCTCATGGGCAACATCTATATCCTTTTCCCACCCTTGATGAACCCCATCATCTACAGTGTCAAAACCCAACAAATACGCAGCAGGTTCCAGAGATGGTTCACCAAACAAAACTGAGTACTAGAGGTCCCTGTGTCCTTACGATGGGAAAGTAGTATTTTTAAGAGGAATGACTAATGACAATTTGTAGCAGAAGTAATACATTTATATGTAATATTTAACAGATTAAAGCCATATGATCATCATTTTCTAATACAGTTTGGCAAAGCCAGAGAAATAAGCAGAGCATGTGTTGCTGATCTCATTTCCTAATTTTAAAGTTAAGTATAATGTTAACTGCAGTGAATTATATTCCATAGTGTGTTAATGAGCACTTGCTTGGGTAATTACTAAGTTTGCAGTCCTATCCATGTTTTTGAATTCTAATTCACAGTATGATTTTACTTTTTCATGTAACTGGTATATCTGTATATTTATGAGACAAGTAGCCTTTACTTATTAGCATCAGGTGTCACAAGTTGAGTCTGTTGAGGTTGTTGAGAAGGAAAATTTTACTCTATTCTTCAAGATTCTCCTAAACTGGTCTAAGCATTAAATTGGCATGAGAAAGATTAACAGGAGGAAACAAACATAATTTAATTAAATGCACACAGAGGCACAGTGGTAAAGACCTAAAGAAATGGCCAAGGCATGAAGCTGTTATTGTTTTTAAGATTTTATTTATTTATTTATTTATTTATTTATTTATTTATTTATTTATTTATCTGAGAGAGAGAGAGAGAAAGAGAGAGAGAAGAAAAGGAGAGAGATTCTGAAGCTGATCCCTGGCTGTGCACCAGAGCCCCCCGGTGGGGCTCCATCCTGTTTGAAAGGTCATGCATGACCTGAGCTGATACCAACAGTGGACACTTAACCAACGGAGCCTTCCAGGTGCCTTGGCATGAAAGTTTTATGGATTTTAGACAAAGAAATACAAAGCTGTGAGGAATTGACAAGACAAATAAATCTTATGCTTACCAGCTTCATTTAGTAAGGAATTCTAAATTTGACTAGAATCCAGGCTGGAGTAATTTATTAGTAATATTTACAAAGTTTATTCAGTTTTAGCTTTTTCTTTCTTTTTTTTTTTTACAAGGCTTATTTATATAGGCTACTTTGGCCCTGCATATCCTACCTCTGATGATAAGGATGTCTCTTTACCTTTTGGTGGAAAGAGGGGACCTTTCACAGGGGAGATGTTTTTACTGAATTCTGGAGACAAAGAAGAGTCAGTCTTTCTGCAGAAGCTGTTAGTTCAAAATAGTCTTTATGACCTTATGTCACACTTTGAGGGTGGCCTTTCCTGACCCTCACACGGTCATTCACACCTCTTCTGCTTATAATTAAACAAAAGCATCTGGAAAACCCATTCTGTCTGACCTAACAGAATGCAGGACTGGTAGGTTAGATTATATAGTTTAGTGCAAAAGATTTGGTGAACAGTGATGGAGTCAGTTATCACACTCCTACATATTCTACTGTGCACCCCCAAATCTACATAGATTTTGGTACTCACGAGATTTGTCAATTGACTATAATCTTGATGTCTCCATATGTGACATTTTATTTTATTTATTTATTTTTTATAAATTGAGTTTCCCAGAGTTCGGAGTCTCTCATGTTCTGTCTCCCTCCCTGATATTTCCCACTCATTTTTTCTCCTTTCCCCTTTATTCCCTTTCACTATTTTTTATATTCCCCAAATGAATGAGACCATATAATGTTTGTCCTTCTCTGATTGACTTATTTCACTCAGCATAATACCCTCCAGTTCCATCCACGTCGAAGCAAATGGTGGGTATTTGTCGTTTCTAATGGCTATGTGACATTTTAAAAGAGAGTTTGATCAACTTCTTTATTTTGAAGGGAGGATTCAGAGGTACAGACTGTAAAATATCAGTAGCTCAGCTGGGCATGGGGTTGTGCTTTTGAGAATTTTTTCAGTGTATATTTCACTTCCAGCTTTTATCCTCTTCATAGATAAAATTAAGAATTTCAATTCAATCATAAAATCCAGATATATATTTTTTGGTTCTCACCTTTAAAAAATACTGACTTCTCAAAATAGAAAAAAGAGGAAATTAAAAAAAAAAACACAACCCATAGTATTAGTCTCAATATTTATTTTATTTCTTTGAATATTATCACTTACTCAGAGCTATGTACTAGCAATGCCTATGGCAGTAGTTACCAGCAGTGATTAATTACAGTTAAACTCTAGAGATAGGAGGAAGCAAATTGTTGCACATGTATCTTCAGGTATATGAAGTTCCATCATCAATATTCTAACAAATGGGAGAATTCAATTTGAAAAACAATGTTTGTTTGGTTATCTTTGTCTTTTAGTGTTTTATTAGAAATTTAAGTTGATTTTTTTATATTTTATTTAATTATTTGAGAGAGGGAGAGAGAGAGACCACATGAGTGGGGGTGAGGAGGCAGAGGGAGGGAGTCATGCAGACTCCCTGCTGAGCAAAGGGTCAGGATGTAAGACTGGATCCCAGGACCCTGAGATCCTATCCTGAGCTGAGGCAGACACTTAACCTACTGAGCCACTGAGGCGCCCCAATACGATTTTTTTAAATTAGAAGCCATCAAGTTGATGTTTGTTATTCTTCTGTTCAAACTGTTACTGTATAAACCCATGCATCCCTACAGTCTGCCTGCCTAAACAGCTCTGCCCTTGTCAGATGACTTTACCTTGATGGCTCCTTTCTGTTGGGCTCTCTGTGGTGGTACTTCTTTATGGCAGAGTGCCTGGCTCTCCCATCAGTCATTTCCTCTGTAGCTCATTTCGTAAAGATTCTTCTTGCAAATCATTGGTAATTGACTTGTTCTAGTTACAGTGGGAAAAACATGTCTTATTTCTTCTCCTTGTTAGAAGAATTAGAGAAATAGGATGTGGAAGAAGCTTTACATTCAATTATACTATTGATTGATGATAAAAATATAAATGATCCCTATTATATATGCATAAAGGTTGACATTAAATGGAAACATTTATAGATATTATAAGTTAGATTTTGAAGTAAGAATAACTATTTGAGTTATCCAAGGGCAATAATATTATGCCCATTTTATACAACATTAAAATGGGTTTGGGAACTTGAATTTTGCATAAGTTGAGCTTTTGTTTTTCTCCATGGATAATTCTTTTTTTTTTTTAAGATTTTATTTATTTACTCATGAGAGAAACAGAGAGAGAGAGAGAGAGAGAGAGAGGCAGAGACACAGGCAGAGGGAGAAGCAGGCTGCATGCAGGAGCCTGATGCGGGCCTAATCCCACATCTCCAGGATCAGATCAGGCCCTGGGCTGAAAGCGGCGCTAAACCGCTGAGCCACCTGGGCTGCCCTCTCATAGGATATTTCTAAGAAAATTAGTTTTCTTACAGTTTTTTATAAAATTTCAAACTCTTCCCTCTATGTGCTGACTACAAGATACAAAAAGCTAAATGAGCCGAAGTGAATACTAGTGAAAAGGAAAAAATTCAAGTGGGGATTCATAAACTATTATGGTCAAAATTCTGCATTTACACATTTATACTTTATTTTTAAGAATTGTAACTAAATTGATAACATAATGAGAAATTAGCTATTAATGCATTATGTATGTGTATACAGATATATAACTACATATGCATATTTATATCTACATATATATATATATTTAGTTGATTCTTATTATTACAGATTCTGTGCGAATTCACCATATTGTTTAAATGTATTTGAAACCTTAAAATCAGTATCCCAGTATTGTCACCATCAGTGGACATGTGCAGAGCACAAAAAAAATTGAGGTGCCTAACATATGTTCCCAGCTGAGTTTAGACAAGGTGAAGTTCTACCTTTAGGTGTCATCTCCTATATGACTCAGTCAGTATCCCTTTTTGTGATCTATTTAATGTCTTATTCTTCTCATTTCATTGTTGTTGGTCGTATGATGAAGGGGACTGTTGAAGATAGCCCCCTAATCAGGTTATGGAAATGCTGTCCAGGCTCTTAAACACAAGGCTGTGATCTATTTTATCCGGTAAATAAGTGTGGCAGTTAAGCTGCCCATAGGTGTGAGTTATAGCTTCTTTGATAGTGAGATCAATATTAAGGAGATAAAAATACTGTACATCCGGAAAACAGAACAGAGGTTTAGCAATTTGTGTATGAGGCTGATTCTACAAGTGCTATAGTGACATCTAAGGTGTTCGATGAAACTATGTAAAAGAAAAGTGAAACAATTTGTGAATTCAAGGGATTATGAGGGATTAAATAAATTTAATGGGTAGCAAAAAAAGAAAAAGAAAAGTTTAATGGGTAGCAGATTGTGAGGGTGAAATCCAAAGGAATCTATAGACACATCACCCAGGGCTAAGGAAATGTCAAACACATCTCAGCTAGTGTTTCACTACAATGAGATCCTTTATGAAATTCATTATTTGTAAGAACTATGTATTAAAATGTGTCTTTGAACAGAAGGACCATGCAATTATCTCATTATATTATTATTACATATTATAGATAATATATTATATTATATTATTATTTCTTCTTCTTCTTCTTCTTCTTCTTCTTCTTCTTCTTCTTCTTCTCCTTCTTCTTATTGAAATTGTGATCAGAGGCTGAAAAGCAACTTAATGCTGTGGTTCAGAATTTATTATTGCAATGTGTGCAGTGACTTCACAGAACATAACTGCAGCAAATAATAAAAATAGGTTATAGGCTATATCTATACTTACACTGCAATTCTTTCTTGAACGCATAGTGCAAAATCACTTTTGGCTAGGAAAATATAAGTAAATGCACATGAATGTTTATTACATCATTATATATTTCAGAAAATGTTTATTGAGAGAAAAAGCTAATTGAATTATGGCACTGCTAGAATATTCAATGCCATAGGCATTTTTAAAGTGAAAAAGTCCATAAGTCAGAATTTGGAGAATTGCCTTCATTATTAGCTATTTAGTTGGAAAACTGCAGAACAGAATTTATTATATGATCTATTTTTATTTAAAATAACTCTACATATAGTCTCCAATATATAAAAATCTGAAGATACACTCACTAATTAACTCTACTGAGAGAGAGAGAGAGAGAGGAGAGAACAAAAGCATTTTACAGTCTTAGAGTTATATACAATTAATGGTATTGTTTCAATTTAAAACATATATATTTATCAAAAGAGAATTATCTTGAGATATGCAATAATTTTAATTGTTGCCTTGATGCATTTTAACTGATACATAGGCATCACGCACCATTTCATATACACTAAACGCCTATACAAATTTTGTGATTGGCAAAGTTTTCTAAGCATAATCACAAATGTGTTAAGGGAAATGAAAATGTTTTGTACATGAAATCAAATTATAATTCTGTCCTACCTTCCAAAAGGACAAAGAAGAAAAAAATTAGAGACAAAAGTACACCTAATAAACAAGTAATGAAGGTATACAGAGATGGAAAAAAAATGCATCAGAGACATTTTGAAGCAATAAGATTTCAGGAAGGAGTATTTCAGAGGTCATACAAAGCTGACTTTCTGAAGCCACATTTGCCAAGAGCCATCAACTATTTCTGGCCAAGAGGGAAGATTTTCCTGCACAAAGCCAATTCTGAGGGTCAGAAAACAGATGTTGGGATTGTGGCAGAACATAAAAGACAAAAGTAAACAACTAAAAGATCTCATTCCAGGTAAGAAAGGAGGAACAGAGACCTGACACTGATGACGTGTTAGTTTTCAGAGGAGACATTTACTAAACTCTCAGACATCATGGAATGGGGAGCAAAAGAGTATGCAGAAAGCATTTGAAAAATAAGAGGGAGTTCTGGGCAGTCTTTGTTTCCTTGACACCACGTCTCACAATTGAAAGCCTGAGCAGATCAAGCCATAAGTGAGTTCAAAAGTGCCACTGGTCAATAAAGTGATAGAATAAGCTTCAACTCAGAGTTTTCTTTAGATCAATGTAAAAATCCTATATGGTGCTTATCACAGAGGAAGAAGTGAATTATCACTGGAGGAAAATATAACTTCATCTGCCCTCCATAATTTTTCAAAATAATGTTAAATACTCAATAAGAAATTAGTAGACATGGCAAGAGACAAGAACATGAGTTCAAAAGCAGGGAGAAAACCTGAAGAGACAGACCTACCCACAAATGTATTTATTGTAAATAGCAGTCAGAGATTTGCCAGTAACAATGTTTAATGGATTCCAGGAAATAGAGGATTGGATGATAAAAAAAAGTATACATTTTTAAAATACAAAAATATGGGAAATTTTACCAAAAATATACAATATACTAAAAGTTAAAATTCAAAGAAAAAGAGACAGATAGGAAGAATGAGCAGATAGACATTAGAAAACACTAATGCACAGGAGGCAAACCTAATAATTCGGGAAAGCAGAATTACAGAGTAGAAGACAAGATTATGGAGCTAAACTAAAGGTTAGTAGAAAATAACAAACCTGAGACTTTCAGGCATGATGCCTTTCTAAGGAAATAGGAGGGTTTCATGGTTACAAAAAGGTCAGTCAGCAAGGAAAATCCCTTAACTTTAGATCTTTATGCGCTCAATAAGTGGAAGTGTCTAACTATCCATAGCTTAAAAATACACAAATCAAAGAAATCAGCAGCTCTAACAGGAGAAATTGACTAATGCACATTTGTAATGGAACATTTTAACACACGTCTATGAAAAGCTGAAAATGCAAGCAAACTAATATAAGGAAACAAATAAGATCACTTAAAATTAACAAACTTGACTATGCACATACAGCTAGATAAATATAGATATAGATAGACTTATAAATAGCACTTCAAACATAAGTACAAGTGAATAAAGCATAACACAAACTGAGGCATATAAAGCTTTAATCTGTATTTTTACAATTAACTTCAGTGTGATATTAAGAAACTATTTGGAAAGTCATGGCCCAGCAGTTCAGTTTAAGCTCTTAAGCTATTAAGTTTTAATAGTAGTGATGTGGATTTCACAAGAAAAGGATGATGATGATGATGACCATCATGGCCATGGTAATATCTCCTGAGTTCTTACCAGTTATGAAACCCCATGTGAAGGGCCTTACATAAGCATATCCATTATGTTTTACCCACCACTGTCCCCAGTTCCCAATGAAATGCATGTTGTTCTTCCTTGCTGATAGTTTAGGCGGCTGAATTTATGACAACAAATTGTATTCCAATGCATGTAGTTAGGAATTGGAAAAACAAAATTTTGAACCAAGCTCATTTTGACTCTAGAACTCATGCAAGTAACAGCTTCCACAATGATTTTTTTGCCTACCATACTGCAATCTGCTTTTGCTATAAGAGTCTTGACCTATATTTGGCGACTTGCCCTCATATATGATGGGCTTGCGCAATGCAGCTTCTTTATGAAATATTATCATTAGTGTATGAGCATCTTCATGCATAACAAAATCTTAATGCAATTACTTTGCTTATATTAAAAAGCAAAAGATGCTTTGGAAAACTAGTATATCATGAATCCTAGCCTCCAGAATTTCTGTCCGGGTTTCTTAGACCAAAGGGTTATCGTTGGTTGAATCAGGAAAATGATTGTTCCTGATGTTTAGAATAACTCATTTACAGTACCTCTACAACTTGTCTTCACAATCTTAAAAAAAAAAAATCACCAAATACCAGAGCTTTTATCAATTTCCTCTTTATACAAATGAATAAATTAAATTAAAACTTAATAATAATGAACAGTAGCATGATATTATATGCCTTCATCATAGATGTGTTGGAGCAAACATAGTTTAGGTCATGTGAAGCACCAGTTTGATTAAAAACAAAGTATTTAATAGGGATAAGCTTTGAGAAGAAAGAGATATTTATAGATATTTCTTTCAAAGTTCAGATTATATTTAACAAAGAGATATTCAAAGGATGTATTTTTATGGGATAAAGTAAACACCAAAGATTTTAGAAGAACTGGAGAAAGAATGTACTGGGACTTGTATAGTATATAAAGGGGGCTGATCTTGCTGTTCTAAGGACAAAAAAGTCATTGTATTATGTGCCACTACAGTTTGCAAAAGGATCTCTAATTTATCTACTCCATTCAGAGCAGTCTCAGATAATCAGGAGAGTGATGAATTCTGACTGTCTTATAGCCAACATAGAGTTTTTTAGTATCTTATCTGATCTTCTATTTCCCTTATTTCTTCTAACTGCCTTCTAACTTAAAGTTGATATTGGCTGGGATTTTTTTTTAACACAATAATGTATTTGTTTATATGATTTTTGTTTGTTTGTTTGTTTGTTTATTTACAAAGCATAATGATATTCCTATCTATTGGCTGGACTTTCACATCACACAGGACCAATAAACGAGCCATGAAATCTGTAGGAGGAACTGTTTCCATAAATGTCAAACCTGGTCTTTGCAATGGAACATTTTTACTACTTTCTCTCGGATGTGTTTGGTCTTCACCCCATAGACAAGAGGATTGAAGAAAGGTGGAACCAGTAGGTAAAGGTTGGACAGGGTGATATGTATGTATGATGGAATATAAGATCCAGATCTGTGAGTGAAAAAGGAAAAAAAAGCAAGGAGATAGAATTGGAAGAAGACACATAGGTGGGGAATACATGTATTAAATGCTTTAAGACGTGCCTCTTTCTGAGGCAGGCGGAAGACAGTGATAAATATTTGTACATAGGAGAGGGCAATCAACATGAAGTCCAGGCCACCAACAATAAAAGCCCCAAGGAGACCATAGAATTTATTAATGTAAACGTCTTCAGCAGCAAGCTTCACGACGGCCATGTGTTCACAGTAAGTGTGGGATATTAACTTGGTTCGATAAAGTGTCAGACGACACTTTATGAGCAACAGACATGGGATGACCAGAATGGCAGGCCGCAGTGTCACTGCAACTCCAATGTGAGTGACTAGTTGTCGAGTGAATATGGTAGCATGCCTCAGAGGGTAACAGATTGCTACATAGCGGTCCAGAGCCATAGCCAGCAGGACTCCTGATTCAATACCCTGAAATGTGTGGATGAGCCACATCTGAAAGAGGCAAACATCAAAAAAGATCTCTGGCAAGTGGAACCAAAAAGTTCCAAGCATCTTGGGGACAAAGATGGTGCTAAGTGCAATGTCTGTGGCTCCCAACATGGCCAGAAAGATATACATAGGCTCATGGAGACTGGGTTCAGATATGATGATGATCAATAGCAGAGAATTTCCCACCAAAGCAATGACGTACATAGCACAGAATGGAATCCCAATCCAACACTGTATACTTTCTAGACCAGGGATCCCAATGAAGATCAGCACAGAGGGCATGAACATGGTGCCATTTGTAATAGGCATGGCAGTCCAGGGGTCTCTTTGTTAAAGAGGCTAGCTTTAGCAAAAATAATTCTGTGTATTCTAATATGTCCTATTTTTTATCCAGTCATAAATTACTGAATGAGAAGAATAGGAGAACCAATTCAACAGCTTAGTTATCATTTTTTAAAGAGTTAGAAAAAGTCAAGGGAAAGGTTAACAGTGTGTAGTTTACCAAAATCAGCCACCCACACTAAGTGATACCCACAACATGAAAACTGAGTATTTGGGCAACATCCTTATGATGGGGCCACTGTAATCACGCTGCTTAGTGGGGTTCTTCTTCCTGCCCCATTCCATCTTCTCCCCCTTTTAACCTGGTCATAGAAATCAGAGAATAAAAAATTGGAATGATACTGTAAACAGAGAAACACCAAAATCCACTGTACCTTGAGCCTCATTTTTCTCTCATCTTTTGTCTCCTTTCTATCATGTATACAACCTAGATTAGAAATCTGGGTATTTCTATGGAATATACCAACTTTTCTTTGATAAAGTATCAATTGAAGATCCCATCATACATAAATATAATAACCATTCATGATCTTGAATTTCCTCCTCACTAAAGTTTTGCAAATATGACACTGCTGTGGAACCAGACTCTATCAAGAAAGACAATGGCAGCGGCATAATTTCTATGGCAATTCTGTTTCAGGACACAAATGCTCAATGCAAATAGTTTGGTGAAATAGGCGCCCATAGCTTCTCACACTCTTTTTTGCACATATTATAGAGGAAGGACAGTTTGACAATATTAAATAAAATTAAAAGGGTTAAAGGGTACCTGGTATAAAAGAGAAATCCTGGGTGTCTCACCAAGACAGCCAGAAGGAAGAAGCTGAAGTGACTGATGTAGGATAAGGTTAAGTGAATGAGATTGGGAGCCTAGTGTCAGCAGAGATGATGATCCTTGCATTGATATTGGGGGTACATACCAGTGAGGGCAAGTAAAAAGTTCTAGTTTTTATCTCCTACAGAAGCCGACATAAGAAGAAGATGAAGAAGTGGGTTTTTTTTTTTTTCAAAATTAATCAAGAGATTCCATGGATAATAGTTAACAAACATATAGGTACATTCATGTGGAAGTGCCTGGGGAGGCACCAGAGATGGGAAGAGAAGTTTCCAAAAACAATTCTCATTGCAATCTGCAGACTGTTACTGGGGACACTTCACACTCTCCAGTAACTGCATTCCAGCAATGAAGTATAGTTCAGATGTGAGGCTCACTAGACTACACATTGATCATTTTTTTTAAGTGAGGACACAGAGGTTGCCTAAGTGATCAGTTGTTGAGATCTAAATGAAGCTGATCTGTGTATCTTTAAATTATTCTTTCCTGAAGCATTTGGAAACATCAGCCCATAAATTAAGTCTTGACGTCCCAATATTAATCTGAGCTTTTCCCTGGCCCCCAACAACCTAATGACTCCTCTAAAAATTCAAATTTGGAATGATGTGGATATTATTCCACTATATCACCCTCCTAAAGGAGAATTCTTTAGTAGGGAATCCTGGAGATGACTTTATGTGTGCTTTTGCCTTTTCATGCCTGTTTGTCTACTGTGCAATGCTCATTTTTAGAAAGACTTATCCTCGTGTGGAAGAGACAAACTTTCTGAAACCACCATCCCCCTTTTTGAATTACAGATATTCAGTAAAAATATCATAAGATTCAAGTTACTCATGATCTGTTCTCCTTCAATTAAAACATATGCAGTTCTACCCATCTTGGCCGGCAGCATGTTGCTAACTTCCTTAACCTCTCTATTTTGTAACACAGATTTTCCAGTTTATCATGAGTGCTTTTGAATTGTACTTTCTAAATCTCAAAGTAAGAGTCTACCAAAAATTTATTTGTATTCCTTAATGATTAGCAATTTTGCTGTGGAGTCTATATTCATTGATTGTACTTTGTTTATACTTCAACGTTTAGAATTTCAAGTTGAGCTAAACTGCTACTCACTTACTTAGTATATAGAAGCAGCAGAGGTAAGTGGCTAGAACAGGAGAAGTTTCCTCATGATGGTCATACTTACTTAGTATCCAGAAGCAGCAGTGGGAGGTGACTGGATCAGGAGAAGGTTGATCTTTGCTTTTCCTAGGAGTGGATTGTCTGGGTTTTCTAACATAGTTTTCCCTTATGACCAAACTTCATAAGCTTCTTGCATATCGTGAGATTTTTTTTTTTTTTTTTTTTTACTCCCTGTGGCAAAGAAGGAGGGTTAGAGCCACAGGAACAACCATCATTTCTCAGGACAACGTCTTACTCAATTCCCAGGAGACCTGCTATATCTAGGGCAGCCAGGAGCTGGTACTATTGAAGCATCTTCTCTAATTCAAACAGTGTAGTGTGTTTCACACTACCACATATGTGATTCCTTGTTCTTACTTACTTATATGATGGAGAAATGGAACACAAAATGGGGACTCCAAAGCTGGAACTCCAAGTCTTGCATGAGTAAAGTGGCCAGCTTTATCCCAGGCTTTTTAAGGAAAGGAAATTGCTTTCACACAAATGGTAGCCTCTTCCTATTTATCCCACTTACTTAGTCTTGACCATCCCATGGAGATTCAGAGGATTTCCAGATGCAGTTCAGTGATCCCAGGGAGGCGCGTGTTATAGAGTTGTAGGAGGAAGTTTAGAAGTTGCAGGGAGTTATTGTATAGTAAGCCTCTTGTCCATCTGCCTGACTCCTGGGCTATACCATTTGTCCTTTTTTATCTTCGGACATTCCCTTCATGCTCTCATAGCAAGCTTTTTGGAGTAAGTCCCTCATTCCTTGCATCATACATAGGGCCTATGTCAATGTGACACATATCTCAACCCATTAACCTATACATGTGTTTTCCTATTACCCTGGACTCGGCACCTAATTAGCTGGAATACCCAGTTCAAGGGGGACCCCCAAGATGGGAGTGAAGAAGCTCTTCAATGACTATACATGCAGCACGATTCTGGGGGTAGGTCCTCTTTATACCTTCAAAAGTTGATATGTTCCTGAATCTGCAGCTTGGAATGATTTCACCTGAAAAGGGGACTAAGTGGCAACCAAAATACCAACAGATCCACGTGGGGACTCAATCAGTTGGACTCAGTAGCCTGCCTGGTCTTTGTTCATCAAGGAGGTCACAAAAACCATCTCTAGGGAGAGTGGAAGTAGATTTAGATATAATAAAATGCAGGACTCTCAAGTCCTGATCAATACCAATTGCTAATTACCCTTCTTGGGATCATGTGCTACCTGGTGCAGACCATTCCACTGACTACCTGAGAGAAACCAAATGCCAGAGGCAAAAGTATACTTTACATAATACTGTGAGGTTATTTGAGCAGCATGTGGTGGTTAAAAGCCAACTTTTGGAAGGAAACAGCTCTGCTCCTTCCTAGCCAGGACTCAAACTTGGGCTGTTTGTGCTTCTGAATACTTATTTTACCTCTTCCAAGCCTCATTGCCATCATCGGTAAGATAAGAATACAACAACAGAAGCTCTTCATTGACTTCTGAAGTGACTGATGCAGCTCACTGCCACTCTCCCCTGCCAGACACACGCCAGTTGATGTTCCAGGGAGCTGAACTGCTCTCCCCTCAGTCTTTCTCTCCTTTCCTCACCAGCTGAATTTGGAGCTGGTCAGCAGTCAGCTGTTTTCCTCTAAATCTCAATTGATGCATGCTATGTTTGTTGTTATAATTAGATGTGTCAATTAAATATTAGGTAAATAAAAACAAAGAAAGTCAATCAATGTAACTAACATTGTAAACAAAAGGAAGGAAAAAAGCCATGATTTCAATAACTTCAGAGAAAGCATATGAAAATATTCAATATCCAATTAAAGTAAAAACCATCAGAGAACTAGGAGTAATAAAAAACTTCTTCAACTGATTAAATATATCCATGAAAAATCTATTGAATACCATATTTAAAAGTGTAAAACTAAAATTTCTCCATAGATTGAGAGAGATGCCAGGATGCCTCTTTGTCAATACCTTTATTCAACAGTGTACACAGGTCCAGATTATAGCAATAGTATCATATTGTATTAGTTTTGACTTCTTATTCAGAAATATCACACAGTTATATCCATTAATCATCCTTTTTGTATATAATCTCTAAAATTCATATGGTTGCCTTTGTCTTCTCCTGGAAGGATAATGTCCTCATCAATTATTCAGTATGTACTATGATTGCCACAACTTCCTGAAACACTTAATCCCCTAAACAGAATCAAAATGTGTCAATTCCATGCTTATTATCTCACAAAAATCATATTTTTCCTTCTCTAATATCCACCAATATGTTTCATTCCTTTTGTCATGGTATTTGCCATTTCTTACTTTGTATATATTTCATGTTCACATACATTTTATTAAACATCAAGAACAACAAGGCTCAAATTTATTTGCTTTATTCAACAAGACTTTTTTCCTAAAAAAAATATCCTCTACCACCTCTGCCTTTTGAATGCCTTTGTCCCTTCCATTTTCTGTAATGCTATGTTTTCTTGGGTGTTTTCTTCCTCTGACTATGTAGAAGTCCAAAATTTGAGAAGAAGCTATGTCTCTCTGTATACTCATTTCTTTTTTTGATAATCATCTTATTGTTTCACAGTCTCGAAAGTTGAATGAATAGAATTTAACCAGATATCTGTTGTTGGTGCATCCTGAAAGTGGTGGAAGGTAGGTGGGCAGAGGAACAACAAAGAGTGAAGGTCTGAAATCACTTCTTTAGAGTCAGTCTCTCATATGCCAGTTTTGTGTTTGGATCATACTTTATTTCAGGGTCTCATCATGGTTCATTCAAGTCATCATCTTTGTTTTTCTTGGCGGTATCAGAATAAACTCCCTTCTATGCAGATATTCTAGGTAATGATGTCACATATTACCTTAAGTCATCACATTGATTCCTTTTGAAAACCATTGATCAACAAAATGTTCAAATTGTTCATTATTCTCATTTTGTTGAGATTCTCAGAAGCCTCAGGCATTGATTGCCCTATGCATTGCTGATAACAAGTATAAATCCAATAGAGGTCTCTTTTTAAAAGATTTTATTAATTTTCATGAGAAATACAAAAAGAGAGGCAGAGACAGGCAGAGAGAGAAGCAGGCTCCCTGCCGGGAGTCTGATATGGGACTCGATCCCAGGACCTGTGGTTATGACCTGAGCCAAAGGCAGATGCTCAACCACTGAGGCACCCATGCATCCTTGACACAGTTCTTATATTCAAGATACATGCATTAGGCAATTACCTCATGCAGTAGTGGAAGTCCGTTTTGTATGTTCGTTTTTAGATCTTCCACCTTCAAATTTGTACAAAATTCGAATTAGGTAAAATCATGAAACTTGTGTGTATAGAAGGATTATCTTTGTGAAAGTATTGATTATATTTTCATTTCTGAAGCATATTAGGGAGTGGAAGATGACAAGCAAAAAGGGTTATACAGTTTATGAATCAACTTTTATAAAATTCTTGAGACTAAAACCTGCTCTGTAGTGACAGAAAGTAAATCAATGGTTGATGGGGCCTGTCCAGTGTGTAAGGAGGTTCAGTAGAATTCTGGCACAAAGAGCATGAGGAAATATTTGGGAGTGATGCTTAAGTTTATTATTAATTGTAGTGATGGATTCATAGGTGTGAATCAGTTATTATACATGAATTTTACTTTGATAAACTGTTAAAAAAGCATATTAGTGAATATGCTTACCTTTTCCATAAATCTTTTCAGTATACCTCTCTTAGCAAACTCATCACCATTTATAGTCTATGTTTATATATTTTTGGTGTTGCTAATATTTTTATCACTGGTTTTAAATTATTTTTATTTTTTTCAGTATTGCAGAATATAATCAAACATAGGTGATTCCAAAGTTGTCAAAATAAAATACACAAGCAAATATTAAAAATGAGATATAGTCAGAAAAATATAGCTCTGGGCTGGGTTACCAGTTTGAGAATATTGATGTATGACCTGGTCCCTGGAAGTTACCTGGAATTGTGCT
The DNA here is from genome assembly GCF_011100685.1 of Canis lupus familiaris. NCBI lineage: Eukaryota > Metazoa > Chordata > Mammalia > Carnivora > Canidae > Canis > Canis lupus. The sequence continues at coordinate 28,499,815 of NC_049242.1, forward strand.
GTTTTGTGTAATTTGGCTTCTATGTACGTCTAAGTTTTGCCAGAGAGGTACCTCTAGGTTTAAAGAAATAGGGCAAAAACACAGAAATAACTGAAAAACCTTGAAATATCAGCATTCTTTTGCTCTAATATGAACAACAAACCAAATTTCTTAAGACATCTATGGTTATTGAACTCCTCATTCTATTATAAGCATATAAAATTAAATATCTTGGAACACAGATATTTTTGGTAGATATTAATATTTAACATATTGATGTTGCTCCTTTGAATCCTCTTAAAATGCCTATAGAAATATTCAACAATAATCCAGATGGCTTTTTGGAGAAAAATATTTTCAGGACATGATCACAGATTTGTTTGGTCTTCACACCAGGACTATCGGGTTGAGGAAAGGAGGGACTAACAGGTAAAGGCTTGATAAGAGGATATGAATATAAGGTGGTATGTAAGAAACAAACCTATGTGTTAAGAAGGAGAAGAAGGCAAGGAGGTAGAACTGTAAAAAGACACAGATGTGGACAAGGCAGGTATTAAAGGCCTTGAATCGTGCCTCCTTCTGAGGCAATTGAAGCACAGTGATAAAGATCTGAACATAAGACAAGGTGATGAAGATTGTGTCAAACCCCAAGATACTGAAGGCAATAAAAAGACCATATATCTTGTTGACCCGGACAGATATCTTCAGTGGCCACCTTCACAATGGCCATGTGCTCACAATAAGTATGGGAGATGACTGTAGTTCGGTAGAGTTTAAGATGACATTTGAGGAGTCCTAGGCATGGTGTTACAGGAATGGCAGCCCTGGGATGCCTGGGTCGCTCAGTGGTTAAGGATCTACCTTCTATTCAGGTCATGATCCGCTGTCCTAGGATTGAATCCTGCATCAGGCTTCCTTCAGGGAGCCTGTTTCTCCCTCTATCTATGTCTCTACCTCTCTCTGTGTGTCTCTTGTGCATAAATAAACAAATTTAAAAAAAAATAAGAATGGCAGTCCTGAGTGTCACCACAACTCCAGTGTGAGTCAAGAGTTGTTGGGAGGGGCAGCCCGGATGGTTTAGTGGTTTAGTGCCGCCTTCAGCCCAGGGCCTGATCCTGGAGACCTGGGATCAATTCCCATGTCAGGCTCCCTATATGGGTCTGCTTCTCCCTCTGCCTGTGTCTCTGCCTCTCTCTCTCTCTCTCTCTGTCTCTCATGAATAAATAAATAAAATATTTTAAAAAAGAGTTGTTGGGAGAAGACAGTGGTGTGTCTCAAGAGGTCACAGATGGTCACATAACAATCTAGGGCCATTGCCAGTAGGATGCCTGATTCAATTGCCTGGAATGAGTGAATAAGCCACATTTGTAGAAGGCAGGCTGCAAAGGAAATCTCTGCCAAATGAAACCAGAAGATGTCTTATGTTTATGTGTTTATATATATATATATATATATATATATATATATATATATATACACACACACACACATACACACATTATATATATATATATACACATTGTCTTTGTCTTTGACTAATATTACAGCATAATGTTCTCAATTTTCATTACTATTGTGACAAATAAGAGGATTTCCTTCTTTCTCGTGGCTTAATAAATTAATAATCAGACAAATGTAAGTCAAAACCTCAATGAGATATCACCTCACTCTTGTAAGAAGGCCTATCCTCAATAAGGGAAAAGATAATATGTATTTAGGAAATTTAGTGAAAAAGGAACCACTGCTCATAATTCATGGGAATGCAGCCCCTTTGGAAAGCAATATAAGTTTCAATGAAAATTTTGAAAAAATTATCTACATATAATCTAGCAATTCCACTTCTGGGTATATAGCCAAAGGACAGGAAAACAGAAATTGAAGAAATATTTGCAATACTCTGTTTAATGCAGCATTATTCACAGTAGCCAAGACATGGAAACAACCTTATTGCCCATCAGCATACAAATGGATAAGGGAGATGTGACATATATATGCAATGGAATATTAACCATCTTATTATTTTCTTTGAATGACTCCTTTCAAATTTTCTCTTTTCACAAAGTCATTATAAGAACAACCATCAGGTTCTATGCTTCTACATGCCTTAATCATCAAAGACAAAAATTAAGCAGATGAGATTGCTTCTTTTTTAGTCTTTGACTAGTGGACCAAAGAGTGCTTTTTATCTCATGTTTGCTCCTCATCGCCTGTGCTTATTTTGGCGACTGTGAAGAATGCTTATTAGATACAGAGCATACACATTTCAAAAACTGGATTCGAATGGGATGACATAAAGCAACCAGAGTGGTGGTAGACAATTCTGCTGTTCATAATTTGAAGACAATTTGAACAGAATATTTTTCGGTTTTGCAGCTCCCAAGCTTAACATCTCAGAATAGTGTCTTCATAGCCTAATCTCTCTCCCATAGACTCAGAATGTTTGCAACCTAATTTGTCAAAGTTTCCATATTTTTCCAAAATGTGCAAGTTTTCCAACTTATTCTCTCAGAAAATAAGTTAATCGTGACTGTTTTCTTTGGCAGTCCCTGTCAGATCTTGTTCTTACTATGACCTGCTATTTGCACATCTCTTGTATTTATTCCCAAGTGCCAATCTGTGTCCTCTGCTCTTCTCTCTTCCCATTAATAAACATTTTTACCTTCCTAATCCTGAAAAAACATTGATTCTTCAGTATTTTATGTAACATAGATTATCTATAAACTTAGATTACCTCTAACCATGTAAGATTACCTAGTATGCACCTCAGATCAACTGCAGGAGATTTATTGCCTCCTTTTCTTTAAAAGTATTCAACTCTAAGAAAGGATTTCCTTTCTGAGACTCTTTGTTCTTGAACCCTTCCTTTTAACAAATATACAGTATGCCAAACTAGATCTTCCTCAAATCTTCCTAAAATAACATTACTACCCCAAAATCAGAAATTTATATCCTGATGATTTCATTCAATACACAATAATTAAGAATTCACTATATTCCAAGTATTTTGAAGTAATTTGAGAATAAGTAAAATATATTTATTCAATAACTAATTGTGCTCAGTGATTGAATTTCAAAGCTAATATCCACCATTTCTTAAATATGTACTATATGATTCACCTTCATATTTTCATATAGTTTTGCATATTTTATCTTGTTAACTTCTGATATTGACATTATTACCGTATATTATATTAATGAATAATTAACTTGTAAGTAAATCTACTAGGATCCAAATTCCATGGCATACTGACCCAGAAAGAACAAAAGTTAATTTGTATACTCTGAGATTTTATAATTATACTTCAGTAAGGATATGGGATATATATCAATGTGTAACCACATGAAATGGGGTTGTGTAAAAACATACAACAAATTTTAATTGGTTGAGCCTGTTGAGATTGTGATGAAAACAACTCACATATCTTTCTTTATTTTACTAAATGGACGTAACATATACATTACACATATTCTTATTATATGCTACATGTCTGATATAAAACCACATTAGTTATGCCATGAATCTGTATAATAGATAGCACTAAGTTTTTGGCTCAAAATTGTGTGCTACTATCTTTATCAGGAATATCCCCGGGATATTTATCCCTTGGGAGATTTATCATGGCCATGTGGGTCACTATTGTCTTAGAGAATCTTTACAGGATAATGTGCAAACTGAAATTCAACAGCAGTATATATCATGAGTAATCAGAAGGAAAGCAAAAAAAAAAAAAGAGGAAGGAAGAAAGTAAACAAAGGAGCAGGTAAATGAAATTGAAAAACATGCCTTCAATCTAAGAGGACAAAAATTGTATGAAGAAAGCAGTTAGTTTTCTTCCTGATAGCTTTACATTTCTAACTTCATGAGATCTCAACAACTGGCATTTATTAGTCAGATAAATGTTGTGTTCTGTGGTAACTCTGTATATTGTAGGGGGCTTAGCAGTATCCCCACTCCTACTCATTATGCCAATTGTTCTCTCTTATCATGAAAATCAAAAATGTTTCAAGCATTGCCAAATGTCACCTGCATGTGTGGGGAGGGACACAACATACCTGGTTACTACTTATTGTTCTAGAGTCTTTCATTGAAGAAAAAGAGTCTTTAATTAAATGAAAATTAACGTTTTGGAGCTTTAATCAAAATGGGCACAATAAATCTGACTAGGCAGGGGAATCATTCTTTAATAGGCCTTCACCAAATAAAGGAGATGGAAGAGCATTCCCTGAGGAAATACGTTGAACAAAATCAAAGAAGCGTGAAATGTACAGTGGGATCACAAATCAATAAGTAATTTTCACATATGAATTGATGCATAAACAGAAATGATGGTTGTTGGGGCTAAGCAAAAGGGAAGAATAACAAATGTCGTTACAATTTTATTAAGCAAAATAATTTCAAAACCTTAGATGGAATAACACGTTTGGTTTTTGTTTGCCTTTAAAAATCCATTCTGGGGATCCCTGGGTGGCGCAGCGGTTTGGCGCCTGCCTTTGGCCCAGGGCGTGATCCTGGAGACCCGGGATCGAATCCCACATCGGGCTCCCGGTGCATGGAGCCTGCTTCTCCCTCTGCCTGTGTCTCTGCCTCTCTCTCTTTCTCTCTGTGTGACTATCATAAATAAATAAAAATTAAAAAAAAAATTTTTTTTTTAAAAAAAAAATAAAAAAAAAATAAAAATCCATTCTGTTGGCAGAATGATAAATGGCTTACAATGATGAGATCTGGCATAGGGAAATGAAGTTAGAAGGATACTTGTGATAGTCCAGATGGGGTAGGATGAAGTGATCTGGCTTCATTGGAAGACTAACATGGGAACAATGTCTGTGCTGCTCACTGACTTGATGGATGGAAATCATGGGAGGTGAGACTAAGATACCTTTGGGTTGAGAGTAACGGCACTAGATCACAAGACAAGCTTGAAACATCTGTGTGTGTACAGATATGTACATGTTTAGAAGAGGAAGGAGACATATCTTAAACCTTGAAATGTGTGGGCCAGGTAAACAATCAGGGGTTCTCATTTTCAGCATCAACCCTGAACTCTTAGGGTTACTTACAACCCATTTCTGACTCAGGCTGATTCTCAAAACCTAAAAGAATGAAGGGATTGAGGTCTAAAGCTACTCTCCCTACAATCTCAGGAAATCTTACCCTATGCAAAGTTTGTGACATTCATCCTTTGATCTCTGTCTCAAGCCCCCAGGGGTAGATTCTCAGAAACAAAATTATTACACATTTATTAACCCATATTCTTCTCTCAGGTCTTCCTCTTCTCAGGCCTACTTTATAATCTGTCACCGATTGTGTGATTCAGTGATTCAGAAATATTCTGAAGGGCAACACGAAACAGAATCTTCATGTTTGAGCAATCAGCTACTGCAAGATTCTGTGGCTTTTTTTTTTTTTTTTTTTTTTTTTAAGATCCTGGCATCTTCTTAGCTCATAAGGGTGTTGTGTTCTCTTTGAAACCAGTCCTCCATTTGCCACACTCAGTACAGAATCTAAGGCCCAAAGATTTACCTGGAATCCTCCATGATAACATACATAGAAGCCACAGGGTGAAACTCTTTTGGTGTTTCATATAGTGAGGATGGACGTTTTGTACTATAGGAGCCACCTGGGGGACTATTTTGCACTAATCACTGGTGAGCTATAAATCAGCTTCAGACAAAGGTGAAAAGCAGGCACAATATGGTTCAAACCCTAGGAGAACTTGTCTCATAGCAGATCTGCATCTAATAAAAATTCTCCATTCCTGCTGTCCTTGGGAGGACTGGGAACCAAAACAACTGTCCTTTCAGAAGCTTTTAAGAGAAAATAGTACCCCAAGATAATGCAGTCAATGACACTTATATACTAAATAATGAGCCAAATGAAGGGAAATAAAAACATCTAAAGGTATTCAGAGTAATCAATGTAGACATGATGACAGAGAACTAAATGGAATATTTCTATGTGATATAGAAATTGTTCTATTTCTTTAGAATTATCATGAAAAGATGTTATGTGTTTTTAGATTTTACTGCCAGTCGCCATATATATATCAACTTCCCAACTATGAATTATTTTTATGGCTGGTGTTTACTTAGTTGACAAAAAAAAGAGGGGGGTGGAGGGGGAGTTTGTGACTTAAACAGGATTTTAAGCTTTGGGATCAAGAAGAGGAAAGGAAAAGATTCTGAATCTGCGTGGTACAAAAAAATATCTAACAAGGCTGTGTTACATGCATCTATGTGACAGACATGACAGCCTCACTTAGAGTTACATGGTTTTTGTCATTGATTGCATCTGGCTGCATTTAGCAGACACGTTCTTTTTTGTACTGAGAGACTCTCTGACTCCCATCTTGTCATTAAATTGCCATAAAGTTATCTTCATCCTGTAATACGGCTACTTCATGGGCTGGGTTACCTCACAGGGGCTTAGGGGAGCTGGTTGTGTGCATCTCTTCCCAGTTCTGCACTCAGTGACATGGTAAATTCAAATCAACCATAGTAGAAATAGGTACACCAGAAAACAATGTATATCAGAATGCCAGCCACCCAACAGAATAGCATCTGATGAATTCAAAATAAAATAAAATATCTTCAGAGAAAACAAAAGAATAGTTTGCACATAGAATATGATATAGGCTGCTATGAGGCCAGCAGGTTCTGAAATTCAAACACTACTCTCTCTATAGAGAATTGGAGTATTAGAAGCATGTTGAATGACCCACAAGATATTTTTGGGAAATGCAAAACTGTTTGAACCTCACAGAATCATAATGCTATTGAATGTTAAAGAAAAAATTACTCTTAGATAATGCTTAGTTAAACGCCATTAGTGCTGGCAGGCACCTGGGTGGCTCAGTGGTTGAGCATCTGCTGTTGGCTAAGATCATGAACTCAGCATCTGGGTCACAAAAGTGTTCTGGAATTAGAGAAGAGACAGTAACATAAATTTCTGAAAATACAAAATAGTGTTTTGTACATGTGAAGGGGTGAATTTTATAGCAGGGGGATTGCTTCTCCCTCTGGCTAAGTCTCTGCCTCTCTCTTTCTCTTTATGTCTCTCATTAATAAATAAATAAAATCTTAAAAAAAAAAAACATTAGTGCTAAGGTGAATAAGAGGTTTTAGAAGCAATATGACTCCTTTGGTGACAAATACAGTTCCTTAGAACTCCTTATATCAATAGGAATAATTATCTTACTGTAATGTAATAGGAAATATAGGATGCAGGTATTCATCAGTGGCTCTTCATTCTACACGTGTTCTAGAGAAAACGAGAAACAAAAGTTTAATTTTATTACAACAGTGTTAAGAATGGAGTTGCATGGCTTTTACTGCAATGGTTGATAAAGTTTATCAAGTGAGAAGATACCAGGTTTACATGAATTATGGGAAACACCAAATAGTGGGAACTGGCCATGCCTATACTATTTGTGGAATTGTCTGATGTAAAATGATAGTCCTTACCATGCAGAGAGGAGGGGATCATGGAAAAGCTTATTTATCAGATTTTAAACACACAAAGAAGAAATGAATACAAATCAGCAGGTGATTAAAGGAAACAATGAAGCACTTCAAGGGAAGGATATGCAAGCAGAAAAAGCAACAGTTATTGCACTCTTTGTGAATACTAGTTATAAAAAGAATCATATTTCACCAAGCTGACTGTCAAAGCTTAAAAATCTCAATCATAACCAGTGTTTGAGAATTCAGAGATACAAGTGTTATTAGTCATTGTTGCACTTGATGCAATCCAGTTTGAAGTTTCTAGAAATCATTAAAATGACCCTCTACAAAATGTATTTTTCTTTTTCAGGCAATTTCCTGTCCAAGAATGTTCTCTATAATCATCCTGGAGAATGTGTGGGAGGATAGAGGGTCTTGGTTATCCTCTGTCCTTATAATGACCCATTATAAGGGTCATTATATTCTTTTTCCCCTTTTCAGGTCTCAGTTTGGATCTGGTCCTGATGATTTGGAGGCCACAATACTAGGATAATCTGGACTCTAGACTAGATATTTTATGGCATATTGACAGTTTAGGATGGTGTAAAAGGTTTCCAGTTTCATCTTCTGTCTCCCTATTGATTTCCTATTCTGTCTATTTTTAGAATCACTGTCAGGACCAGTCCTTGTTAGATATATTTCAAACTTCTCCAAATAAACTTGGAATTACAGTGCACCACCCTAAACTGGCCTGCTGTTTTTGTTCAGCCCATTCGCTGAAGAGAGTATGCACAGATGAACTTCTGCACTCAAGGTGGTGATAGGGAAAGTCTGCCTTTCAGCCCCACATAAGCAGAAGGTTCTCCACCAGGAAAATGAGTTCCATTCTTCTACTTTAGACTGAATTATAGAAAATCTACACAATCTTGATTATTATTTCTCATATTAGACTTTGGACCTCGTTCAACTTCTGTATGTAAACATGTTTTATCTCTTGGTATCTAAAAACCTATGTAATAGTCTTCAATTGCCTCTTTGCCCACAAAGCCTAAGCTATGTATTTGTTCCTTTTCATAGAATGTTGTTGAACCCTGCTAATACATTAAGAAATCACTTCTGATGCCATCTCAGTTTTATTCCTAAAGAAGTTATGTTCTCTAAGAACAACCACCCCTATTGGTAATCCATGCTAATCATATCATATGTTAATTATACAAGAAAGATTTATATTGAGAACATTTTCAAAGATGCCACAAGAAATCCCCTAGATTTACAAGTAGTCAGTGATCCTCATCAATCATTGATAGGTGATGAGCCTGAATCCTTTTTCTTTTTTTAAGATTTTATTTATTTATTTATGAGAGACAGAGAGAGAGAGAAAGGCAGAGACATAGGCAGAGGGAGAAGTAGGCTCCATGCAGGGAGCCTGATGTGGGACTTGACCCCAGTCTCCAGGATCACACCCTGGGGCTGAAGGTACGCGCCAAACCACAGAGCCACCCATGCATCCTCAGCCTGATTGCTTTAAACAAACCAGAGTATCCTCCATCTTGGTGACATGCAGCCTATTTTATAGATGTATTTATTTTAAATGAAATCATAGACATCTGCCCACATGTGCATGTTTTCCACAATTGTTCAGTAAAATGGTCTATGATCTGAAGTTTTCAGGAATAGTCCCCTAGTCTTAAGCTCTGAAATCATAATCTTAGATGACTACTCCATCTTTTCATTAAATTAATAGCCTTGCCTGATTAAAAAGCATGATGTCTATATCCACTGAGAAGATACACTATTGCATGCTCCTTAGGTACATACATGTTTACACATGCACACAAAATACATGTGTTTCCCTTATAGAGAAACCTGTAATGCCACATAATAACTTTCAAAATAAAGTTCAACTTCTTTGCAGAGTGTCTGTGGTAGCCATTCTTGTAGGTTGTTTTTTTTTTATTTTTAGAAATTTTTATTTCTTTTATTTTCTTTTTAAAATTTATTTTAATTTTTAAATTGGAGTTCAATTTGCCAACATATATCATATCACCCAGTGCTCATCCTTGACGGGGATTCTAAGTTTTTTAATAGAAATAGAGATGACACCCATGTTACCTTATATCCAGGGGTACAGCATAGTGATTCAGCAAATCTATACTTTATGGTGTGCTCACAGCAAATGTAGCTACCATCTGTAACCATGTAGTGCTACTAGAATACCCTTGACTCTATTATCTATGCTGTGCTTTTTATCCCCATGACTTATTCCTATCACAAGTAGGTTCTGTATCTCCTGCTCTCCTTTGGCCAATTTGCCCTCCAGGGTGATCCTTGATATCCACAGTATGTTCATCTCTCCAAATCATATCTTACATTGGGAAAACATCTGTGCAGTTACATTAAGCACATTCTCTAGTTTATGTCTCTTGTATCATCTACCTGGCATGGTGTGTCCTTCCTTACTGGGCCATCTTCCATTATTGCTTAAGAATCAGGCTTCCTAACTGAAAACCAAAGAACAGGATTTTAACTCTCCTGTCTGCTGCTTTCAGTTGGATTTCAGTGTTCCCTTACCTAACAATCAGTGCATATACGACTACAACGTCTTACTCCTTTCCCTCTCTGTTTCTCTCTCCTTCCCTCCCAGAAATATAAGGAAACAGGTGGATGAAACTTAAGTGATCTGTTAAATTTGCCACCCTGCCCCTTATTCCCTAGTACAATATTTAATATATGATGCTGTAATACTTGATTGCTGGAGTAATAATTAAATACCTGGCGGATGCAAGAGAAAAAGTATGAGTATGTAATATGGAACACTTGATTTCTCATGATTTTTCCATCTCAAAATTGCTGAATGACTCTGAAGATTGTACTGAAATTTTTATATTATGATCTCTTTATATCCATAAAGATTTGGCTATGTTTATATGTTTGTCTCTTTGTTTATTTTGACAAACATGCTTAAAATTTTTATTTATTTTATTTTTTTAAATTTTCTATTCCTATTATCTATTTCTTTTTCTTTTTTTTAATTTATTTTTTATTGGTTTTCAATTTAATAACATACAGAATAACCCCCAGTGCCCATCACGCATTCACTCCCACCGCCCGCCCTCCTCCCCTTCTACCACCCCTAGTTCGTTTCCCGGAGTTAGCAGTCTTTACATTCTGTCTCCCTTTCTGATATTTCCCACACATTTCTTCTCCCTTCCCTTATATTCCTGTTCACTATTATTTATATTCCCCAAATGAATGAGAACATATAATGTTTGTCCTTCTCCGATTGACTTACTTCACACTCAGCATAATACCCTCCAGTTCCATCCACGTTGAAGCAAATGGTGGGTATTTGTCATTTCTAATAGCTGAGTAATATTCCATTGTATACATAAACCACATCTTCTTTATCCATTCATCTTTCGTTGGACACCGAGGCTCCTTCCACAGTTTGGCTATCGTGGCCATTGCTGCTAGAAACATCGGGGTGCAGGTGTCCCGGCGTTTCATTGCATTTGTATCTTTGGGGGAAATCCCCAACAGTGCAATTGCTGGGTCGTAGGGCAGATCTATTTTTAACCCTTTGACGAACCTCCACACAGTTTTCCAGAGTGGCTGCACCAGTTCACATTCCCACCAACAGTGTAAGAGGGTTCCCTTTTCTCCGCATCCTCTCCAACATTTGTGGTTTCCTGCCTTGTTAATTTGCCCCATTCTCCCTGGTGTGAGGTGGTATCTCATTGTGGTTTTGATTTGTATTTCCCTGATGGCAAGTGATGCAGAGCATTTTCTCATATGCATATTGGCCATGTCTATGTCTTCCTCTGTGAGATTTCTGTTCATGTGTTTTGCCCATTTCAGGATTGGATTGTTTGTTTCTTTGCTGCTGAGTTTAATAAGTTCTTTATAGATCTTGGAAACTAGCCCTTTATCTGATATGTCATTTGCAAATATCTTCTCCCGTTCTGTAGGTTGTCTTTGAGTTTTGTTGACTGTATCCTTTGCTGTGCAAAAGCTTCTTATCTTGATGAAGTCCCAATAGTTCATTTTTGCTTTTGTTTCTTTTGCCTTCGTGGATGTATCTTGCAAGAAGTTACTGTGGCCGAGTTCAAAAAGGGTGTTGCCTGTGTTCTCCTCTAGGATTTTGATGGAATCTTGTCTCACATTTAGATCTTTCATCCATTTTGAGTTTATCTTTGTGTATGGTGAAAGAGAGTGGTCAGTTTCATTCTTCTGCATGTGGATGTCCAATTTTCCCAGCACCATTTATTGAAGAGACTGTCTTTCTTCCAATGGATAGTCTTTCCTCCTTTATCGAATATTAGTTGACCATAAAGTTCAGGGTCCACTTCTGGGTTCTCTATTCTGTTCCATTGATCTATGTGTCTGTTTCTGTTCCAGTACCACACTGTCTTGGTGACCACAGCTTTGTAGAACAACCTGAAATCTGGCATTGTGATGCCCCCAGCTATGGTTTTCTTTTTTAAAATTCCCCTGGCTATTCGGGGTCTTTTCTGATTCCACACAAATCTTAAAATTATTTGTTCTAACTCTCTGAAGAAAGTCCATGGTATTTTGATAGGGATTGCATTAAACGTGTATATTGCCCTGGGTAACATTGACATTTTCACAATATTAATTCTGCCAATCCATGAGCATGGAATATTTTTCCATCTCTTTGTGTCTTCCTCAATTTCTTTCAGAAGTGTTCTCTAGTTTTGAGGGTATAGATCCTTTACATCTTTGGTTAGGTTTATTCCTAGGTATCTTATGCTTTTGGGTGCAATTGTAAATGGGATTGACTCCTTAATTTCTCTTTCTTCAGTCTCATTGTTAGTGTATAGAAATGCCACTGATTTCTGGGCATTGATTTTGTATCCTGCCACACTACCGAATTGCTGTATGAGTTCTAGCAATCTGGGGTGGAGACTTTTGGGTTTTCTATGTAGAGTATCATGTCATCGGCGAAGAGGGAGAGTTTATCTTCTTCTTTGCCAATTTGAATGCCTTTAATGTCTTTTTGTTGTCTGATTGCTGAGGCTAGGACTTCCAGTACTATGTTGAATAGCAGTGGTGAGAGTGGACATCCCTGTCTTGTTCCTGATCTTAGGGGAAAGGCTCCCAGTGCTTCTCCATTGAGAATGATATTTGCTGTGGGCTTTGCGTAGATGGCTTTTAAGATAAGATGTTGAGGAATGTTCCCTCTATCCCTACACTCTGAAGAGTTTTGATCAGAAATGGATGCTGTATTTTGTCAAATGCTTTCTCTGCATCTAATGAGAGGATCATATGGTTCTTGGGTTTTCTCTTGCTGATATGATGAATCACATTGATTGTTTTACGGGTGTTGAACCAGCCTTGTGTCCCGGGGATAAATCCTACTTGGTCATGGTGAATAATTTTCTTAATGTATTGTTGGATCCTATTGGCCAGTATCTTGTTGAGAATTTTTGCATCCATGTTCATCAGGGATACTGGTCTGTAATTCTCCTTTCTGGTGGGTTCTTTGTCTGGTTTTGGAATTAAGGTGATGCTGGCCTCATAGAACGAATTTGGAAGTACTCCATCTCTTTCTATCTTTCCAAACAGCTTTAGGAGAATGGGTATGGTTTCTTCTTTAAACGTTTGATAAAATTCTCCTGGGAAGCCATCTGGCCCTGGACTCTTGTGTCTTGGGAGGTTTTTGATGACTGCTTCAATTTCCTCCCTGGTTATTGGCCTGTTCAGGTTTTCTATTTCTTCCTGTTCCAGTTTTGGTAGTTTGTGGCTTTCCAGGAATGTGTCCATTTCTTCTAGATTGCCTAGTTTATTGGCGTATAGCTGTTCATAATACGTTTTTAAAATCGTTTGTATTTCCTTGGTGTTGGTAGTGATCTCTCCTTTCCCATTCATGATTTTATTAATTTGAGTCTTCTGTCTCTTCTTTTTAATAAGGCTGGCTAATGGTTTATCTATCTTATTAATTCTTTCAAAGAACCAACTCCTGGTTCTGTTGATCTGTTCCACAGTTCTTGGGGTCTCGATTTCATTGAGTTCTGCTCGAGTCTTTATTAACTCCCTTCTTCTCCTGGGTGTAGGATCTATTTGCTGTTTTTTCTCTAGCTCCTTTATGTGTAAGGTTAGCTTTTGTATTTGAGTTCTTTCCAGTTTATGAATGGATGCGTGTATTGCGATGTATTTCCCCCTCAGGACTGCTTTTGCTGCATCCCAAAGATTTTGAACGGTTGTATCTTCATTCTCATTAGTTTCCATGAATCTTTTTAATTCTTCCTTAATTTCCTGGTTGACCCTTTCCTCTTTTAGCAGGATGGTCCTTAACCTCCACGTGTTTGAGGTCCTTCCAAACTTCTTGTTGTGATTTAGTTCTAATTTCAAGGCATTATGGTCCGAGAATATGCAGGGGACAATCCCAATCTTTTGGTATCGGTTCAGACCCGATTTGTGACCCAATATGTGGTCTATTCTGGAGAAAGTTCCATGTGCGCTTGAGAAGAATGTGTATTCAGTTGAGTTTGGATGTAAAGTTCTGTAGATATCTGTGAAATCCATCTGGTCCAGTGTATCATTTAAAGCTCTCGTTTCTTTGGAGATGTTGTGCTTAGAAGCCTATACTTCACTCTTATAACCACTTTTGCTGCATCCCAAAAGATTTGGACTATTGAGTTTTATTTATTTATTTATTTATTTATTTATTTATTTATTTATTATTTATTTATTTATTTATTTCGACTATTGTGTTTTCACTTTCATTTGTTTCCATCTATTTTTTTTTCCTCTTTGATTTCTTGGCTGACTCATTCTTTTTTTAGTAGTGTGTTGTTTAACTTCCATGTGTTTGTAGTCTTTCCAATTTTTTCTTATGGTTGACTTCTAGTTTTAAGAGTTGTGGTCGGGAAACCTGGGTGGCACAGCGGCTTGGCGCCTGCCTTTGGCCCAGGGCATGATCCTGGAGACCCGGGATCGAATCCCACGTCGGGCTCCCGGTGCATGGAGCCTGCTTCTCCCTCTGCCTATGTCTCTGCCTCTCTCTCTCTCTCTCTCTCTCTGTGTGACTATCATAAAAAAAAAAAAAAAAAAAAGAGTTGTGGTCAAAAAATGTGTATGATCTCAATTTCTTCGTATTGTCAAGGTCTGTTTTGTGACTTAATATATGATCTCTTCTGGAGAATGTTCTATATGCACTCGAAAAGAACGTGAATTCTGCTGTTTTATGGTGGAATGTTTTGAATATATATATTAAGTTCATCTGGTCAGTAAGTTGGAGGAGGGCATTTGTAATTTCCGGTAAAATAAGGGATAGAGACAAAAGGACAAGAGACTTTAAATGTTTTTTACAGTATTTTCTACATGAAGGAGAGAGATAAAATAGTACTAATTCATGTCGAATGAAATTGATTCAGAGGTCAGATTGATATGTGAGCTAATAAGTACCTTAATTCTTGAGTCAGCAATAAATAATTTAGACTAGCTTATAATCTTCCAGATTTCGTGTCTTCTACATATTTTATTTAAATTTTGGCACCCTCCAAAATTTTATCCTGGGTACTTTTAACCCTCAAACTCTGTAAATTTGCTTGTAATTCTATTTACTCCAAATAATGCAGTAATTCACTTCCTTCTGCAAACTTCTTTAACTGTATTTCCAACATAAATTTTCTCACTCCATTTATTTTGTTCCAGAAACATAGCTTCACTATATGTTATCCAATTTCAGTTTATGCTTCATACACTTTGAAAAACTGTCCCTGACCATCTTATTTAGCATCACAATGAGTAAAAAAATACTTTTCCACTTTATCATAATTTTTGGAAATAACTTGAAACCTAGTCAATACCTATGTATGTATTCTCTACTTCTTTTCTTTCTTTCTTTCTTTCTTTCTTTCTTTCTTTCTTTCTTTCTTTCTTTCTTCTTCTTTTCTTCTTTTTTCTTTCTTCTAGGGACTATTATTCTAAGTGAAAGGTTATCATCATATCTCATTTGTTAACCAAATATATATATAAATATTTATTATGAATCATATCAATGTGGCAATTTAGGTCTTCAGCATAGTAAAATCAGCTAGACCCAACATAAGTTCATCTCTCACCTCTTTGACTTAACAAAGCTACAGTCATTAAGAGACTCATTTTGCCAAAATCACTGACAGATTATATGGAATATGAAATCAACAAAATAACATTAATGTTACTTCCCACCAATTAAAAAGTTACATCCTGATGATTTTATTCAACACACAATAATTAAGTATTAATTGTGTTTCAGGTACTTTTGGAAACAATTGAAGAATAAGTAAAATATATTTATTAAACATTTTTTAAAAATCTAGATTGTGCTGAGAGCTTGAAATTCAAAATGAATATTCACCATTTATTAAATATGTACTATATCATTCATCTTCATAAAATTTTCAGACATTTTAGAGTATTTTATCTTCCTTAATGTATGATATTGACATTATTAGACTATATTATATGAATGAAAACCTAAGACTTTTTGTTATAATAAATGAAACTACTTCGATCCAAATTCCATGGCATACTGAAGCCAAAAGACCAAAATATAATTTCTGTCATATTAAATTTTATAATTACCTTTCAACAAAGAAATATGACCTCTGAATAGCTTTTACTATGATGGTTGATAAAATTAATCAAGTGAGAAGAAGTAAGTGTACATGAAAAATGGAAAATAGAAAATAAAAGCCCATGATTATATTATTTGTGGAATGTATGAACTAAGACAGGAGTCCTTACCACACAGAGAGAGGAGAGATCATGGAAAACCTTGTGTGGCCAGATTTTGCCTGCCAGGTGCCAGGAATAGACTTGGGTATATTCATGCAATGGAATTTCATTCAGACATAAAAAGAGAAGTGAAGTTCCAATCGATGCTACTATATGGATGAGCCTGGAAAACTTCATACCATATGAAGGAAGGTAGACATAAAATACCTTGTAACATATTATCTACTTACTTGAAATTTCCAAAATAGTCAAATTCATATAGACAGGAGGTAAAAAAAGTGGTTGCCAGAGACTAGGGACAGGATGAGTGGGAAGTGACTGCCAATCAGAATATGGTATCTTTGTCAGACCGATGAGAACATTCTAGAATTAGTAGTGATAGTTACACAATTTTTTGAATGTACTAAAAACCAGTATGTTGTATGCTTTAAAGAGTGAATTTGATGGTATATAAGTTATATTTCAACTACAAAAGAAAACTCTGGGAAACAAACTAGGGGTGGTAGAAGGGGAGGAGGGTGGGGGATGGGAGTGAATGGGTGACAGGCATTGGGGGTTATTCTGTATGTTAGTAAATTGAAAACCAATAAAAAATAAATTAAAAAAAAAGAAAAACCTACTTTTGGATTCAATGATTTTCTCTTTTTCTTGTCGTATGTTGTATTCTTTTAGTGAATTTTTTCAATTCAGTTATTTTATTCTTCCGTTCCAAAATTTGTTTGATCTTTTAAAGTACTTTTTACCACTCTTGAGATTGTCATTTTATTCACGTATTGTTTTTTTTAGTTCATTGGACATCTGTATGATGGTTATTTTCAATTCATCAGGTAATTCAAATAACTGTTTCTTTAAGATTAATTTCTGAAGATTTATTTTGTTCTTCTGATTGAGCCAGGTTTTCATGTGTTTCCATGAGCCTTGTGGCTTTGTACTGAGATCTACACATTTGAAATAACCTCTTTCAGTCTTTTTGGATTTGCATTGTACTGTGAACAGCCTTCATCAATTACCCTAGTTAGAGATTCATAATCCATACCATTATTATTATTATTATTATTATTATTATTACTACTACTACTACTACTACTACTAAAATTTTTCTACATTGGGCTAGAGAGCATTCTTTCAGACTAGATTGTGGGTCCTTTTGACATGTCCCAATCACATTCCCAGCCCTAATAAACATATAATGACCCGATTGTCTTATAAGCACCCATACAAAGTAGTGATAAGTTAAAAATAGAACTTCTAGAAAAAATAGAATATTTATATGACTGGAGGATAGGCAAAGATTTCCTTATTAAGACACAAAAAGCTATAGGCTACCATCTTTTTAATAATTTTTACTTTAAGAGAAGTATAGTTTGAAAAAATTAATAAGCAATACGCAGACTGTGAGGTTGTGTCATATATATGACGTTATATATATATATATATACACACACACATTTACACACACACATATATATATACTTATTTATACGGACAAAACACTTGAGTCAAAATTACAGAAATAAATCTTACAATTCCATTATAAAAACAAAATGGACACAATTCTTTATCAGACATTCATAAGACTAACACACCAAATACCAAAAAAAAAAAAAAAAAAAGGATTTGAGTAAATAAGATTAAAAGTTCATGGTTTTATAATTCTATTTATAGATGGTGTGGAACATGCAAAACTAATATAAAATGAAAAAAAATAAAATAGTGGTTTCTTCTGCAGGAGTGGGAGGTAGACGTTCATTGGGCAGGAGCATGAAAAGGGAACTTTCTGAAGTTATGGAAATGTTCCGTATGTTGGTGGAGTTGTGGTAGCACAGGTATCAAAAGATAAGCTTAAATGCTCAACATCATTCATCATCAGGGAAATACAAATCAAAACTACAATGAGCATCACCTCATCTGTCAGAATGGCTAAAATTAACAACACAAAAACGAGAGATGTTGGCAAGGATGTGCAGGAAGGGGAACACTCATACTGTTGGTGGGAATGCAAACTTGTGAAGTCACTCTGTAAATCAGAATGGAGGTTCCTCAAAAAGTTAAAATTAGAACTATCCTGTAATCCAGCAATTAAATTACTGGTATTTACCCAAAGGATATAACAATACTAATTTGAAGGAATACTTGAACCCCAATGTTTATAGCAGTGTTATCTATAATAGCCAAATTATGGAAAGAGTCTAATGATGAATGGCTAAAGAAGAAAGAAGAGGTGATGTATACACACACACACACATACACATATACATAGACACACGCATATGTGTATATATATATATGGATTCATAATCCATACCATTATTATTAATTATTATTAGTAGTAGTAGTATTACTACTACTACTACTCAAATTTTTCTACATTGGGCTAGAGAGCATTCTTTCAGACTAGATTGTGGGTCCTTTTGACATGTCCCAATCACACTTTGAGCAGTTTCTTACTTTCTGGCATAGCATTACTATTCTAACTTATATTATGCTTTCCAGTTCAGGATCCCAATAGTAAAGATTTTACTTGTACTGATTTGTCATGCTATTAGTTCCCTTCAGTGGATAGAGCCCATGAAATATGTTTACAAAAATAAACATGCATATGCAACAAAAACATATAATTATATAATTATGTTTATATGTACATATTTATTTATATCTCTATTAAAAATAATGACCATACTTTTCATTCCAATCAGGATTCAAATCCTCAACGTTCATTCTCGACTCATCTCTTTCCATGTCAGTAACACTGTCAATACTTCCATACAACACCTGGTGCTCATCATGACAGTGCCCTCCTTAATCGCCATCACCTATTCAATTTATCCTCCCACCCACTTCCCTTCTGGTAACCATCAATTAGTTCTCTATAGTTTAGAGTCTGTTTCTTGGTTTTTTCCTTTCTCTCTTTTTTCCTCTATGTTCATTTGTTTTCCTTTTTTTTTAATTCTACATGTGAGTGAAATTATATGGCATTTGTCTTTCTCTTTTGAGTTATTTCACTTAACATAATAGTCTCTAGCTCTAACCACATCATTGCCAATGGCAATTTCATTATTTCTTGTGGTTGAGAAATATTCCTCTCTCTCTCTCTCTCTCTCTCTCTCTCTCTCTCTCTGTCTATATATAGGGCTGGATAGCCCAATAGCTAGTAAGAAGGGTTTTTATAGATGAATTTTTTCAATAAGTTTGATCGTAGGGAAAATCTAACTTTCAGTCCCACTTAAGCAGAATGTTATCTCCTAGAGAAAAATGAATTCCATTCAAACTTACATTACAGAAAACTACACAAGTGTGTTTATTATTATTAATATTACCAATTGTAAATGATATTTCATTATATAGAATTTCATCAAAATTTTTGTGGAAATATGCTTTGTTTCTTTTTATATAAATACCAAAAAAAATACTCTTTAATTTTCTCTTTGCCTACATAAGCCCAAGTTATTTATTTGGCCCTTTACATAAAAGTTTGAGGAACTCTGGCTAGAACATTAAGAAATTATTTCTGATGGTTTTTTAGGTTTTATTTAATTCCAAATACATTGTTATCAAAGAAAAATAACTATTACTGGTAATGTAATCAATTCTATGTAATAAATACTGACATTTAAAGTAGCCTCAAAAAATGCATCAGGATAGCCTCTAGATTTATAAAGTGATCATCTTTAGCAGTCATCTGATAAGGCACAGTCCATAAAACAAGCCAGAGTATCCACACTCCTATGACATGCAGTCCAATGTTTCTTATATATACATTGATTTTAATGTCATAAATCAAGTAGGGACATTTTTTGCACATGTGAATATTTTCCATAATTTTAAAAAATGATCTATGAGCTGAGGTTTTCAGGAACAGCCCACAAACCCTAAGTTCTCAAGCTATTAATTTAGATAGAACACTCTATATGTTCATTAATAAATAGTCTTGAGTAATTAAAAAGCATTCTGTTTTATATCCACTAAGATATGCTGCCAAATGCCAAGTATACACACACACACACACACACACACACACACACATAAGTGCCTTTCTTATAATAAAAAACTCACCAATGATGTATGATAGCTATATAAAGTTCAACAATTTGGCACAGTGTCCATAATCATTTTTAACATTTGTATTTGTCTTATCTCTACAAATTGTACATTACTTTGAAAAAAACAGGGCAGTTTCTTGATTGTCTATTTAATCTCCAATATCATCTACCTGGCATGAATGTCCTTACCTGCTTAGCCATTCATTTGTCCTTCCTTAAGAATCAGACTCCTTGTAGAGAAAGACAAATACCAATTGATTTCACTCATATGTGGAACTTACAAAACAAAACAAACAAGCAAGGGGAAAAATAAGAGAGGGGGAACTCAAGAAAGAGACATTTCATCACAGAGAACAAACTGATGGTTACCAGAGGGAAGGTGGGTGGGGTGATGGGAAAGTGAAATAGTGATGGGGTGAAATAGGTGATGGGAAGTAACTAGTGCACTTGCTGATTTGAGCACACGGTGATGCATACAAGTGTTGAATACTATATTGTACACCTGAAACTAATATAAAACTGTGTGTAAATAACTGGAATTAAAATGAAAATTTAAAAGAAGAATCAGACTCTCTAATAAAAAAATAAAATAGAAATAACTCTACAGACTGCTGCTTTTAGTTGAATTTCAGTGCTTCACTCTCTTTGCTAACTCATATTCCATGGAGACCTCTATTGCTTGTCTCTTATTCCTCCCCTTTTTCTCCCAGAAATATAAACCTATGATGGCTATAAACTGAAAAAAAATGTAAACATTACGTCAAATTTACCATTATGCCTCTATTCTTTATTATAGCATTATAATATTGTAGGTTTTTATAACACTTGATGAATTAATAAAGAAGCAAATGGTGAGGATTCAGAAAAAAGTATTGATGTATAAAGTGGAACACTGATTGTTCATAATTTTTATATCTTAATATCTTAAATGACAATGGAAATGTTGAAATTTGAAGACAATGTCTCATCAGATACATAAAGTCTTTGCTTTTTGTTTGGGGATTTTTGCTTGAATAAGAGTTTTTAAAAATTCTCTCATTTGTTTTGAAGATTAGTAGGATGACCCAGAAACAAACAGTATTAACAATTTGTTATTGCTGACCTAGACAAATTGGAAAAAGAATGAGTATTGGGTGCAATTATATTCACTGAGATATACATATTTGTGAATCCTTCTAGAGAAGCATACTTAAAGGAGAAAGTTCAATCAGTAACTAAAAAAATTTTAAAAAGGAAATGAGATATCTTAACTATTTTGCTCTTTAAACATTTCTCATTCTAATTATCCAGTAGGTTGTAAATCTCACTGACGCAGAGGTGTCACGGGCTATGATGTGACAACCACATAAAATACAGGCAAATTTCACACACACAAAAAAATAATAGAATACTCAAACATCACAAACAACATGTCTTTTTGCTGTTTTATTTAGTTTTGAGAGGTTGTTACTATTGCAGAGAGGGGAAGGCTGAAGGTGTTAATCACTGTGGATTTTAAGAACAGAACATCTTTACCACGTGAATGCGGATTTGCTTGGTCTTGGCACCATAGACAAGTGGATTAAGAAATGGGGGGACCAGCAAGTAGAGGCTAGAAAAGAGGATATGGATATAAGGAGGACATGAGTACCAAACCTATGAGTGAAGAAGGAGAAGAAGGCAAGGAAGTAGAGCTGGAGGAAAACGCAGATGTGGGCGATGCAGGTACTGAATGCTTTCAAGTGGGGCTCCTTCTGGGGCAAACGAAAAACCGTGAAGAAGATCTGTATGTAGGACATAGTGATGAAGGTGAGGTCGAACCCTGCAACAGCAAATGCCACAAACAAGTCATAGATTTTGTTGACCCGCACATTTTCTGCAGCCAGTTTCACAATGGCCATATGCTCACAGTAGGAGTGGGAGATGGTGGTTGTATGATAAAATTGAAACCGACACTTTATGAGTGCTAAAGATGGGGCTACCAGAATGGCAGCCCTGAGTGTTACCATAGCCCCTATTTGGGCCACCAGCTGGTGGGTGAAGATGCCACTGTGTTTGAGTGGATAACAGATGGCCACATAACGGTCCAGGGCCATGGCAAGGAGGATGCCTGACTCTATGCACTCAAATGTGTGGATGAGCCCCATTTGAAGCAAGCAGGAATCAAAATAAATCTCTGGTACATGTAGTCAAAAAATTCCAAGCATCTTGGGCACAATGCCTGTGCCAGGTACAATATCTGTGACTCCTAACATGCCTAAGAAAATATACATGGGCTCATGGAGGCTGCGCTCTGATTTGATGATGATCAGAAGCAAGAAATTTCCAATCATAGCAAAGTGATACATGGCACAGAATGGAATCCCAATCCAGCACTGCACAGACTCTAGGCCTGGGATCCCTATTAGTGTCAACACAGAAGGCATGAAGATTGTAATGTTGGAGATGGACATGATGTCTTTGGGTCTCCAGAAGCAAATGAAAAGTGTCTCAGTCAGTGAACTCTCCAACTTCTACTTTTGTTCAAGGTCATCATAGTGAGTCTCTCTGATTTTGGCTGAAGTCTAAGATCATATCATCCACATCATGCATATTATTTACGGAAAAAGATCCATAGATCCCACTGTTTTGAGGAAAGGCATCCCCAATCATTAGTTCATATTAAGAGGTTATGTGCATGAAAGGCTAAGTGCATTAGAACCACCAGACCATCTGAGTAAGGGAATCAAGTGCTGACCTGTCTGTTATGTCCTCTGGACCTGTGGACAAAATAATTGTACTTGTTTATTTTGCTTGTACATTAATTGTGCATTAATCATATTTTGAAAAGTCTCTCCCTATTCCAACTTGCAGCTAATCCTTGGTCCTCTATTTTTTCCCCACTGTCTCTGAGTCAGGAACTGGTAGTCTGGACCTGCAAGTAGTCGCACTCCACAGTATAGTGGTATCAAAAACTTCTATGAAAGAGAAAGGGGATAGAAACACCTCCACCTAAGAGCATAATATACTTAGATATCTGTATCTATACGTTACAGGTCTATGTAAGAGTGGATGTCCTTTCAAAAGAATGTGAGGACATATAAATAATAGTGAAAGGGAATAGAAGGGAAGGGAGAAGAAATGGGTAGGAAATATCAGAAAGGGAGACAGAACATAAAGACTCCTAACTCTGGGAAATGAACTAGGGATGGTGGAAGGGGAGGAGATGGATGGTGGTGGGGGAGAATGGGTGACGGGCATTGAGGGGGGCACTTGATGGGATAAGCACTGGGTGTTATTCTGTATGTTGGCAAATTGAACACCAATAAAAAATAAATTTATTTAAAAAAAAAGAATGCGAGGTAGAACTTGAGAAAAGATTATTTAAATCCATGCAATTTTTACTATTTGTATCAAAGTTCCATGCTATTTTTTACATTTTTAGTAAAACTGTATTTGTTTTATCAATATTTCTAACTTTGGAATTTCATAAAAAGAGTTGTACCCTTAAAATAGCAGAAATACTATAATACAGGTTTCAGAATTACTAGAGGCAAGAAATATCCAGAGGCAAGGAAATCCAGAGTAACAATGTAGAAAAAGCAAGAGGACTCATTCTTGCTGACTATACAACATAGGTAATCAGTAAGGTAGTCAGAATGGAGGTTAGTTTCTAGGTTTTAAAATGTTTAGATTTACCATTAGTAAAAGATTAGTAAATTAAGGCTTGTTGATGCTTAATTATATATACACCATTTAATGGTTCGGTCATTTTATGAGTTTAAGCACCAAAAATAAGTAGAAAATACGGGGTAAAATGGTCGATTCCTTAAAAGGAGTCCAATCTAGTAGTAGGAAGGGAAGACAGAAGGCAGACCTTGGACATCAGAAATGATTCAGGAGAAGGCTATAGAGCAAACAGAAAATTTAATTGCCTCAATTCACAGATGACTGAATTTTCTAAAAACATAGGCTCGTAGTCCTATATGAGAGTTCTTCTATGATAAAAAATAATTTCCTTTAAAAATTGTGTATCTAAAAATCATGAAATTCTCAAGGTATACAATAGAAAAATATTTGACATCCTGTAAAATACAAGGTTCAGGATTTCATTCTTTCCTAGACTCTCCAACACTGTTGCCTTATGCTCATGATCAACAAACCACATAACCAAAGTCATGAAGTATGCCAGTAGTTCAAGAACAGCTGCGATTTATGTAGCTAAAACTCTAGTGAAAGATCATAGGGATCATTGATGAAGAAAGGCTGCATCAGCCAATGTGTATTTAGAATAGACTAGTAAATCAACTGAGTCCTTAATTTCTGCAGCTTTGCTCTCCAGTCCCTCATTCTGTATATCCACGGGTCACAGATTTTTTCTCATAGGGTTGACTTTTTCCTTCTTCATAGTTAATCAGAATTAGAATAGGAATCCTTTAGTAACAATCACATTGTCTGATTTAGTCAAGAGAAATAAGCTGCCATGTGAGCATTACCTGACAGGTACAGATGCTGACGAGGCAGATAGGGGAGGATGTAAGTGAGTAAAGGACAGGTGAGAAGGATTGTTTATCATTGGAAAAGCTGGTAGTGAAACAGTATGGAATAAATTTGGGGATAGTGAGACTTCCATCTTCCATGCCCTTTGTTACTGGGAACCAACTCCTTACCCAACACCTGAAGACCATCATCAGTTTTCACAGCATTATCCCTCATTGCCTACCTGTCATCCACCTTTCCTCCTCTTGAGCTTCTGGCCTCATTTCCTGGTATCTTGTTCTGGATAGTGCCTCTTCCTTCTGTCTACACCCTTTGAACAGCCTTTGTCAATACCATGACCTCTGATCCATTTACTTCTGGGACCATATCTAATATATGGACATCTCTGGGATAGTCTTTCCTTTTCTTCTGTTCCTGCAAGGCAGACTTGCTCCCATTTCTGTAAGTCTGTCTGAGATCATATTAGTGGATTCATTCCCCAACAAAACTCATAGTAAGATCTGTCTTATTTATGCTGAGACAGCAGCATAAATTTATTGAGCTCAAAGTGTTGAAGAAAGCTTATGGCCACCAATTAAAATGTCCCCAAGTGAATGTGGAGAAGGAGGAGGTCTGAACATGGACTGAGAGATTTCCTAGCCACTAGTCCAGGGTAGGAGGGGCCCAGCAGCTCAGAACGAAACCCTCTTGGGTCCATCCACAGCTAATATCTCTGTAATCATTTCTACAACTCGCAGACTGCCTTTGCTCTTCTCTTTATTCTCACAGGGTAAATGTAGATAAATTTAATATACACAAGTTGTATTTTTATGAGTTCAGTTCCTTTTCTGCTGTACTCACTTAGAAAAACACCTAAAGAACATTTAGATATGGGCATGATCCTATGCCATGAACTCTATGAATATCATTATAATCCTTTGGCCATTGAGGAACTTCAGGAAAGAAAACTCTGTATCCACAATAGCTCTTTACCACACATTTAGCTCTCATTCTCCTTCAATCTCATTCATCAGATTTTTATTTGATGAAGCTATTCTTGTAAATTCATTAATATTTTCATAATGCCCAGCCATGATGCATCTTTCTAAATCCTTCTGTACTGAGCTCTGAGCCAGTTGCAGCCCATTTGATGAAATCTTTCTCCATCCTTCCCTTTATACCTTCCTCCTTCTTTTCTTCCACTCTTCCTTCAGAATGCAGGTGTTTTATGCCTCAAAGAGGTGGAGGATCCATGCCATCAGTTCTTGATGCAAGTAAAAAAAGATATGATATATGCTTTCAAATTTTTAGAAATATGAGAAGAAGAATACATATATCTTTTATCATTAAAACAAATGATGAATTACAAGAAATACTTATGCACCTATTTTTCTCTTTGACATGATTCACCTGGAGTCTAGACTTTCTTGTATGTCACTCACTTTGAGGTAATGTTGGGATGACTGGCAAATTTAGGAAGAATAATACTTTCAGTACAAATGGAAGAGAGAATTCACAATGGATTTCAGAGAGAAGAAGAGATAGAGATAAAGGGGCAAGGAATCTTAAATGCTCTTTGTAGAATTTTGTCTGTGAAGGAGGCAGATGCCATGATACTCTTTAATGTTGAAAATAATTGATTCAGAGGTCAGACTTGCACATGTTATCTAGTTATTAGCTCATTCTTAAGTCATCAAAGAACAATTTAGACTAGTTTATCATTTTTCCCCTCCACTTCTTCTCTTCTACTGATTTTATTAAAATTGTGTGCCCCTATCCTGGCCCCTTTCACCCTCAAACTATACCTTATTGCTGGTAATTGAGTCTCTCAAAATAACTGAGGCATCAATTTTATTATGCCAAGTCGTATAACAATATTTTCAGCATATCTGATTCTGATATCTGTTCTGAATCTGACTTAATATGTCATATATAAATTTCAGTTCATGTTGAACATATTTGAAGGACTGTCCTGACCGTTTCTTTTGCCTGTGGAATGGGTAAATGATTTTTTTCCACTTTATTGTACTACCTGGAAATACTTTCACAAATAGATACTTAGTTATTTTCCCTTTTCTCTGAATTTTGTGGAGTTTTTTTTTTGGGGGGGGGGGCAGGATAGGCTAACTAATAATCTTTAAAGAATCATCATTCAACATTTTTTTCTCAAAAGTATTGATATGTTTTCATTATGAAGCATACACCAATCTGGCAATCCAGTTTTTAGCATAGTAAAATTAATTACATCTATTTCCTATCCATCTCTTTTTCTTTAAATTCTATAAACTATATGTTGGCAAATCATTAGTTTCAGATGTAGTTTTCAATAATTCATCAGTTGTATATAACACCCTGTGCTCATAGCATCACGTGCCTCCTAATGCCTATTACCTCATCACCCCCACTCACTTCCCCTTTGGCAACTTTCAGTTTGTTTCCCAGAGTTAAGAGTCTCCCATGGTTTTTCTTTATCTCTGATTTTTCCCCATTCAGTTCCCCCTCCTTCCTTTGTGGTCCTCTGCACTATTTCTTATATTCCACATATGAATGAAACCATATATAATGGTATAATTCTCTTTCTCTGACTGACTTATTTCATTCACCATAATACCCTCCAGTTCCATCCATGTTAATGTGTTAATGTAAAAGGTAGGTATTTATCCTTTCTGATGGCTGAGTAATGTGTATTTATCCTTTCTGATGGCTGAGTAATGTGTATATATATATATATATATATATATATATACACACGTATGTAATATGTAAGTAATGTGTGTGTGTGTGTGTGTGTGTGTATATATATATATATATACATCCCACATCTTATTTATCCATTCATCTGCCAAAGGACTTATTGGCTCCTTCCACGGTTTGGATATTGAGGACGCTGCTGTTATGACCACTGAGGTGCAGGTACCCCTTCTTTTCACTACATCTATATCTTTAGGGTAAATACCCAGTAGTGCAATTGCTGGGTCATAGGGTAGCCTTATTTTTAATTTCTTTTTTTTTTTTAATTTTTACCTATTTATGATAGTCACACACAGAGAGAGAGAGAGAGGCAGAGACATAGGCAGAGGGAGAAGCAGGCTCCACGCACCCGGAGCCCGACGTGGGATTCGATCCCGGGTCTCCAGGATCGCGCCCTGGGCCAAAGGCAGGCGCCAAACCGCTGCACCACCCAGGGATCCCTTTTTTTTTTTTTTTTAATTTTTATAATTTCTTGAGGAACCTCCATACTCTTTTCCAAAGTAGCTGTACTAGCCTGCATTCCCACCAAAAGTGTAAGAGGGTTCCCCTTTCTTCACATCCTTGCCAACATTTGTTGTTTCTGTATTGTTAATTTTAGCCATTCTAATTGGTGTAAAGTGGTATCTCATTGTGGTTTTTATTTGTGTTTTCCTGATGATGAGTGATGTGGATCATTTTTCATGTGTCTTTTGTCCCTATGTAGGTGTTCTTTGGAGAAATGTCTGTTCATGTCTTCTGCCATTTCTTGACTGGATTGCTTGTTTTTGGGTGTTGACTTTGGTAAGTTCTTTATAGATCTGATATGTCATTTGCACATATCTTCCCTCATTCTATAGGCTGCCTTTAGTTTTGTTGACTCTTTCCTTTGCTTTTTTATCTTGATAAAGTCCCAATAATTCATTTTTACTTTTGTTTCCCTTGCCTTTAGAGACAGTTTTGCAAGAAGCTGCTGTGGCCCAGGTCAAAAATGTTGCTGCCTGTGTTCTCCTCTATGATTTTGATGAATTCCTATCTCACATTTAGTTATTTCATACATTTTGAGTTTATCCTTGTGTAAGGTGAAAGAAAATGGTCCAGTTTTATTCTTCTGCATGTGACTGTCCAACTTTCTCAATAGCATTTATTTAAGAAACTATATTTTTTCTATTGGATATTCTTTCCTGATTTGTCAAAGATTAGTGGACCATAGTGTTAAGTGTCCATTTCTGGATTCTCTATTCTATTTCATTGATCTATGTGTCTGTTTTTGTGCCAGTACCATGCTGTTTTGATAATCATAGCTTTGTAGTATAGCTTAAAGTCAGGCATTGTGATGCCTTGGCTTTGGTTTTCTTTTTCAACATTCTTCTGACTATTTGGGGTCTTTTCTGGTTCCATGCAAATCTTAGAATCATTTTTTCCAACTCTGAAAAAAATCTGTGGTGAGAGTAGGCATCCCTGTTGTGTTCCTGATCTTTAGAGGAAAAGCTCTCAGGTTTTTGCCATTGAGAACGATACTCACTACGGGCTTTTCATAGATGGCTTTTATAATATTGAGGTATGTTCCCTCTATCCCAACACTTCAAAGAGTTTTAATCAAGAAATGATGCTGTATTTTGTCAAATGCTTCTTCTGCATCAATAGAGAAGATTCCTTGGTTCTTGTCTTTTATTAATGTGATCTATCACATTGATTTGCCAATGTTGAACAACTCTTACATCCCCAGAATAAATCCCACTTGGTCATGGTGAAAAATTATTTTAATGTACTGTTGGATCATACTGGCCAATATCTTGATGAGTAATTTGACATTCATATTCATCAGGAATATTAGTCTGTAATTCTCCATTTTGATAGGGTCTTTGGTTTTAGAATCAAGGTAATGCTGGCCTCATAGAATGAGTTTGAATGTTTTCTCTCCATTTCTATCTTTTGAAACAGCTTCAGTGGAATAGGTATTATTTCTTCTTTTGTCCATTTTTTAAAAAAAGAAGTGTAGTCATTAAGTGACTCATATTGCCAAAATCACTTATAAATCATATGGAATACAGAGTCAAGAAATTAATGTCTGCATATGAGGTCAATTGATTCTCAAAAACAATATCAAGGTTGTTCAATAGAGGAAGAACCATCTTCTCTAAAAATAATGCTAGAACAACTGGATATCCATATCCCCCCCAAAAAAATCAACATTTTTTCTACACAACAATTAACTTGAAATGGATTATAAACCTAAACAAAATATCTAAAATTATAAAATTGCTAGAAGACACTGAAACATTTTTGTGGCCTCATTTTTAGTCAAAAATCTCTTAGAAAGGACTAAAAAGCATAAACCAAGAGAACCAAATGATAAATTAGACTTGATTACAATTTAAAAGTATATTATTCTTTCAAAGATGCTATTAGGAAAATTAAAACAAGCCACAGACTAGAGAAAATATTTGTAAAACACATACCTAATCAATCATTTGTATCTAGGATACATAAAAACATTTTTAATAAAAAGGAAAAATTCAATTTTTCTCTAAAATGTTTCCTGAGTAACTAAATCTATTTTCTCATCATCCCCATGATATCGGTG
This sequence comes from Canis lupus familiaris, assembly GCF_011100685.1. Classification (NCBI taxonomy): domain Eukaryota; kingdom Metazoa; phylum Chordata; class Mammalia; order Carnivora; family Canidae; genus Canis; species Canis lupus. The sequence continues at coordinate 28,529,770 of NC_049242.1, forward strand.
GTGTAGCAGAGAACGTATTGCTAAGACATACTTATCATCTCAAACAGAAAAATCTAGAGAAAAACTAACTTAAATGTTATTGATGGAGCCAGAAATATTAGTCTATTTAGATACATTTAGGAATATTTAGCAAACTATGTGCAAAACTTTGAAGTTACTGAACGTGCAGAAACATAATGAATATGCTATAAGCTCATGAAAAGAGTGTCCACTATTTCAGTCAATAGAGAATGCTAATGAAAATCACAATTAAGTGGGGAGCCAGGGTGGCTCAATTGCTTAAACTCTGCCTTTGGCTCAGGTCATGATCTCAGGGTCCTGGGATTGAGCCCTACATCCATAGGGCTCCCTGCATAGCAGGGAGTATGCTTCTCCCTTTGCCCCCTGCCCCAACCCCTGCTTGTGCTCTCTCTCTCTCAAATAAATAATAAATAAATAAATAAATAAATAAATAAATAAATAAATAAATCTTTTAGAAAAAACACAGCGAGGGCACTGGTGGCTCAGTTGATTAAGCCTCTTTGGCTCAGGTCATGATCCCAGAATCTTGGAATCAAGTGTTGCATTAGACTTCCTACTCAGCTGGAAGTCTCCTTCTCCCTTTGCCTCTGCCACTCTCCCTGCTTGTGCTCTCTCTCTCTCTCACACACACACTCACTCCCTCACTCTCTCTCCCAAATAAAAAACAAAAAAATTTTTTAAACCCATAGTAAGATGTACCTACACACCAGCTACAGTAAATTAAAGACCGATTTTGCTGAGCATTGGTGATAATGTGGAGCATCTGGAACTCTCACGTACTGTTGATGGGAATGCAAAATTGTAGAACCACTTTGGAAAGTGTTTGAAATTTGTTTTAAAAGTTAATCCTACATATAGCATAGAACCCAGCATTCCCACTGCTGGTGCTTACCCCAGAGCTATAAAAATGCTAGCATGTGTAGGATTTCTACCCAAATCATCATAAAACATTGCTCATAACAGCCTAAAATTTTGGATATGTGGTTTCTCTTCAAAAAATGTGTTATTAATGGACTTTTATTCCTAAAAGATAAAAAGTTATCTGGAACTGAATAGTATCTGGCTTCTTTATAAAGGGAAATGCCTCTTCACTCTGCTTCAGTTCTCACTAGTGTCTATTTTTTTATACCTAGTCTATCTCATTTTTGTGATGTTTCTGGTCTTGTATTTTAGGCTTTTGGTTTTCCTCCTGGCTTTTCAGATCTGGACAATAAACAAAATTTTGACATCATGTTCCCTCTGTGTCACTGACAGCATCTAATTCTGCAAACAAGTTCAGTGAATTTCTGACACAGTTATTTTCTCTTTTCCTGTGAGACCTTGATGGAGTGTTTGTACTCACACACGCATGCTATTTCCTAGTATTTCTTTGTTTCTTTTTCTTCTCTACTCTTTTCCTCTTTACATCTCTATAAATTTGTGTCTTTTCAACTTCCTCTGCATAAGTCAATATGAGTGCAATTGATGTGTCAATTACAAATAAGCATTAGCATTTTGGTGTTTACTTACCATCTTTTTGTTCACCTGCAGCATCTTTTCTAAGAGCTTCATATTGAAATGTTAAGAGGTTCCATCAACTTCTCATCCTGATACTTATGTGGTGTATAACTTCACCCTCCACCCTCTACCCACATTGTAAACATAGCTGAGAGAGAAAAATTTTATGTTTAGTCCCTTGAGATTTGGGAGCTATTCATTACTGTAGCATAAATTAGCCTAATTTGATTTGTACAATGATGAAATGAGGCAAATTCCTGGTGCAGTCCTCAGAGTGAATTAAGTCTGTTACCTACAAGAGTTAAACTCATAATGAATAACATGTAATAAAACATTGCAAATAAGGGGCGCCTGGATGGCTCAGTGGTTGAGCATCTGCCTTTGGCTCAGGTCGTGATCCCGGGGTCCCGGGATCAAATCCCACATCAGGTTCCCTGCAGGGAGCCTGCTTCTCCCTCTGCCTGTGTCTCTGCCTCTCTCTCTCTGTGTCTCTCATGAATAAATAAAATCTTAAAAAAAAAAAAAAACATTGCAAATAAGACTGAGTTGTTGTTTTCAATATTCCTCTATTATCATTGTAATAATGAAAGTTTGACCCACAGTATCATGGGTGATATTTCTGGTGGTTACGAGGATTAAAGAAGAAAATCTCTTGGAAGCCAGGCAGGTTTAGGTGGAGACCACTGCATAAAAATCTTAAAGAAATATTTAGGTGTCATCATTACAGATTATAGTTAATTATAATTAATTATAATATATTTGAAGTTTAAGATACAGGACCACTCATAATACAATTGGTTGAAAATTTAGTTTTTTATTTGTGTTGTCTAGGTTAGAAATAAGATTATGCCACAGGCTAACTATGATTTGGAGCACTATACTTTACTTCTGTCTCTATTTCTATATCTGCATATGTAGAAAATACTGATAATGGCTTCATATATCTGTTCTATGCATTAAATGATCTTATCTACATAAATCACTTAGTATGATACTTGATATATAGCTTCTGTCAAATAATTGCAGGACTTTAATTATGATGTTATTGAACTTAAAATTAGGATATATAGCTACTATCTGGCAGTGTGAAATTTGGCGGGATGTTTCACACATTTCTATCAGATGTTGTAAGAAAGTAATGACTAATAAAAGCTAAGTACTTATGAAGCAAATTTTACCGGGAACTTTGCTAATTGTTTTATTTGTATATTGTATTGAATCTTTATTTCTTTTTTAAGATTTTATTTATTTATTCATGACAGACACACACAGAGAGAGGCAGAGACACAGGCAGAAGGAGAAGCAGGCTCCATGCAAGGAGCCTGACATGGGACCTGGATCCCGGGTCTCCAGGATCACGCCCTGGGCTGAAGGCGTGGCTAAACTAAGCTACCAGGGCTGCCCTGTATTGAATCTTTAAACCATCAATATGAAATTCTATTGTATTCCCCTATTTACAAATGAGGACATTTAATTCAAACAGGTCAAATCACAGAAAAGTTCTCTACATATTAAGAGTAAATAGCTAGAATTTGGACGTAACTATATGGGATTCAATTATCCAACATCAAATTACAGACTTAGTTCTTGCAAGTACTAACTTTTCTCTGTGTGACTTCAAAAAACTTACATAAATTCTCTCAATTTCTTCAGTTATATAATGAGAATAATAATAGTAACAAATTCATAGCATTGTCATGGACATTGACACTAATTATTGCTAAGGAATGGCTTCTGAGTACCTTGAAAAATTAAAAACTAGGTCAGTAAAAAATACCCTTTCCATTTTCATGATTTCACTAAATCGAGCACTTTCAAAGATAGATACATAAAAAACTGGAAGAGAACTCAATCGAGTGAATTAGATAAAAACAGAAAATAAATTATATAAATGATGCCACCCGCCACCCTATATGTTTATCACTTGTTCTAAGACAGGGACTTGCCTTAACTTGGTTAACCGCTAATTAGTCAAGACTCTGGTTTATGAGGATACTCATTCTAGTTTGTGGAAAATCGAAACCAGGTGGAAAAAACGTTGAATCTTGCAGACCTTGTCTAGAAAGTTTACATCAAGTTATTCCTTCCCTCCTTGCCTTCCTGTTGATCATAAGCATGTGTATTAATATCTACTACTAAGTGATTCATGTCAACCAAACCTATTACAAGAGTAGAGGGGTTTTTTTTTAGTTATTTTCTGCTAAAACCATTATTTTCAGATCATCGTTTATTAAGTCATTGGCTAATTAAAAATAAAATATCTTAAAGTCATTTTTTTTACTTTATATATTTGTTCTGTGGATTAAATTATCTTAATGTATGTAAATCACTTAGTAAGTAAGTTATCAGTTGAAAGTTATCTCTGCTTCATGGCATACATGCAATAAATACTTAATAACAGAACAATATGTTTTTAAGACTTTTTATTACAAAAGCTTTGAAAATGGAAAAAAAAGGCATTATAATGAATGAAACTCCATCTATCCATCATCCAGCTTCTATAATTGGAACATTATGCTGTTCTTCTATCTCCCACACTTGCAACCACTGTCTAACCCAGCATTTTTTTGTTGCTACTATCATCATTTTTATTTAGAAGCTTAGAGGTGAAATTGACAGTCATTGAAATGTGCAAATCTTAGCTGTACTTTTTTTGACAAATGAATACAACCATGTAACTTGCATCCCTAAAATACGTCTGGTATTTCCATCTGACAGAAAATTTTCTCATGCATTTCTTCAGTCACTTTCTCACCTCTACATCCATCAGAGAAGTAACCACTGTTATCATACACACATTGCAATCATACAATACACACTCTTTTGTGTCCTGATTCTCTTCCACACAAGTATGTATCACTAAATTGTATGTACTTGGAAATACAAACCTCCCTAGGACTCATTCTACCTATTCCCAAGGGGAAAAATGAATCAAGTATTTAAGAATTGAATAGAAAAACGTTGTCCTCACCAGGGTTAAGCATGGGGCCCATGCCTCCTTCTATAAGCTTACATCAAAGTAATGACATTCTATATTTTCAGGGAGAAAGGTGAGGGTATTTTTCTTTTCTTTATCTACTAAAGCCTACAGTTTGCTCATAAGCAATGATAAATTATGAATTTTTCCCATTTGACAGATTACTATATAGGCAATCAGATCTGATCCAAATTCCTAAGTTCTTAGGGTATTATCTGTCTTGAGACTTCATGCCTCTTTCTAGGCAGTATACGAACAATGCTATTGCGAATTTCTTTTGTTTTCATACTATACACAATGGGGTTGACCACAGGTGGGAAGAAGAGGTAGGCATTGGCCATGACAGTCTGAAGGAGTGGAGGTAAGTGTCCCCCAAAGCGATGCAGCAAGGAGAGGCTAATCATGGGCACGTAGTACACCAGAACAGCACAGATGTGTGACACGCATGTGTTGAGTGCCTTCCACTGCCCAGCTCCAGAAGCTATTCCCAGTACAGTGTGAAGAATCAACATATAAGAAACTACAATGAGCAGTGAGTCCAGCCCAAATGTGGAGGTAATGACAAACAAACCCAGGATGCTATTGGGTCTAGTGTCTCCACAGGGCAATTTGATTAGATCTGAATGGAGACAGTAAGAGTGTGTGAGAGTATTGTGACCACAGAAAGGCAGGCCCTTCAGGAGGAAGAGCAGTGGGAACATGAGCACCACACTTCGTAAGGCAATGATGACACCCATCCCAATGATGCGGGGAATTGTCAGGATGGTTGTGTAGCGCAGGGGGCTGTAGATGGCCACAAAACGGTCTACAGACATAGTGAGAAGGACACCTGACTCCATTATGGTAAAAGAATGCATGGAAAACATCTGGAACAGGCAACCACCAAAACTGATTTCATTAATTCCACAGAGGAAAATGCCTAGCACAGTGGGCATGGTGGAAGCAGAGACCCCAAGTTCAACAAAGGCCAGCGTGGCCAAAAAGGAGTACATGGGTTGGTGCAAAGCAGGGTCAATCCGGATGATATGAAGAATGATGCCATTTCCTAGGAAGATGATGATGTATATCAGGCAGAAAGGGATGGATATCCAGATATGTTCTGCCTCTAGCCCTGGAATGCCAGCAAGAGTGAATGTTGCAGGTGTGAATGCAATGGACGCATTGAAAATGTCATGGTGAGACTTCATTTGAAGACACAGGGAAGCACACAGGGACTAGAGAATAGAAATCTCTGGTCAGTTACTATACATCAAACTTCAAGCTCTTGATAATCATTTTTAAGACATTTCCTTGAGATGCCTGGGTGGCTCAGTGGTTGAGCATCTGCCTTTGACTCAGGTTGTGGTCCTGGGGTCCTGGGATTGAGTCCCACATTGGGCTCCCCACAGGTAGCCTGCTTCTCCCTCTGCCTAAGTCTCTGCATCTCTCTGTGTGTCTCTCATGAATAAATAAATAAAATCTTAAAAAAAAAAAACAAAAACATTTCATTACCAAAGAGATGCAAAACTTATATCTGAAACAAGGACACACGGAAACCACCCTATGTGGAAGAGATTCCTGTTTAGACATGTGGAAGAGTATTTCTCCATGGGCTACATGCCAAATACAAAAGATAATGTTTAATGCTATCCTGGTACTGCCTGGCAGTACAGAAATCTCCACTGGGCCATTTAAGACAATGGAAGGCAGTTATAATAAGCATGGAAATGACAGCTTCCTGTGGAAATTGAAGACTGGAGAAGGATCTGGTAACTTTCTGCAGTTTGTACAGGAGTGAATGTAAATAGCTGAAGGAATATAACAGTAATAAAAGGAATTCATGGCTCTAATACTTAATAGGCTTGTGATCTTGAGAGAGCCACTTAATTATCTGAGATCCAGGTATTTGATATAAACACAGTAATGGTTGCATAGGGTAATGTATGTAAATTGTCATTATATTTGGATCAATAAAAATTCAGCTCAGGAAATAAAAGGAACAATTAAATATTAGAAAACAGGGCTAGTTTCTCCCAGTTTTTAGTATTTCCAATGTCTTTTTTTAACTTACCAGTTCACTCTTTCTCCACCTACTATCCATAGGTAGGAAGGTAAATGTCTCCTATTGGAACCTGGTGTCCAAAGCCATCAGGATCTCACAAGCTGAACACAGTGGTAAGGATTGAGGTTAGGGCTAGGGTTCTTTATCTCAACAAATTCATTAACACTAAAATTCTCCTTTTTTTTTTTTTTTTTTTTCTAAAATTCTCCTCATCTGTAGCAGAGCCTTGGGTGTGAAGGTTAGGAATCAGAGGTAAAATTCAGGGTGAGGCGTAGCTTAGAGACGGTACATGAAAGTGAAAGTGAAGTATTTTTCTCATATCGGGTTCACGCTCTTGGTTAGGTATAATCAGTGGAGTGCTAATAAAGGTAAAAAAAAGAAAAAAAAAACAGCTGTCTGAGTAAAATACCTGATCTGTACCAGTTGCCAATTTCTTTAGTTAAATACTCACATTATGAGCAATTACAAGCCACCCATGTGATGTTGCTGAATGCAGAGCTGAGATATTTATAAGCAGCTTTCTCAACCTGATGCCAGGCAGTACCAGGAGAGCATTAAACATAACTACAACTGATCCTAGATATCACATACTTTCCTACCAGGTTAACTGACAGCAGGCACATCAATCCATGCCTCCCCTTTCTTGCTTTCCTTCTGATCAGGCTGTAAGTCTAGTTACTACTTTCCTTTATATGTGCTTACTTGATTGGCAGTTAAGGCATGATGACATGGAATACTTGAGGGAACAATTAAGCAGTGAATAATAATCCTTGGAAACTTCAGCTGGATTCCAGAGAAAGGGAGGGAACAAGTCCTCTGACAAGAAATATATTAAGAGTTTATAGATACAAAAGAAGATAAAGAGACAACAAATAATTAATTTTTCATTAATTATTATTTAAATATAGAACACTTTTCATATTTGAATGTTTTTCTTTCTATTGTCTTTTGATTTTATTTTTGTCCTATGAAATATACATGTCATACATAGCTTTTATGTAGTTAACATTCTTCTTTATAACATATAGTTTTTATGATTTTTATAACAGCTATCTCATACACAAATTCAGTTTTTTTATACAGCTATCCCATACATAAATTCAAAAACAGATACAAACTCTATATAGAGATGGGAAGTGATCTAGATACTGATATAGACAGCAACTATGATGGGAGATTTTAATAGAATTGAGAGAAAGCAAGGAGAGAAGAGAAAACTTTAACTCCATCTGGAATTTGTTTTGGGGACTTGGGTAACCAAGGATTTAATTTAATTATTAACAAATGTAGAGACCATTTTTATTACATATTAATAGATAATTTGGTACTTTGTCAACCATTTTGAGGTTGTTTTAGTTTAAATTAGTTTTGTTTTAGTTTAAAACTTTATATAAATATGTACCCATATGACTCTTGACTCCGTATTCTGCCTTTGAATGGGACATCATGCATCCATATAAAGTATGGATACATGCTACAAGATGGATGAACTTTGAAAACATTATGTTGAGTGAAAGAAGCCAGACACAAAGCATAAAAATTATTTTATTCCACTTATACAAGTAAGCAAATTCATAGAAATGTAAAGTAGATTAGAGGTTACTAGGGGAATGGGAAGTTACTGGTTAAGTGGTATAATTTCACTAACTGATCTGATCTGTCTGTCAAAGAAAGACAAATAACATGATTTCACCCATATGTGGAATTTAGGAAACAAAACAGATAAATGTGTGGGCAGGGGGGGAAAAGGAGAAGGGGAGACAAACTATAAGAGACTCTCAATGATAGAGAACAAACTGAGGATTGATAGAAGGAGGTGGGTGGGGGATGGGCTAGATGGGTGATGGGTATTAAGGAGAGCACTTGTTGTGATGAGCACTGAGTGCTGCATTTAAATAACGAATCACTGAATTCTACTCCTGAAACCAATATTGCAGTATATGTTAACTAGAATTTAATACAAAATTGAAAGAAAAAAAAGACAAAAATTTGAGTGTTCCTCTGTTTTAATAAAAATGTTATTTCTTCCTCTTCATCCCCTCCCCAAAAGAAAAAGAGGTATAGAGTTTCTGTTTGGGGTGATGAAAAACGTTTGAATTGGTGGTGATATTATATAATATCCAAAATATTATTAATTCCAATGAATTGTATGCATAAAAAGTATCATTATAACGAGTGATATGGTACACATATTTCACCACAATAAAAAAAATTGAAAAAAATCAGCATGCAAACAATAACATAGATTAGCATTTAATTGGTATTATGTTGAATTTATAGATGGTTTTGGAGTCAATATTATTACAATGAACAATATGAAATAAATGTTTCCTACATTTATTTCAGGCATATATACATTTTTGTTTACGATTTTATATTATTTTTTATTTTTTAAAGATTTTTTTAATAATAAATTTATTTTTTATTGGTGTTCAATTTGCCAACATACAGAATACACGCAGTGCTCATCCCATCAAGTGCCCCTATAAGTGTCCGCCACCAGTCACGCCCACCACCCGTCCGCCTCCCCTTCCACCACACCTAGTTCGTTTCCCAGAGTTAGGAGTCTTCCATGTTCTGTCTCCCTTTCTGATATTTCCTACCCATTTCTTCTGCCTTCCCCTCTATTCCCTTTCACTATTATTTATATTACCCAAATGAATGAGACCATATAATGTTTGTCCTTCTACGATCGACTTACTTCACTCAGCATAATACCCTCCAGTTCCATCCACGTTGAAACAAATGGTGGGTATTTGTCGTTTCTAATGGCTGAGGAATATTCCATTGTATACATAAACCACATCTTCTTTATCCATTCATCTTTCGATGGACACCGAGGCTCCTTCCACAGTTTGGCTATTGTGGACATTGCTGCTAGAAACATTGGGGTGCAGGTGACCTGGCATTTCACTGCATCTGTAACTTTGGGGTAAATCTCCAGCAGTGCAATTGCTGGGTCATAGGGCAGATCTATTTTTAACTCTTTGAGGAACCTCCACACAGTTTTCCAGAGTGGCTGCACCAGTTCACATTCCCACCAACAGTGCAAGAGTGTTCCCCTTTCTCCACATCCTCTCCAACATTTGTTGTTTCCTGCCTTGTTAATTTTCCCCATTCTCACTGGTGTGAGGTGGGATCTCATTGCGGTTTTGATTTGTATTTCCCTGATGGCAAGTGATGAAGAGCATTTTCTCATGTGCATGTTGGCCATGTCTACGTCTTCCTCTGTGAGATTTCTGTTCATGTCATTTGCCCATTTCATGATTGGATTGTTTGTTTCTTTGCTGTTGAGTTTAATAAGTTCTTTATAGATCTTGGAAACTAGCCCTTTATCTGATATGTCATTTGCAAATATCTTCTCCCATTCTGTAGGTTGTCTTTTAGTTTTGTTGACTGTATCCTTTGCTGTGCAAAAGCTTCTTATCTTGATGAAGTCCCAAAGGTTCATTTTTGCTTTTGTTTCTTTTGCCTTCGTGGATGTATCTTGCAAGAAGTTACTGTGGCCGAGTTCAAAAAGGGTGTTGCCTGTGTTCTCCTCTAGGATTTTGATGGAATCTTGTCTCACATTAAGATCTTTCCTCCATTTTGAGTTTATCTTTGTGTATGGTGCAAGAGAGTGGTCTAGTTTCATTCTTCTGCATGTGGATGTCCAATTTTCCCAGCACCATTTACTGAAGAGACTGTCTTTCTTCCAGTGCATAGTCTTTCCTCCTTTATCGAATATTAGTTGACCATAAAGTTGCTGGTCCACTTCTGGATTCTCTATTCTGTTCCATTGATCTATGTGTCTGTGTTGTGCCAGTACCACACTGTCTTGATGACCACAGCTTTGTAGTAAACCTGAAATCTGGCATTGTGATGCCCCCAGATATGGTTTTCTTTTTTAATATTCCCTGGCTATTCGGGGCATTTCTGATTCCTTACAAATCTTAAGATGATTTGTTCCAACTGTCTGAAGAAAGTTCATGGTATTTTGATAGGGATTGCATTAAACGTGTAAATTGCCCTGGGTAACATTGACATTTTCACAATATTAATTCTGCCAATCCATGAGCATGGAATATTTTTCCATCTCTTTGTGTCTTCCTCAATTTCTTTCAGAAGTGTTCTATAGTTTTTAGGGTATAGATCCTTCACCTCTTTGGTTAGGTATATTCCTAGGTATCTTATGCTTTTGGGTGCAATTGTAAATGGGATTGATTCCTTAATTTCTCTTTCTTCAGTCTCATTGTTAGTGTATAGAAATGCCACTGACTTCTGGGCATTGATTTTGTATCCTGCCATGCTGCCAAATTGCTGTATGAGTTCTAGCAATCTTGGGGTAGAGGCTTTTGGGTTTTCTATGTAGAGTATCATGTCATCGGCGAAGAGGAAGAGTTTGACTTCTTCTTTGCCAATTTGAATGCCTTTAATGTCTTTTTGTTGTCTGATTGCTGAGGCTAGGACTTCCAGTACTATGTTGAATAGCAGTGGTGAGAGTGGACATCCCTGTCTTGTTCCTGATCTTAGGCGAAAGGCTCCCAGTACTTCCCCATTGAGAATGATATTTGCTGGGCTTTTCATAGATGGCTTTTAAGATGTTGAGGAATGTTCCCTCTATCCCTACACTGTGAAGAGTTTTGATCAGGAATGGATGCTGTATTTTGTCAAATGCTTTCTCTGCATCTAATGAGAGGATCATATGGTTCTTGGGTTTTCTCTTGCTGATATGATGAATCATTGATTGTTTTATGAGTGTTGAACCAGCCTTGTGTCCCGGGGATAAATCCTACTTGGTCATGGTGAATAATTTTCTTAATGTACTCTTGGATCCTATTGGCTAGTATCTTGTTGAGAATTTTTGCATCCATGTTCATCAGGGATATTGGTCTGTAATTCTCCTTTTTGGTGCGGTCTTTGTCTGGTTTTGGAATTAAGGTGATGCTGGCCTCATAGAACGAATTTGGAAGTACACCATCTCTTTCTTTCCAAACAGCTTTAGTAGAATAGGTATGGTTTCTTCTTTAAACGATTGATAGAAATCCCCGGGGAAGCCATCTGCCCCTGGACTTTTGTGTCTTGGGAGGTTTTTGATGACTGCTTCAATTTCCTCCCTGGTTATTGGCCTGTTCAGGTTTTTTATTTCTTCCTGTTCCAGTTTTGGTAGTTTTTGGCTTTCCAGGAATGCGTCCATTTCTTCTAGATTGCCTAATTTATTGGCGTATAGCTGTTCATAATATGCTTTTAAAATCGTTTGTATTTCCTTGGTGTTGGTAGTGATCTCTCCTTTCCCATTTATGATTTTATTAATTTGAGTCTTCTCTCTCTTCTTTTTAATAAGGCTGGCTAATGATTTATCTATCTTATTAATTCTTTCACAGAACCAACTCCTGGCTTTGTTGATTTGGTCCACAGTTCTTCTGGTCTCAATTTCATTGAGTTCTGCTCGAATCTTTATTAACTCTCTTCTTCTGCTGGGTGTAGGATCTATTTGCTATTTTTTCTCTAGCTCCTTTAGGTCTAAGGTTAGCTTTTATATTTGAGTTCTTTCCAGTTTGAATGGATGCGTGTATTGCAATCTATTTCCCCCTTAGGACTGCTTTTGCTGTATCCCAAAGATTTTGAACAGTGGTATCTTCATTCTCATTAGTTTCCATGAATCTTTTTAATTCTTCCTTAATTTCCTGGTTGACCCTTTCATCTTTTAGCAGGATGGTCCTTAACTTCCACGTGTTTGAAGACCTTTCAAACTTCTTGTTGTGATTTAGTTCTAATTTCAAGGCATTATGGTCTGAGAATACGCAGGGGACGATCCCAATCTTTTGGTATCACTTCAGACCCAATTTGTGACCCAATATGTGGTCTATTCTGGAGAAAGTTCCATGTGCACTTGAGAAGAATGTGTATTCAGTTGAGTTTGGATGTAAAGTTCTGTAGATATCTGTGAAATCCATCTGGTCCAGTGAATCATTTCAATCTCTTGTTTCTTTGGAGGTGTTGTGCTTAGAACATCTGTCGATTGTAGAAAGCGCTAGATTGAAGTCACCAAGTATAAGTGTAGTATTATATAAGTATGTCTTAATTTTGGTTACTAATTGATTGATATACTTGGCAGCTCCCACATTCAGGGCATAAATATTCATGATTGTTAAGTCCTCTTGTTGGATAGATCCTTTAAGTATGATATAGCATCCCTCTTCATCTCTTACTACAGTCTTTGGGATAAACTTTAATTTATCTGATATAAGGATGGCTACCCCTACTTTCTTTTGAGGACCATTTGAATGGTAAATGGTTTTCCAACCTTTTATTTTCAGGCTGGAGGTGTCCTTCTGTCTAAAATGAGTCTCTTGTAAACAGCAAATAGACGGGTCTTGCTTTTTTATCCAGTCTGAAACCCTGTGCCTTTTGATGGGGTCATTAAGCCCATTCACATTCAGAGTTACTATTAAAAGATATGAATTTAATGTCATCATGATACCTATTCAGTCCCTGTTTTTGTGGATTGTTTCCTTGGACTTCCTTTTTCTATTAGAGAGTCACCCTTAGTATTTCTTGGAGACCCGGGTTGGTGGTCACATATTCTTTCAGTTTCTGCCTATCTTGGAAGCTCTTTATCTCTCCTTCTATTCTGAATGAGAGCCTTGCTGGATAAAGTATTCTTGGCTGCAGGTTTTTCTCATTTAGGACCTTGAATATATCTTTCCAGCCCTTTCTGGCCTGTCAGGTCTCTGTGGAGAGGTCTGATGTTATCCTAGTGCTTCTCTCCATAAAAGTTAGAGATTTCTTGTCTCTTGATGCTTTAAGGATCTTCTCTTTATCTTTGAAATTTGCAAGTTTCACTATGCAAGGTGAAACACCTCACTATGCGAGGTGTTGAGCGGTTTTTATTGATTTTAGGGGGGGATCTCTCTCTCTCCTGGATCTGAATACCTGTTTCCCTTCCCAGATTAGGGAAATTCTCAGTTATAATTTGTTCAAATATATATTCTGGACTTCTATCCCTTTTGGAGCCCTCAGTAACCCCAATTAAACGTAGATTTTTCCTTCTCAGGCTGTCATTTATTTCCCTTAACCTATCCTCATGATCTTTTCATTGTTTTCCTCTTATTTCCTCAGTTTCCCTCCTTGCCATCAACTTGTCTTCTATGTCACTCACTCGTTCTTCTACCTTGTTAACCCTCATCATTAGGACCTCCAGTTTGGATTGCATCTCATTTAATTTTTAATTTATTTTGCATCTCATTTAATTTTTAATTTGATTTGCATCTCATTTAATTTTTGATTTAATTTGCATCTCATTTAATTTTTAATTTGATTTGCATCTCATTTAATTTTTGATTTAATTTGCATCTCATTTAATTTTTAATTTGATTTGCATCTCGTTTAATTTTTGATTTAATTTGCATCTCATTTAATTTTTAATTCGATTTGCATCTCATTTAATTTTTGATTTAATTTGCATCTCATTTAATTTTTAATTCGATTTGCATCTCATTTAATTTTTGATTTAATTTGCATCTCATTTAATTTTTAATTCGATTTGCATCTCATTTAATTTTTGATTTAATTTGCATCTCATTTAATTTTTAATTCGATTTGCATCTCATTTAATTTTTGATTTAATTTGCATCTCATTTAATTTTGATTGAATTTGCATCTCATTTAATTTTGATTGAATTTGCATCTCATTTAATTTTTAATTTTGGCCTGATCTGATCTAAATTCTGCAGTCAAGAAGTCTCTTGAATCCTTTATACTTTTTTTCTAGAGCTACCAGTAGCTTTATAATTGTGCTTCTGAATTGGCTTTCTGACATTGAATTGTAATCCAAATTTTGTAACTCTGTGGGATAGAAGACTGTTTCTGATTTTTTCTTTTGAGGTGAGTATTTCCTTCTAGTCATTTTGCTCAGTGCAGAGTGGCCAAAATAAGTTGTACTGGAAAAAGGAGAAAAAGAGAAAAAAAAAGAAGAAAAAGAAAAAAGGTGGGGGCTGGGGGACAAACAGAAAACAAAAAACAAGGGGGAGTATCCTCTGGTTATATATATTGTAAATCCCTCGACTTCCCCTGGAACTTTCCATTGCTGCTTGGTCAGTAACTTGCATTTCTGCTGTCCTTCTTCCTGGTCTTCTGGTGGAGGGGCCTGCTGTGCTGATTCTCAGGTGTGTGCATCTGGGTTAGCAGCTCAGCCCCCTGCCAGGTGCACAGCTCAGTGGGAGTTGTTTATCCTATGAGGCTCCTGCTCAGTCCCAGGTACAAGGTGACACCAGTAGGAACAACAACAGTGGCAGTGGCCAGCTGTCCAGCTCTGGAGTCAGCTCCCGCAATAACTACTGCAGCTCAGAATCTGATTTTAAATTCCTCAGCATTGTCTTATGAAAGACTGTTCTCATGTTAACAATCTTAGTGTCCTGTTTTTTTTAATTGTGTCTGGAAGACTATGTCAGTTTTCTCTAAACTCCTCCAGGGCTCACCATTTCTATCTTGTGTGGTATTCTATCTTTCTTAGTCATTGTTACCCAGCTGGAAATTTAGTGGTCATGGAGATGATAGGATATGGAGCATTGCCTTCAAAATTTCTAGGGCAATGGCTCAGTAATGGTGCCTCCATCAGCTAAGAATAGACAGTGCTCTCCTAACTCCTTCAGCATCTACACATCCCTGAGCCCTCAACTTGAAAGTTTCTTAAAATTGTCAACTCAATCATTGTTTACTCTATCATATTTCATACATTCTGAGTGGGAAATTGGCATTTTCTTAGATCCCCATTGCCAAAATAAAGCATTAAAACGTCCTTCTAGGCTCACTTAAAACACACATTTAAACAAATATTTTGCCAGCTTATTGTAACTGAATTACTCTCTGACTCTCTTTCATTCCTTGGAGAATTTGCCCCTAAACCAGAATCTTATTTGCTGCAACTTTTATCAACATCTTATGTGATTTCCATATCTTTTTTTAAAAGATTTTATTTATTTATTAGAGAGAGAGAGAGAGAGAGAGAAGCAGGCTCCATGCAGGGAGCCTGATGTGGGACTCAATTCCAGTTCTCCAGGATCACGCTCTGGGCTGAAGGTGGCGCTAAACCACTGAGCTACCCGGGCTGCCCCTGATTTCCATATCTATAATGAAGATCCATTCCAATAATTTTTATATGAATTATTGTTACCAGAGCTAGGTTTGGTTTGCTGGGTTGGGTTTTTTAGTTTCTCGGTTCATAAAAATTACCATCATAATCAAAATAAAATTTACATTGATTAAATGCCAAGTACATTATATGATATATTTCATTTAATTATCAAGTCAGTAAAGAAGGTACTAAAATAATTCCATTTTACTAGTCAAAAACCAATAGTTAAATAACAGGACAATTTTATAGAGTTACTGTGATACAGGCAAACCCAAAATTCTAACATCAAAGTATTTTTCTTAACCCCTAAAATAGACTTACTTGCTGACATCAAGGGAGAAAACATATATTTTGAGCCAAGATAATTATTCAGAATTCCGAGGATCAAGGAAACAGCCTTTCATTTCTCACATTAACATTATACATTCATTAAAGTGTGTTACACATTGTATGGTATATATATATAATAGAAAAACAAAGAAAAAAAAACTATCCCAGAGAGGGATGCAAAGGTTCAAGAAAATACTTCCAAGTTCATTTTTTGCTTTCTTCAAGTGTAAATAACGTCAGATTTCATGTTCTCATAGCATGTGATAGGCCTTGAGGAAGGACAGATCATAAAATATTTCCATATTTCAAGATGGTAAAAATATTTTCTTGAATGAAGACATTAAGGTACAGTATAGAGACAAGCTTATAGAAAATTATATTTGATGAGATTAGAGCCATTTACATAAGATTATTGGTAAACATCCTATGTAATCTATTATTGCCTTTTAATTTTGGACTCAGCATGACATTTTTAAACTTTTAGTCCCTCCCTCAATGAAGTCTCTGTTGATAACAGGATACTTCCTTGGTGATTTGGGCCTGAAGCTGCTAATATATAGGGGGAAAAAGTATTAACTTTTAAGTTGTCTACATGGTCTCAGATGGGTTCATTTAATTTATTATTTGTTTTAATTCAATATTATCTGTTCCTTCAACAACCTATATTCTGTGTTTATGCCATATAGAAGACATTATGTCAGTGAGACAGAAAATATATCATTTTAGAACTCACATTTCTATTTAAGAAAAAGGTGCTGATAAAAATAAGTATGGTTAAGTGACCTCATGCTACTAGGCAATTGTTTACTGATTGCAGTGGGAGAGTTTTATATTTCAGCAGAATTTCAAAGGTCTGTGCAAAATCTCACAAACTCACCATTCTCAATTCCCAGCTACACCCAAGAAATTTCCATCTGGGTTCAATTCTAAAATACATTCCTCTTTTCTCAGAGATATCTTATGTTTGCTTAGAAATAAGGTACAATGCAAGAAAATAGCAGGTCTAGGAGAATTAGGAATATCATTAGTTTTTCAATGTTTTTAAGTGCTTTCTGAAAATACATTGGTAACTTTGGCATTTACTGTCCTTTTAAGTGTGTTGAGGATTCTTTATAGATTTCAATCATTCTGACTCCTCATTCAAATATTCTGTGTATGTATGTGTCTGTGTGTGTGTGTATCCGTTTAATTCAGAGATATGCAGCATTTAGCATCAACCTTCATTTTAACAACATGTGCTGATGAAGGAGAAAAGCAATGTTACTCGGTCTTGAATCTGTTTGGTCTTCACCCCATAAATGATGGGGTTTAGCATAGGGGGAACAACCACATAGAGATTGGCTACCAGGATGTGGATGTGGTGAGGGATGGTTTTACCCCCAAAACGATGGGCAAAAAATGAAAAGAATGCTGGGGCATAGAACATAAGGATGACACAGATGTGGGAAGCACATGTGTTGAGGGCCTTGAATCTGGCAGCCCAGGAAGGTATCTGAAACACTGTGCAAAGGATCATGGTGTACGACATAATGATGAACACAATATCCAGTCCTGTAGACAGTAGGGCCACAGTCAGGCCATAGATGATGTTGAACTTGATACTGTCACATGCCAATCTGGCAATGCCCATGTGCTCACAGTAGGAGTGGGGAATGATGTTTCTCCCACAGTACCTAAGTCGGTAAACCAGGAAGATGAATGGAAGGCAGATGAAAAAGCTCCTGACCACAGCTGCTATGCCAATCTTCCCAGTGGCTGAGGAGGTTAAGATGGTGGTGTATCTCAGGGGGTGACAGATGGCCACATAGCGGTCAAATGCCATGGCCAGGAGAATAGCAGATTCTGCCACAAAGATGAAATGTATGAAGAACATCTGAGATACACAGCTACCGAAGGATATATCCATGGACTGGAACCAGAAGATGGCCAGCATCTTGGGGGCCGTGGCTGTGGAGAGCAGCACATCTGCCAAGGCCAGCATGGAAAGGAAAAAATACATGGGCTCGTGGAGACTGCGCTCAGTCACAATCAGGAAGATCAAGAAGCTGTTGCCTATGACAGCCAACACGTACATCGAACAGATAGGGATGGAGATCCAGGGGTGAGAATCTTCCAGCCCTGGGATTCCAATCAGGACATACCACATATCCTGGGTATTGGTGTGGTTGTAAGAGAAAGGAGCCATCTCCTGCAGCATATTCAGAACCTAGTACCTTGAATAAAAACCACAGGGCAGACTGAGAATTGAAGAGCACCACTGGTTGATGTAGGATCAGAATTTCTTCTCCAATATGTTCTTCTCTGTGGAACGACAGCGAGGTGTATAAACCAGCTTAAAATTGCACTCTGACTCATTACATGGAAATATTAAAACATATCTTGAAAAAAATAGTTACCATTTGATAAGTGCTTAATATATGTCTAGTACTCCCAAAATTTAAACTCATTAAATCTTCACAATAGCCTGTTGAAAAGACTTGAACAATAATCCTTGACATAATATCATTCTTATTCCCACAGATGAAAAAAAAGAATCCCACAGACTTTCAGCTTCCTGACTTAGGTCCCATTAGAGCCAAAGAGTGAAAATGTGAAAGTTCCGATCTTAACCACCATCGAATGTTGCCTATACAAAAACACGTCATCAAAATTTTCACTGATCCTACCCCTGAGTAACATTGATACATGTGAAATTGATCATACTGCTTATTGAAGAGGGAGGGAATTAGGTTTTACCAAAATAGATTTCAGACCATGTATATACAGAGGCTCTCTTGAGCATTGATTGACCATAGAAATGATGCTAAGGCCTATGCTGGGCATTGAGGAGCCACAGATGAATTAACTGATTCTTGTCTGCTAATCAACATGTTTCTTAAAATTATAGGCTGAACATTAAAAACCTAAAGTTCATGCAAGATCAAGCTCAGTTAGATTCTTTTGTTTTTGTTTTACAGATTATTTATTTATTTATTCATGAGAGACAGAGAGAGAGAGAGGCAGAGACACAGGCAGAGGGAGAAGCAGGCTCCATGCAGGGAGCCCGACATGGGACTCGATCGCGGGTCTCCTGGGCCGAAGGTAGCACTAAGCCGCAAAGCCACAGGGCTGACTGCTCAGTTAGGTTCGTAAATGGATATGTCTTGCATATGGTGAGGAAAAACATTCTCTCCCTTTTGGGTCATTGATTGAAAATTGGACAACATATTTATTATTTCCAACTCCCCACACAGCAGCAAATACTAATGTTTCACGTTACGAAGTAGGCATCCACTGTCCTTCACTAAAAGGAAGGGTGAGTAATTTACTGTTTGCTCTTTTTCTAGAGTTCCAAAAGAATGTGCATAAAGTCAGGAGAGCTGTTGGGTGAAAAACAGACTAGGAGATACAACATGTGAGTGGGATGTGTGTGTGAGGGGGTGTGTCCATATGAACACACACATAAAAAACGAGGGTATAGGCATGAATAGGAAAGAAGTGGATAACGAGTGGCTTCCATCCTCCCTCAGTCCCCGTTCTTCAATAAAAGCGCTCAACGCATTTGCTGAAGAGGAACATGGACTTAAGGGATGTTAACCTATTTAACCTCTTGTTTGCAAGGTGTCAGGATCACTGCACAGTATAATCTGACCACTTTGACTTTTTTCATTAAATGTTCAATAATCTGGCACTTCATTTCATATTATGAAATATTTGGATTCCATTTTTGTTTTTCTTGTTTCTATTGAAGAATTTATATACAAGGTTGCATTAGTTTCAAGAGGACCACACCATGATTGGACAAGTCTATATGTTATGTTATATTCGCCAGATGGATACATCTCATATGCCACCATGCAACACCATTATAATTCCACTGACACTATTCCCTATACTTGCCTTTTATTCCTGGGACTAATAATTCCAAAAAGGAAAGCTTCTCTCTTCCACTCCCTTTCACCCATCTTATCCATCTTCCATCCCCCTATCCCTGTGGCAACCATTAGTTTGTTCTCTACGGTCATTTGGACCCCATGTATTAAATTACAGTTTAGAATATATAACCCTTAAATGATCATCCCATTAGATCTTTCCTTAAGGTGGTACTTAATTCTTGAAAGATGTTACACTAAAATGTTGAGATGCATAAGTCTCTGGATCTCCTTTGATTACATAAGCTAATTGTCTAAACATTTAACATACAGGTAAAATTAATTGTTGGAAATTTATTTTAAAAGGGATTGCAGGGTTTCAGAGAGTGAGAGAATAGATACGTTTGGCAGTATACTTGACCCAGACCTAAACCAGAATCATGTATGTGAGTCAAGTACAGTTATGGGGAGGGGTTGTAGAGTAAGCGGGGCTTCATAAGGACATCAGAGATGGGGGAGGGAGGAGTCTACATGAATGATGAAAAGCACAGAAAAGGAGGTAGAAGAGAAATCAAATCAATTTATAGATATTCTCCTGATCCTTTGGGAACCAGTGACCTGGTTTATTTTACTTGATTTCCTCTTGGCGCAGCAGTATCACACGCAGCTCTCTAACCTACAGCTCCGGAACTCACTGAAGAATTTCTTTACAATATTCCTAATGGCCTAGTCTGACTGAACCATGACTATATGCACAGAGGCAGTGTTTGTGGCTAGAGAGACAGATTGGGACCCACAGATTAGATGTACATGCTGAGTACGTCATATTCTGACTACATTTCCATTAAATCTTACTTGACTTGAAGCTTAGTTTTCTTCTGTAAAATCCCCAAAAATAAACATCAATGACAGATGTGAGCCAGTTTTGAAGTTACTATTTTAGGATGGTTGCTACTAAATCAGACACATTTTTATCCAGGCAACAGATGAAATTAGGGCACTTCCAAAATTACCATCACTAAGATAAAAAACATTGTTACTTTGAAGTAAGTTCAATGTTTTGGACTTTAGGCTTAGGACCCACTGGACAGACATTGAACTGCTTTAGAGTACACACGCAGGCCTTGGCACTTAACACTTTTCACTCTACAACCCCTCCCCTTAGCTGTACTTGACTCACGTACATGGTTCTGGCTAAGGTCTGGAACAAGCATACTGCCAAATGTATCTTTTCTCTCACTCTCTGAAACCCTGCAATGCCTTTTAAAATAAATTTCCAACAATTAATTTAACCTGTATGCTAAATGTTTAGACAATTAGCTTATGTAATCAAAGGAGATCCAGAGACTTATGCATCTCAAGCATTTTAGTGTAACATCTTTCAAGAATTATGTACCACCTTAAGGAAAGGTCTAATGGGATGATCATTTGAGGGTTATATATTCTAAACTGTAAAATCACTTTCTCACACTAGACGCATGATATCAACTGTAATATTCACCCCAAATCTGTCTTCTTCATTTTATAAAATGCAGGCAGTTCAGCATGCTGAATTCAGTGGGCTTAGAAATGGAGTCTTATTTTTGCCCAATCACCAGGGTAGCAACTCTGTCACATAGAGAGAGGAGTCCAAATCTCTACGCTTCAGCTTCTTCTTCTGTGTTGAGCCCAGCACCTGCTATATGGTGAATATCAAGGAAATCTAAGGAAAAATGCATGCAAGGATTGATGTATACACACCTATACAAGGTCTTTAACTACTAGACTTGTGTAACTCCTGAGCCTTATTCTTATTACTGGATCTGGAATAGAAATTCATTGCCCCTATGCCCAACATTCAGAGACACGTAGTAAAGAAAAACAACCACTGCATAAATATATTCTTAAATGAAAAAATATTTGTGCTCTTTGCAGATGACTCATTTCGTTAAAGAGCCCAAAGAGCCACTACAATCGCCCCTGCAGTCCAATCACAGCCACACACCGCACCTCAGGGGTCAGGGCTGAGAGAAATGTGGGATGATCAAGTTCTAGGAAGACTGAGTAGCTCCTTCGGTTTCCTAAGATTTTCTTCCTTTCCTTCCCTTTCCTTTTTTTCCCTGATGTCTTTTTCTACATCTTTGCTGAGCAAAAGTCAGCTTACTTACCTATCTTTTCTAGGACCCTGGAGATATTTAACTCGTTGAGATGGAAAAAGTAAAAGGCAGATGATGTTCAAAGCAAAAATAGGATGGGGCACCTGGGGGTGGATCAATCCATTGAGTCTCTTACTCTTGATTTTCACTCAGGCCATGATCTCAGCATCATGGGATGGAGCACCATGTCAGGCTCAGCGCTGTGTGCAGAATCTGGCTTGTCCTTCTCCCTGTGATCCTCTCCCTGCTTGTTCTCTCTCTCTCTCTCTCTCTCTCTCTCTCTCTCTCCTTTAAGTGGATACATAAAATCTTTTCAAAACACACAGACACAAAGAGGAAATGTATAGCTATTTATACCTCCTTTAGGGACCTCTCAGGCCCAAGATCTTCAGTCCCCAGAGGACTGAACTTTACTGATTCATGGAAGGAGAGGGCCCAGACCTGGCTTAGGGGAGAAGCGCCCCCGCATTCTCTCCACAGGCCTCATGTGCAGGTTTCCCTCTGCCCAGCACTCTAACACACCGAGATCAGCACACACTTGCCGTTAAACATCCAGGTCTCCATTGAGAGGCAGAAACTCCTGCTAGTGTAGTCATGTCTTGTTCCCTTGGAGGCATCAGCAAATGCAGAGTCTCAATGTCACAAGTGAAAGCATTGTTTGCTTCTTAGAAGTTTCCTAAAACCTTGATGTTGTCCTCTTATTTACTTCAAAAATTTAAGACTCCCTGGCTTTCTCTCTCTACCATTGGTCATATGGTAGAATTAGCATCAGATGGATCCAGAAACGCCATTAGCTCCTATAGATATTTTTTATTTGGATATTTATGTTCTCTGCATGAGGTTTTCTTTTTCTGTCTCTGTTTCTTTTTCAACTTTCTCATTCCTAGTAACCATTCTCTAAATGCATTGGGATTGTCTGGGTTTTCTGCAAAGGTTATAACTATAATCTTAGTTTTAGCTTTGTTTTATTGTTTGTCCTCTATTTTAACTGACCTCTGTTTCTTTAAAAAATATATATATATTATATAATATATATGAGAGAGACAGAGAGAGAGAGAGAGAGAGAGAGAGAGAAAAGGGAAAAGGAGTGCACAAGGAGGGGTGGGATAGAGAGGAAGGGAAAGAAAGAGAATCTCAAGCTGATCTGCTGAGCGCAGAGCCCGACTCAGGGTTCCATCTCAGGACACGGAGAGCAGAGTTCAGCTGACAATCAAGATTCAGAAGCTTAACTGACAGTGCCAACCATGTGCCCTTAACTAACACCAATTTTGTCATTGTGTTGCCTGACACAAAAGCAACAGCTTCTCAAGTTTGCTTTCAAGTTTCTTTTCGTGCCCTTTCAACTCTTCCTTTAATTCTCCACTTAAGGAATGTTTCCTTCAAAAGCCCTCAGACCTATTCTCACTATTTCACACCATGGAATGAACTCTTTTTTTGGCATTTGTGTTGGTGGATGTGGTGTTTTCAATGTTTCAGTAACAGTAAAATACTGCTGCTCGACCTTAGTTCCCTAAACAGTCTTTTTCAGATGTAGTTCTGGAGCTGACTCTCAAAGTTTGAGATTTTGTATGTCCCTAGACATGGAAATATGGATAGTTATGTCTAGTCCTCTTGTTGTACTTTATAGGTTGAGGGAGAGAAAGAAATCTGTAGATATATTGAGATGGAAGTGACTACCATTATCATCAGGAGTCCAGTACCTTCCCTCAACCTTTTGAAGGGATTTTATGATATCTTCTAGATTCCTGCATTCTTGTGGAAATTAGCAGGACCATTCTGTTTTCCACTCCTTTGGTATGGATTTTGGTTTACTCACTTTTCATTTTCAGCTCCAAGCTACTGCTGTGTCCTTTTCATTCCCATTTTATGTTACAATATAATGATTGCATGTCTGATTTGTCTCTTTGTTAAGCAATTGAAGAAGTATTGATGCATTATTACTCACCAAAGTTAACAGTTTACATATGGGATCTCGCTGTCTACAATCCTGTGTCTGATGAGAACATGTTTTCTCCCTGGTGTCCAAAAGTAGAGAGTTCCTATAAAATCTTTTCTGAGCCAAAATGAAATGAAACAAAGTAAAGACGCTAACAACAACAACAACAACAACAACAACAACAACAAAAGCATGAAGGATTTTGAGCATTTCCAGACCCCCAAAATACCTTCTGTTAGGTTTTCTGATACTTCAGGATATATCTTGCTGACAGATGCACAAAATCACTCAGGATAGAGCATAGGTGATCACAGACACAGTATCAATACTGTGGGGTTTTGATACCATGATGTTGAATGTGCTTCATGCGGAAGGACCTTGGTGGGGCTGCTCTCACTGCTCCTGTGATGGCTGAATTCAAAACACACACTAAAAGCTAGTTTTGATTTTCACCTTTTATGTAAAGTTAAAATATTCTTGAGATTACTTTCAAGTGACAAAAAGAGGACTAATGTAGGTCTTTCATGACAGCTAACTGCCATAAGGTGAACTTTCTAAAACTAGAGGTTACCTATAAATGATGTCATATACCCACCATCAGAGTATCCTACAGAAAACTTTCACTACCCTAAAATTCCCTGTTCCCCACCTATTCATGTATCTCTCCCTCTTCCTGGACCCCTGGCTACACTGATTTTTATTCTATTACTATAGTTTTGCCCTTTCTAGGAGGTCGGGTCCTTGAAATCATATAAATATTAAGCCTTGTCAGGACAGCTTCTTTCACTTAAAAATATGCATTTAAGGTTGTTCCATGTCTTTTCATAGATTGATAGCTCTCGCTCTCTCTCTCTCATTCTCTTTCTCTCTATATAATCAAAGGGTAATGTTACATTTTACAGAGATACCAGTTTTTTTTATCCATTCATCTTAAATGCTTCCAATTTGGGGCAATTGCAAAGAAATCTGAAATAAAGATACAGGTGCAAGTCTTTGTGTGGACATTAAGTCTTCATATCATTGGATAAAATGCCTGTGAACAAATGACCATATGATAAGAGTATGTTTGATCCTGTGAGAAACTGCAAGACTCTCCTCCAGAGAGGCTGTACTAGTTTGGCTTTTCACCAGCAATGAATGAGAATGCCTATGACTACATCCTCAGCAGAATTTGGCATTGTCAGTGTTTTAGGTTTTAGCCATTCTAATCGGTTGTAGTGCTGTCTCGTTGTTTTACTCTGCCATTTGTTAATGACAAATGGTATTAAACATCTTTTTCGCAGAGAAAACATTTGACAAAGCAGAGAAAGCATTTGACAAAATACAGCATCCATTCCTGATCAAAACTCTTCAGAGTGTAGGGATAGAGGGAACATTCCTCAGCATCTTAAAAGCCATCTACAACGGGCACCGAAGTGGGCACTTGACAGGATGAGCACTGGGTGTTATTCTATACATTGGCAAATTGAACACCAATAAAAAATAAATTTCTAAGAAAAAAAAAAAGCCATCTACGAAAAGCCCACAGCAAATATCTTTCTCAATGGGGAAACACTGGGAGCCTTTTCCGTAAGATCAGGAATAAGACAGGGATGTCCACTCTCACCACTGCTATTCAACATCATACTAGAAGTCCTAGCCTCAACAATCAGGCAACAAAAAGAAATAAAAGGCATTCAAATTTGCAAAGATGTAAAACTCTCCCTCTTCGAGGATGGCATGATACATGGTATGTAGAAAACCCAAAAGACTCCACCCCAACATTTCTAGAACTCCTACAACAATTTGGCAGTGTGGCAGGATACAAAATCAATGCCCAGAAATCAGTGGCATTTCTATACACTAACAATGAGACTGAAAGAAGAAATTAAGGAGTCAATCCCATTTAGATCTAAATATGAGAGAAGATTCCATCAAAATCCTAGAGGAAAACACAGGAAACACCCTTTTTGATCTTGGCCACAACAACTTCTTGCAAGATACATCCATGAAGGCAAAGAAACAAAAGCAAAAATGAACTATTGGGACTTCATCAAGATAAGAAGCTTTTGCACAGCAAAAGATACAGTCAACAAAACTAAAAGACAACCTAGAGAATGGGAGAAGATATTTGCAAATGACCTATCAGAGAAAGGGCTAGTTTCCAAGATCTATAAAGAACTTATTAAACTCAACACCAAAGAAACAAACAATCCAATCCTGAAATGGGCAAAACACATGGAAAGAAATTTCACAGAGGAAGACATAGACATGGCCAACAAGCACATGAGAAAAACTCCGCATCACTGGCCATCAGGGAAATACAAATCAAAACCACAATGAGATACCACCTCACACCAGTGAGAATGGAGAAAATTAACAAGGCAAGAAACAACAAAGGTTGAAGAGGATGTGGAGAAAGAGGAACCCTCCTGCACTGTTGGTGGGAATGTGAACTGGTGCAGCCACTCTGGAAAACTGTGTGGAGGTTCCTCAAAGATTTAAAAATAGATCTGCCCTACGACCCAGCAATAGCACTGCTGGGGATTTACCCCAAAGATACAGATGCAGGGAAACATTAGGACACCTGCACCCCAATGTTTCTAGCAGCAATGTCCACAATAGCTAAACTGTGGAAGGAGCCTCGGTGTCCATAGAAAGATGAATGGATAAAGAAGCTGTGGTATATGTATAAAATCGAATAACCTCAGCCATTCCATTAGAAACGACAAATACCCACCATTTGCTTCTACGTGGATGGACCTGGGGGTATTATGCTGAGTGAAATAAGTCCTTTGGAAAAGGACAAACAGTATATGGTCTCATTCATTTGGGGAAATTAAAAATTAGTGAAAGGGAATAAAGGGAAAAGAGAGAAAATGAGTGAAAATATCAGTGAGGGTGACCAAACATTAGAGACACCTAAGTCTGGGAAATTAACAAGGGGTAGTGGAAGGGGAGGTGGGCGGGCGGTTGGTGACTGGGTGATGGGCACTGAGGGGGGCACTTGGCGGGATGAGAACTAGGTGTTATGCTATGTGTTGGCAAATTAAACTCCAATAAATATTTTTAATTAAAAATATATTTTTCACGTGCTTATTGGTATTGACCAGTCCTCTTGGAGGGAAATATCTTTTTAGATCATTTGCCCAATATTTAACAGACTTGTTTATTTCCTTGTTTTCGAATTAAAACGTTCCTTGTATACTTTGGATACAGATCCTTTGATGAACAGTATGTTGTAATGATTTTCTCTGGTCTATGGATTTCTTTTCATTTTCTTAACTTACTATGAAATTATATTCTTTTTTATTTTCTCTTCTGGGTCCTCAGGGGATGCTATCAATGTGGAATTGTGTCCTTTTGTTCTGGGAAAAATTCTTGTATAACACTCTAATACATTCCTAATCCTAATATTCTGCCTAAATGTTTATATTCCCTGATTCCTAGGACACGTACTAGTGATGTGTTGTTGTTGTCGGATTGATCCTCTTTTTCTTCTCCCGCCCCCACACACCCCAATATAACATTTAAATTTTTGTTCTACTTTCTTAACACTATTTCCTGAGAGTTCTATTGGTTTTTCTTTAATCTCTCACATTGTTGCTTAATTCATAAATAATCTTTTGTGTTGTCTAATTATGTCTTATTAAGGGTATTCTAATCTTCTCTCAAGGATCTATTATGACGGAGTATGTCGTTAGGAGTATTAATTAGGGATTGTGGTTTTTTCTCTTTAAGTTTTATATTCTACTCTGAAGAAGCTCTGCTCAATTCAGGTAATTTTCTTTTCATAAATTAAATTTTGACTTTAATTTATGACTTTTCCATATGTGGATTTGATCTCATCCCTGGTGTTGATTTGGCTGTCCATTCATATGTCATGATGAGGGACCATGAATGTAACAGGGACTTCCATGGACATACTGGGATATGTTACCTGGTCCATGACATTGTAGGTTCCAGAGGAAGGAGACTACACAAGTCAGTGAGTAAATACTCAAATGTCAGTACCTGTTACTCTTTTCTTTTGAGACAGTTCAATGGAGAATCATCTCAAACTTGCTTCCCTAGAGAGTATCAGTGTGCTGCTATTTTACAAGGTGAATGTAGACAAGTGTTCTATGGGCTTCAACATTCAAAACGAAATATTTTACACAATCCCTCTCTCTTATATGACCCCTCATTCCTATCATCCTTTGTACCCAATGCCCTTTTATCTGGGTCATATTTGATTCTGTCATTATAGAGACCAAGCGTTTTGCAGGAATTGAAATAGATATTTTCTGGACACTTCAATTAGGAAGCCTTACACACAAACTCACTTTTTGTACCATTCTCAGTGCCACCTCTCACCACTGCCTTGGATGAAATTGCTGTGTTTTTCTAGAGTTGACATACACAGATCATTTTTTACCTCATGGGTATCCCCTTCTGCAGGCACCAAGATTTCAGATTTATGTAATCCATTCTGCCTTTTGGGGATATCTTAATCTTCCATATTTATATAATTTGTTTACACATACATTGGTAATATTTTACACTGTCTCTTGTGGGCACCATGGTTTTAGTGAACTTCAGAAAGTAGCAGAAATAAAAACATAACATTCAATCTGCTGAGTTTACCTGTAAATTTACACATCCTATTCCGTAATTACATTCCTTAAATTCATATTCTATTATTAAGTGAACACAGGAAGGTACATAAAGATTCATCTTGGTTAATTACCACGAAATTTGCAGAAACCTATAGCCGACACTCTGACCAAGAAAAAGAACAGCTCCAGCACCCCCAATATGAATACAGATTCTTTTCAGTAGGACTGGACTAAGCTCAAGAATATAAGTTTTTTCCAAACTCCCAGATCGAGCTGAGGCTGCAGGACCGGAAGCCACATATTCAGTAGAAAAGCTCTAGGACACCAGTTTCCACGGCAAAGGGAATTTAGACTGGGTTGGTATTATTTTTAAATTTCTAAGAGAGTGATCCTGGATAGTGGGCTTGTTTTCATTGCCTCACCAGGAAGTCTCTATCCATTCCTCTAGCTGATTCTCCCTTTTTGAGGTAGGGGTCACAAATAGTCTAGGGACCAGAGAAACAGCCTAACGTAGAAAACCTTCTAAGTTGATTGAAAAGTAGAGTTCTGTTACATCTAAGGAAAGTAAGACATATAGTGTACAGTAAGAGCATCGGCCTTTGGACTATTACCAGGGCGGGGTTATTTCCACTAAAAATGTGTTCCCTCACTTCTGAGGATCACAAATCTCTCTCATTCTGGACCATAGCTTTCTGAAGTCAGAACAAAATGAACACCAACAGAGCAATGACTCTCTGTTTTCCCACATCCTGTTTTGCTCAACTCACCCCGTCTAATATTCTTTAGCTCTCTCCTTTTAGTTTGACCTCAGTTAAGGAGAAGCGTCCAAAGCCATGGCAGTCCACGTGTAACAAAGTCTACACCAAGAGAACACATGCTTCCAAATATTCAATAGTGGTTTCCATCCATACTGGGTGGCTGCCTTGAAGGCTTAGCATGATGTCTGGGCAACTCCCATCAGGTTGTTAGTTCCTACTAGCTCTTTAGGCCACCTCATTGAAAACAGCCCTCAGAGACTGTCTAATTTTTGGATAACAAGTTTCTTTTCCTTACAAGTTTGCTTTCCAGAAGTCATGGAAGAATATCTTTGTCATGTTTCTAAAAAGGTTACAAAGTGTCAGACAGTGCTCCTAAACCTAAGGTATGGCTGTCAATTCTCAACTTCAGGACCGGGAAGGATGACTCCAAAATCTCCCTTCCTCCCTAAGAATGGCTTTATTTGACTTTATGATGGTGCTTCAAGTCAAAGGCCTTTATAAGACCAACTCTCCTGCCTGTTTGTTTCCATGTAAAACCCAGTAGTCAGGAGATGTATTTTCATCAGCTTGCTTCCTTCACACATTTGCCTTCCTTTGACATCCTTCCACTGGTTCACACAGTTTCAAACATTCTGAAGTTCTTCACAAGTCTCCTCATCATAATACAATTGCACAGTTCTGAAACCACCTGTGGTTTCTGAGAGTGTACCAGGTATTTTCACGTCCATTTCATAGCCCTTCTTTCCAACTCTTTTGGCTCATATTCTACAAATTGTCATAATGTGAGGTACAGCCACTCGGTACATCTGTATGAGTACCAAGTCCTCAAGTGAACCCTCCCATTCACCGTGGAATACAGGACTCTCCAAAAGAGGACTCGGGTGTGTTACATATGGTGCTATTCCCTTAACACAACATAAGCTCATGTCAGTACTCCCAGCATGCCTGGCCAGGGCAGGACATGTCCTGCTGCCCCAGAGGCCCCTGCTTCAGCAAGATTGAGTCAGTGCTGAGGAGAGGTGATGCTGCGGTGTCAAGATATTGAAGGGAAGCTGAGAGACATGTGCCTAGACATGGTCTGTGAGAAACAACAGAATCTCCAAAGATTCAGCAGCTAACTGCTGTTTTCATGCTGAAATTGGGTCTTAGGACTCTTGTCAAACGCATGTTCCAAGATACTTTGTTCTGTTTAGGAACTATTTCCATACTTTAAAGCTGTTGGAGAGTAGCCTATACTTCTGCTTTCTACACTGATTACTTAATTGAGTGAAGCACTAAAAAGGAGGGGAAGATAGAAACACAGAGTTTCAAAGGCTAATTTAAAATACAAAGGTCTAGGTTTTACCTATTAATATTAAATTCTTGCTTCATGAAATTGCTCTGATGCAGTCATCTGTTGAGCATTACTTAACATTTCTTCCTCAGTTATCCAAGATTACGGGAATCTTAAACCATTTTCCCCCTGTATCTCAGCACAGATACCTGATTTCATTCTTGCTTCCATTCTTTTGAAAATGAACTAAATTTTCTAAATTACTCAGAAGGGAATCTGTTGATATTTTTTTTAACTCAGAATCAATAAAGATATAGTTCATAAAGCTCAATCATAAGCATAAAGTTTCATCTACTCAGAATATTCCCCTCTTCAGATTTAAAATCAGAGTTTACAGCAGAATCTACTTCTGGCCCAATGACAAAGGAGTTTACATGTAAAATATAACAAGTGACGATTCTAATTTAAAGTCGACGTGGTGAAAATTGAATCCAAAATCAAATTCCATTAGAAGTTGTCTTTATAATCTATATTGTGCTGTCCAATACAGTAGCCACTGCATTGGCGGAGGCAATGTCCTTTTAACATTTAAATATAAATTAACCATATTTAACATGAATTGTAGAGGCATGAGCCCAGTTACACTATTTACATTTCAAGTGTTCAATAGCCATACATAGCTCTTCTTATATGTTGGTCCCTATTACCCTATAGTAGAGAACATCTCCAACATGTTAGTAAAACCCTACTGGAGGATTCTGGTCCATATATGCCTATCACAAGATCCCAGAGATGGGCACTTTCCCCATTTTTTTAAAGATTTATTTATTTATTTATTTATTCATGATAGACAGAGAGAGAGAGAGAGAGGCAGAGAGACAGGCAGAGGGAGAAGCAGGCTCCATACCAGGAGCCAGATGCAAGTTGATCCCGGGACTCTAGGATCGCACCCTGGGCCAAAGGCAGGCGCCAAACTGCTGAGCCACCCATGGATCCCAACTTCCCCATTTGAAGATTAGTTAACATAATCTGAGAAACAAAGATTGTGTAGTCATCCACCCTTGTAACTAAAACCTAGGATTTGAATCTAGCCTTGTTTCAATGCAAAGAAAGTGCTTGATTTCCATTTTGGGCACATGAACTAGTTTTATCATCTCTTGGATATACTTGTGGCAGGAACATATAATATCTCATTTTACATAAATCCATAGTTGGTAGAAAATTTCTGGAATGTTTCAAGGAGTCTCCCAACTCCAGCCCTAAGAATGATTTACTACCAAACATAAGTTAAAATAGCATTTGTTCATAGGTGATTCTCTCGATTTATGTTTAAATGTGTTTAAAATCAAGAATCCTAGACTCTGGACTACTTAACTAAAACAAAATTCCTTTTTGGTATTACATACTGTGTGTTAATTAAGGCTGCTGTTTTATTTTTCAAAAGCCCTAGGCATCTTGACACATATCCAGAGAAAAGAGTCTGAGCATTCTGCTCCGAATCTGCTGGGTCTTGACACTGTAGATGATGGGGTTCATCAAAGGTGGGAAAAGGATGTAGATGTTGCCCATAAGTACATGGATCACAGGTGAGAGATGCTTGCCAAAACGGTGCACCATTGTTAAGCTAATGATAGGGATATAGAACACGAGAACAGCACACAGGTGGGAGATGCAGGTCTGAAATAATTTATGCTGTTCCTCCTGAGAGGCAATTGCCAGGACTGCCCTAAGAATCAGCACATAGGAGTAAAGGATGAGAACAGCATCCAACAACAGCGTGAGAATGACCAACATCAGGGCATAGTAGCTATTAAACCTGATGTCTGAGCAAGCTAGACGCAGAAGGTCCTGGTGTAGGCAGAACGAGTGAGAGAGGCTATGGGAATGACAGTAATGGAAAAATTTCAGATTGATGATGGGGGGTGTAATAAAGAAGAAACTCCTACCCACTATGATGAGCCCGATTTTGAAAATCCTGGAATTAGTCAGAATGGAGGAATACCGCAGTGGATTGCAAATGGCGACATACCTATCAAAGGCCATAGTAAGGAGGACAGAGGACTCCATGAAGGAAAGACCATGGATGAAGTAGGACTGGGCAATGCACGTATCCAGGCTGATTTCTCGAATGAACCCCCACAGGATGCCCAGCACCGTGTGCACCGTGGACAGCCCCATGCACAGGTCAGTGAGGGCCAGCATGGCCAGGAAGTAGAACATGGGCTGGTGCAGGCTCGGCTCAGTCCGGATCACGTGCAGCACCAGGCAGTTGCCCAAAAGCACCATGGCGTAGATAGTGGAGAAGGGAATGGAGATCCAAGGATATTGCTGCTCCAGGCCAGAAAATCCCGTGAGAAGGAAGGAGGAAGAATTTAGGCTAGAACTTCCCAACGCCATCCTTTTGGCACAGGGATACCTCTTCCAGGCAGTAAGAAAGGGTTTTTCCAAGGAAATGCTCCAAGTTCAGATGAATTAGGTGAAATTTCTGAGTAAATAAAATTATGCTATAGTTAACTGAGTGTATGAAATACTAGCTGAGCAACTCTCTTCTTTAGAGATGTATTATCTGCTGCCTGGAAGAGAATAATGTCCTCCTCATGTCATGTAAGAGCCATTATTCATCCACTGGAGGCACATTATATCCTTAGAAGCTACAAGTGAAAATGAGGAGACCAGAGTAAGAAGCTAATTTCCAGAGAGGCTATGTTGCCTGGGATATTTTCTCAGGGATTCTGAGGAAAGGGAGTACCGGTAAAAGTGAGAGCTGAGGTTCTCAAAGCAATTATTAGTTTCCTCTCTCCAATTTATTAAGCACTTAAAATGAAGAGTAACATTTAGTGTTTAAGTATCCAAAGTCTATCCAAAGTCTAGTTGCTGTGTACCCCTAACTCTCCATTTTCTGCTGTCTCCAAATGAATAATTCCTCCAAATAATCCTTAGGAAAGACACCCCTGTTTTTTTTTTTTTTCCACTCCAGGTGACACAGCCAACAATTACTTTTTCTGTGCCGTGACAAGAAGAGAGGAATATTTATGCATGAGGCCTTTGGAGAAGAATCTCCCAGGAGAGCTCTCACTCTGAGATGTTCAGCTTAACTGTGCCCTTGTGACTCAGAGACTTGGGCTAAAAGCTCTCAGCTTCTGACATCAGCCCAGTGTTCTTCACCCACTTATTCATTCATTCAATCAGTAAGTTCAATATTCATTGAATATCAATTTATGGAAGGGATGAGCAGGTTTTTTTCTCTTCCTTAGATCCTAGCATTCAAAAGACTAGAAATAAGGCCAATGTGGCAGAGGTAATTCCAGAATTTTAAAAAGCCTCCTGGCAACGGCATTCATTGACTTCTTCCCCACATTGTTTTCCTGCTTGGGATTCTGACCCTGGGAGTCATCATAAAAAGACTGAAGGCTTTAGAATATAGGCAGGTGTTTCAAAATCAATTCTGGCTTCTGTTTCATCTCATCCTTCCAACATGTTCAATTAGCTCCAGATTCTGTCTTCCTCTTCTTCTTCCTCAATTTAGTCATTCTAGCACACTAAGCAGCTCCTCAGGCTACCTTTCTTCATAATGCACCCTCTGTCCCTGTCAGACCCCTTCTAGAGTCCCCTGTGCTGTTCTTTCTTGCCCTGAGCCCCTCTCCATGTGAAATAATCTAGTCCAATATTTTTCTTTCTGTCCTTCCTTGAATGAATGGAGTCTTTACCCTTTGGAGAAAAATGTATTCCCCTTGAGCTCCTTTTCCTTCTCAAAAACACAATTGTCTTCTTTCATGAGATATTTCTCCAGATATTCTATCTGCCTAAGGTGTTCTTTTCACAGAGTTCTTTTCTTTCCGTCTTCTCCTCAACATCTTCCTCCCATTTGTAAAATAATACTATATTTTTCCTCTGCAACTCAACCATCACTTTTCAAGGATCCGTTACCTGAGACAGATTTTCCTCACTTATCTATTGTGTTGGTAAATACATTTATCTTTATATAATTTATTCAATTTACAATGTCATATTCATAAGCCTACATAACTGGCTAAGGTCTCTGTTACATACTGCATTGTAATGTCCCTGAGAGGGAGGATAGTGTTAATTTTTATTCCGTAAGGTAGGCTGAAATTTGCACCTCAGTGTTCTCACCTCCCCTGTGAGCACAGACTGATGGATACAGCCTCATATTTGATATCTTCATCTTTAACCCAAAAATTCAAATTATGACAAAAAGATTTCATTTTCCTCATAAATCCATTTACTCCTGGTATCATAAAATCAGTTCAGCAATTACAGGATTACTTAGGAAGACTCCCAAGAGTCTTTCTTGTTTCTTGTCTTTCCTTCCCTCTTCTGGCTATCAAATCCTTCATCTCTTTCTATCATTTCCTGCCTCAAACGTACCCAGACCTGCCCACTTCTCACCTACACACTGTACGCTACCACTGTCTTGGTACATAATATCCTCATCTGTTCTTCACGTATGGCAATAACTTACCAGTTAGTTTTATTGTTTTTCTACTTGCCCCCTAAAAATATACTCTCCCCAGGGATACCACACTGCTTTCTCTTTCTTCCTTTCTTTCTTCTGTCTTTCTTTCTTTCTTTCTTTCTTTCTTTCTTTCTTTCTTTCTTCTTTCTTTCTTTCTTTTTTCTTCTTCTTTCTCTTTCTTTCTTTCTTTCTTTCTTTCTTCTTTCTTTCTTTCTTTTTTCTTCTTCTTTCTCTTTCTTTCTTTCTTTCTTTCTTTCTTTCTTTCTTTCTTTCTTTCTTTCCTCTTTATATTTTTGCATTTTCTTTACTTATTTTACAGAGAAAGCACAAGTAGGGAAGGCGGGAAGAAAAGGGGAAAGGGTCAAGCAGACTCCACGCTGAGCCCAGAACCCAAAGCCTAGTTTAGTCCCATCACCCTGATCATGACTTGAGCTGACATCAAGTTGGATGCTTAACCGACTCAGTCACCCAGGCACTACTGAGTGCTTTTTAAAAACATCTTTTCCCCCCCGCTAAAAAAAATAATTAATTAATAAAATAAATAAATAAATGATAAATGTCTACTACATCACATAAGCCCATGTTAAGACAAAATGAAACAACAAAAGGCAAAAACAACAAAAAACAAAATCACTGATGTCTTTTCATTGCTCTTAAAACAAAAATATTTTTATCTTAGTCGGAAAAATGAAAGGACCTGGCTTACCTACTTTTCTGTCTACAGGATAGGCCACTGTTGCTTTCTTTTCTTATCTCCCAGGAATCTATTCTTTCTTTTTTATTTTTTAATAATAAGTTTATTTTTTATTCGTGTTCAATTTGCCAACATACAGAATAACACCCAGTGTTCATCCCGTCAAGTGCCCCCCTCAGTGCCCGTCATCCATTCCTCCCCACCCCCCGCCCTCCTCCCCTTCTACCACCCCTAGTTCATTTCCCAGAGTTAGGAGTCTTCCGTGTTCTGTCTCCCTTTCTGATATTTCCCACACATTTCTTCTTCCTTACCTTATATTCCCTTTCACTATTATTTATATTCCCCAAATGAATGAGATCCAGGAATCTATTCTTCCTTAAAACCACTTAAGTGTTTTCCTATCTCAGAGTCTTTGTTCTTGATCTTCTCTCTGTGTAGAATGATCTACCCCAGGTATTTGCACAAAACCTCCTTTCGTCATTGAGGATTCTCCCCTCCAGGTGACATAGTCAACAATTACTTTTTCTTCTTTGGTGGAGAAGTTCAATGTAGCTTCCTCAGAGGGATTTTTGTAGCCCCACCACAAGTGCCCCCATCCTCTCCAATAAATGAGTCTCATCATTCCCTGCTTTGTGTTTATGCCACTTATCCTTTGCTGATTTTCTAGGAGATCTGTTGGAAGTATGAGAAGAACAGGAGCTATGTCTGGTTTTTGCTCATTGAAAGGCAAAGTGAGGTGTAGCATAGATGGGGCATTTATCCAATTATTACTGTCTTATTTGAATTAATCTATGATTTTGAACTGTTCAATTACAGAGGTATAAAACAAGTTAAATGCAAACACATTGCAAAAAAATACCATGAAATCTAAACTGTCATATCTTAAAGTACACATTCGATTCTTTTTGGTCACATGTTACCAAACGTTGTCATCCTCTCGAAGGTTTATGTGATGCATAAAACAGATGCTGCCTTGGGCATTCCTGCTGACCTCAAACAACAATGCTCAGAATCCAGATATGATTCCCGTCATTCACAGCCTGACCGACAAAAGATTCAAACATCCTCTGAATATAGGCACACATGGAATTGAAATCTATTCTCTCATTCAGGCTTCTTCAGCCTAGCCACAAAGCTTAGTAGTGTCGCCTCAGATGAACGGTCTTTCAGCATAAAAGTGCAATTGTAGGATTTTTCTAAATTCTATTTTGAGATAGGATGGGAATCAGAGAAGATAGTGCTGGTGAGATGAATAAATGAAAATTTCTAAGGAAAGTGGTCAGATATTTCAGATGCAAAATATGCTCCATTTGTATCAAAAAGGAGGGGAAAAAAGAACATATTTCTCAAAACATCATGCTATGTTTTTCCCTCTCTCAGTCAGTGTGCATAATACTTGTTTCTGAATTCCTAGCAACCAGAGCAATGCCTGGCATGAAATAAATAATATTTCAGTGAATTAATGCAGCAGTGAATTGGAGCCCAGGGTGGTGATGGGATCCCGGCATTTGCTCTGTGCACTTTGTCTGGAATGTGGATTTGGAAAGCATATCTGTGATCAAAGTAAACAGATCATTTTCTCACAGGAGTCTTTTCTTACACCCTCCAGTTCAAACTGACCTACATATTCAAGCATGCTGTCTTTTTTTCTGTTCTTTGCAAATGAATCACTTTTAATGAATTAATCACTATTAATCACTCGCTGCCTTTTCCAGGTTGGGTAGGGTAAAGATGAATATTCCTTACTTACCCTAAAGGCATGGAGGTGGAGTGTTGGATGTACAAGTCAGAGTCTTTTTCATTAAATTGAATAAAAAGTATGACTGTTTGCCAGAATAGTCCAGGTTTTTGCTTTTTTTTTTTTGTATCATTATTTAATGACGCCCGCGCACAACCTGCTTTGTTCAATAAATTGAAAGATTCACTCTTTGCCAGGTAGTCCCTCTCAGTGTCACATCTGGACACCAGTAGGGGGCAGAAGAAGCCCATTTTCCCCCATCTTCAAGGATGCATAAAGCAAGTTTGCTTTAAACTGGGTTTTTGTGAGGCCCAGCCCTTTGGAGTTCCAGCATGGCTGAAGAGATAAGAACCTTCTATGACACTAGTCCAAAAACTGGGCTTTCAGGAGTTCTCAACATGTTAGTATTGGTGGCAACTTTTTCACCAGTAACCCAGTATAGACTTAAAACTCAGGTTATAGGAATGATTACTGTTATTAATTTTATAAATGTTCTCTTTATTACGTTACTTGTGTATTTATTCTTACTATGTGTTTGCTTATAACATTACATAAGATGCATATAAATAATATTCTCATCATAGCATAAATATTGAAAAGTGATTACCATAATTTAGAACCATGATAAAAAGTTATAATACATGGTACATTTGTTTAATTGTGGTCATGTGGGTATCTGAGAAAGTTCTATTAGGATTTGTCTCGTTTGATTGCACTTTAAGGCCTAAATAACCTCCAAGCAAATAATCTGTTTTAATACTTTTTCTAGGCTTAGTTTCTAGGGTTTAAAGTGTTTAGAGGTACCATTAGCAAAATATTGGTAAATTTAGTCTCATTGATTCTCATTTGAATACTTCAATCATTTTGGAGGTGAAGCATCAAAAATGAATAGAAAATAGAAATAAAGAATGAGAAAATAAAGGGATAAAAAGACAGGTTCCTTAAAAGGGAGCCCGATCTAGAAGCTGGAAAGGAGCTGCCATGTGAGCATTACCTGACAGGTAGAGATGGTTAGAAGTCCTACAAAGGGAGGAAAGATGGCAGGCCTCGGCACACCAGAAATGATTTAGGAGAGGGCTGTAGAGCAACTAAATATAATTTCATCACCACAATTCACTGATGACTGGATTTTCTAAACTCTTGGGCTCTTAGTCCTCAAATGAGAGTTCTTCTCTGATAAAGATCATTGATTTTAAAAACTGCATATCTAAAATCATGAAATTCTCAAGTTATACAATAGAAAAGCATTTCCTATAAAATACATGGTTCAGGTATGTCATTTTTCCTGAACTCTCCAACAGTGTTGCCTGATGTCAGCAAGCTCATGATCAACAAACCACATAACCAATGTCACCAAATATGCCAGTAGATCAAGAACAGCTGTGATTTATGCAGCTACAACTCAAGGAAAAGACTTAAATCAGAGGGATCATTTATGAAGAAAGGCTGCATCAGCTAACATGTATTTAGGATAGACTAGTAAGTCAGCTAATTCCTTAATTTCCACAGCTTTGCTCTCCAGTGTCTTATTCTACACATCCATAGGTCACAGATTGTTTCTCATAGGGTTGATTTTTCTCTTCCTTATAGACAGAATAGGAATCCTTTAGTAACAACCACATTGTCTGACTTAGTCAAGAGAAAGGAACTGCCATGTGAGCATTACCTGACAGGTACAGATGGTGAGAAGGCAGGTGGGAGAGGATGTGAGTTAAGGACAGGTGGGAAGGGAAATCCACTAGTGAAGCATTGTGAGGTAAACTTAGAGATAGTGAGACATTCTTACCCTTTGTTATTGGGAACCAGTTCTGTTCTTACCAGACACCTGATGACCGTCATCCCTCCTTGCTTTTCTCTCCTCCACCTGTCTTTCTCTCGAGATTCTGGTCTCATTCCCCAGTATCTTGTGCTGGGCAGTGCCTCCTGTTACACCCTCAGTAACAGCCCTTGTCAATGTCATGAACTCTGATCTATTTGCTGCTGGGGCCATATCCAATATATGGACATGGACATCTGTGGGACAATTTTCTTGCCTTTCTTCTCCCCCTTTAAAACAGATTTGACTCTATTCTGTAAGTCTGCCTGAGATCATGTTGCTGAATTCATCCTCCAACAAAACTGACAGCAGGATCGGTCTCATTTATGCTGAGGCAGCAACAAATTTATTGAGCTCAAAGTACAGAAGAAAGCTCCTGGCTACCAATTAACACGTTCATAGTGAATGTGGAGAAAAAGGAAGTTTGAACATGGACTGAGAGATTTCCTTGCCACTAGCCCAGGCCAGGAGGCCCAGCAGCTCAGAATAAGTCACTTCGGGGTCCATTCACAGCTAATATCTCTGAAATCATTTCTATACCTTGCAGAATCTCATTGTTCTTCTCTTTTCTCTTTCCTCACAGAGTAAATGCAGAGAAATTAATGCACACGAGTTATACTTTTATGAGTTCAGTTCCTTTTCTGCTGTTCTCACTTGGAAAGACATCTAAAGAACACTTAGATATGGGTATGTTACTATGCCAATGAATTCTATAAATATCCTTATGACCCTTTATCATTGAAGCACTTCTGGAAAGAAAAATCTGTATCCACAATAGCTCTTTATCACACATTTACTCTCATCGTCCTGCATTCTCATTCCTCTGATTTTTATTGTGTTGAAACTATTTCTGTAAATTTAATAATATTCCCACATGACAAGTTATATGGTACATTTCTAAACCCTACCATACTGAACTTTGAGCATGTCGTTGGCCACTTGGTGACTTTTTTCTCCATTTCTCTTTTATAGTTCCTCTTTTCTGCCACTCTTTTCTCAGAATGCAGATGTTTTATGTCTCATAGGTGTGAAGGAATCATGCCGTCTGCTCTTGATGCAAGTATAAAGAATATATAATATATGCTTTCAAATCTTTAGAAATATGGGAGGAAGAATTCATATACCTTTTATCATTATAACAAGTGATGAATTACAAGAAATACTTACACACCTGTTATTTCTCTCCTTGACATGACTCACCTGGAGTCTAGACCTTCTTGTATGCTGCTAACTGTAAGAAGTACTTGGTTCACCTGGAGTCTAGACTTTTTGTATGTTGCTAACTTTAAGAGGTATGTTGAGATACTGGCAAATTTGGGACGAATACTTTCAGTAGGATCGAGGAAGGCATTCACAGCGGATTTCAGGGAGAATATGAGATAAAGATAAAAGGGCACACTTGTGAAGGAGACAGATACAGTGATACTGATTCATGTGGAATGAAATTGAAACAGAGGTCAGACTGGCACATGTTAGCTAATCATGAGCCCATTCTTGAATCACTAAAGAACAATTTAGGCTGGTGCATCACTTTGTTTCCCTCCTCTTCTTCTCTTCTACTGATTTTATTTAAATTTGGTGCCTTCCAATATTCTATCCTAAGTTCCTTTCACCCTCAAAGTATCCATTATTGTTGGTAATTGGCAATTGCAGCTTCTCAAAATAACTTAAGTATCAGTGTTATTATGTCAACTCTTACAATATTTTCAGCACATATCCTGATTCTGCTCCAGATATATAGTATCAGCGAGTCATATCCAAATTTCAGTTGATGTAGAACATACTTTGAAAGATAATTCTTCAGATCAAAGATGATGTGATATATATTAACAATGGAATATTACTCAGCCATCAGAAAAGATGAATACTTAACATTTACATCAATATTGATGGAACTGAAGGGTATTATGCTGAGCAAAATAATTAAGCAGAGAATTATCATATGGTTTCACTCATATGTAGATTATAAAAAACAGCATAGAGGATAATAGAGCAAGGGAGGGAAAACTAAAAGGGAAGTCATCAGAGAGAGGAAAAT
Source organism: Canis lupus familiaris (assembly GCF_011100685.1). Lineage (NCBI taxonomy): Eukaryota > Metazoa > Chordata > Mammalia > Carnivora > Canidae > Canis > Canis lupus. The sequence continues at coordinate 28,571,044 of NC_049242.1, forward strand.
TATGAGAGACTCTTAATTATAGGAAAGAAACAGAATTGCTGGAGGGAAGGTGGGGTGATGGGATAAATGGGTGATGGACATTAAGGATGGTACATGATGCTCTGAGCACTGGATGTTATACAAAATTATAAATTATTGAACACTACATCTGAAACTAATGATGTATTATATGTTGGCTAATTGAATTTAAATTAAAAAATAAAAAACAAATAGTGTGAAAAATGGTCCTGACCATTTTATTTTGGCTAACAACCTTTTTCTACTTTATTGTAATCCCTGGAAATGTCTTCACACATAGATCAAAACCTATTTGTTTTCCTTTTTTCTGAATATTGGCTTTTTTTTTAGGAGGGTAGTAGGCTAATGAATCATCTTTAAAGGATTATCACCCAAAAATTTCCTCAAAAATATTGATATGTATTCACTATGTATCATACACTAATCTGACAATCCAGGTTTTTAGCAGAATACAATAAATTACACCAATTTCCCGCCACTTTGTATTTTAAGAATGCTACGGTCATTAAGAGACTCATATTGCTAAAGTCACTGATATATGGAATACAGAGTCAAGAAATTAATGTCTACATATGAGGTCAATTGATTCTCAAAAACAATATCAAAGTTGTTCAACAGAGAAAGAATAGTCCTCTATACAAATATTGCTGAAACAACTGGGTATCATTATCCAAAAAAGAAAAAGAAAAACAACCATTTTCCTATGCAACAATTGACTTGAAATGGATTATAAATCTAAATGAAATATCTAAAATTATAAATGACTAGAAGAAAACAGAACATTTTTTGACCCATATGAGTCAAAGAGTTCCTAGTTATGTGCTGCAACTTTTGTCACAGTTTATGTGACTCCCATATCTATGACTATGACCCATTCCCACCATTTTTCCATGAACTATTGTTACTAGAGCTAGTTTCAGTTTGCTGGGTTCTTTAGTGTCTCTGATCATAAAAATTACCGACATCATCAAAATAAAATTTATATTTATAAAATATCAAATATATCCTATGAAATATTTCGATTAATTATCAAGCCAATAAAGAAGGTACTCAAATGATTCCATTTTACCAGGCAAGAATCAAAAGTTACACAACAGATAATTTTATACAGTTAGTGTGGACAAGCAAACAAGGATTTTTAATATCAAACTTTTTTTTTAACTGCTAAAATAGATTTGTTGAAATTCAAGTGAATATATCATTTATTGCAAGCCACGGTAATTATTCAGGATTCCAAGGATCAAAGAAAAAGACTTTCATTTCACATTCATTCGCATATATTACATCATATATACATTAATGTGTATATCCACACATACATGATATATACTTAATAGAAGACAAAGAAAAAAGACTAACCCTGGAAAGGTTGCAATTGTTCAAAGCAATACCTCCAAGTTCACTTTTTGCTGACATCAAATGTAGATAAGTTCCGATTTTACATTCTCATAGCATGTTAAGCCTTGAGAAGGAGATACTATAAAAGTATTTTCTTAAATAAAGAAATTAAGGTACAGTTTGGAGACAAGCTTATAAAAATTTATATTTCGTGTTATTAGAGACATTTTATGTAAGATGAAGTCATTATTTGTTTTAATTCACTATTAAGCGTTCATACAATAGACCTATATTCTGTACCTATTCCATACAGTAGAGTGTATCAGGGATACAAAAATATCTCACTTTAAAACTAACAATTTAATTAAAGAAAAAGGTGCTGATAAAAATAAGTTTAGTTAAGTAGCTTCATGCTACTAGGCAAGTGTTTACTGATTGCAGTGGGAGAGTTTTATATTTCAGCAGAATTTTAAATGTCCGTGCAAAAGCTCAGCAAATCACTATTCTCACCTCCCAGCTATACCCAAGAAAGTTCCATCTGGACTGAATCCTAAAATATATTCCTTTCTTTTCAGACTTATCTTATACTTCCTTAACAAATAGGTACAAAAAAAAAAAAAGAATTAAGTACAATGCAAGATGATAACATGTCTAGAATTGAGAATATCATTAGTATTCCAAAGACTTTAAGTGATTTATGCATTGGTATCTTTGGCATTTACTGTCCTTTTAAGTGTGTTGAGGATTCTTTATGCATTTCAATCATTCTAATTCCTCATTCAAATATTATGTGTGTGTGTGTATATATGTGAGGGTGCATGTGTTTGATTCAGAGATATGCAGCTTTTAGCATCAATCTCCATTTTAACAACATGTGCTGATGGGAGAGAAAAGCGACATCACTCGGTCTTGAAACTGTTTGGTCTTCACCCCATAAATGATGGGGTTTAGCATAGGGGGAACAACCACATAGAGATTGGCTACCAGGATGTGGATGTGGTGAGGGATGGTTTTACCCCCAAAACGATGGGCAAAAAATGAAAAGAATGCTGGGGCATAGAACATAAGGATGACACAGATGTGGGAAGCACATGTGTTGAGGGCCTTGAATCTGGCAGCCCAGGAAGGTATCTGAAACACTGTGCAAAGGATCATGATGTACGACATAATGATGAACACAATATCCAGTCCTGTAGACAGTAGGGCCACAGTCAGGCCATAGATGATGTTGACCTTGATACTGTCACATGCCAATCTGGCAATGCCCATGTGCTCACAGTAGGAGTGGGGAATGATGTTTCTCCCACAGTACCTAAGTCGGTAAACCAGGAAGATGAATGGAAGGCAGATGAAAAAGCTCCTGACCACAGCTGCTATGCCAATCTTCCCAGTGGCTGAGGAGGTTAAGATGGTGGTGTATCTCAGGGGGTGACAGATGGCCACATAGCGGTCAAATGCCATGGCCAGGAGAATAGCAGATTCTGTCGCAAAGATGAAATGTATGAAAAACATCTGAGATACACAGCTACCGAAGGATATATCCATGGACTGGAACCAGAAGATGGCCAGCATCTTGGGGGCCGTGGCTGTGGAGAGCAGCACATCTGCCGAGGCCAGCATGGAAAGGAAAAAATACATGGGCTCGTGGAGACTGCGCTCAGTCACAATCAGGAAGATCAAGAAGCTGTTGCCTATGACAGCCAACACGTACATCGAACAGATAGGGATGGAGATCCAGGGGTGAGAATCTTCCAGCCCTGGGATTCCAATCAGGACATACCACATATCCTGGGTATTGGTGTGGTTGTAAGAGAAAGGGGCCATCTCCTGCAGCATATTCAGAACCTAGTACCTTGAATAAAAACCACAGGGCAGACTGAGAATTGAAGAGCACCACTGGTTGATGTAGGATCAGAATTTCTTCTCCAATATGTTCTTCTCTGTGGAACGACAGTGAGGTGTATAAACCAGCTTAAAATTGCACTCTGACTCATTACATGGAAATATTAAAACATATCTTGAAAAAAATAGTTACCATTTGATAAGTGCTTAATATATGTCTAGTACTCCCAAAATTTAAACTCATTAAATCTTCACAATAGCCTGTTGAAAAGACTTGAACAATAATCCTTGACATAATATCATTCTTATTCCCACAGATGAAAAAAAAGAATCCCACAGACTTTCAGCTTCTTGACTTAGGTCCCATTAGAGCCAAAGAATGAAAATGTGAAAGTTCCGATCTTAACCACCATCGAATGTTGCCTATATAAAAACACGTCATCAAAATTTTCACTGATCCTACCCCTGAGTAACATAGATACATGTGGAATTGATTATACTGCTTATTGAAGAGGGAGGGAATTAGGTTTTACCAAAATAGATTTCAGACCATGTATACGAGGAGGCTCTCTTGTGCATTGATTGACCGTAGAAATGATGCTAAGGTCTATGCTGGGCATAGAGGAGCCACAGATGAATTAACTGATCCTTGTCTGCTAATCAACATGTTTCTTAAAATTATAGGCTGAACATTAAAAACCTAAAGTTTATGCAATATCGAGTTCAGTTAGATTCTTAAATGGATATGTCCTGCATGTGGTGAGGAAAAACATTCTTAACCTTTTGGGTCATTGATTGAAAATTGGACAACATATTTATTATTTCCAAATCCCCACACAGCAGCAAATACTAATGTTTTACATTATGAAGTAGGCATCCACTGTCCTTCACTAAAAGGGAGGGTGAGTACACTGAAGTTGGTACTTAATTCTTTAAGGTGTTACACTAAAAAGTTGAGATGCATAAGTCTCTGGATCTCCTTTGATTACATAAGCTAATGGTCTAAACATTTAACATACAAGTAAAATTAATTGTTGGAAACTTATTTTAAAAAGGATCGCAGGGTTTCAGAGTGCGAGAGAAAAGATACAGTATACTTGATCGGGACCTGAGCCAGAACCATGTATGTGAGTCATGTACAGCTATGGGAGGGGTTGTAGAGTGAGCGGGGCTTCATAAGGACATCAGAGATGGGGAGGGAGGAGTCTACATGAGTGATGAAAAGCACAGAAATGGAGGTAGAAGAGAAAATCAACCAATTTATAGATATTTTCCAGATCCTTTGGGACACCAGTGATCTGGTTTATTTTACTTGATTTCCTCTTGGCATAGCAGTATCACATGCAGCTCTCTAACTTACAGCTCCAGAGCTCACTGAAGAATTTCTTTACAATATTCATAATGGCCTAGTCTGACTGAATTGTGACTATATGCACAGAGGCAGTGTTGTGGCTACAGGGACAGAATGGGACCCACAGATTGGATGTACAGCTGAGTAAGTCATATTCTGACTACATTTCCAATAAAACTTACTTGATTTAAAGCTTGGTTTTCTTCTTTAAAATACTCAAAAATAAACATAAATGACAGATATGAACCAGTTCTGAAGTTAGTAACTTAGGATAATTGCTAAATAAATCACATACATTTTTATCCAGGCAACAGATGAAATTAGGGCACTTCCAAAATTACCATCACTAAGATCAAAAACATTGTTACTTTGAAGTAAGTTCAATGTTTTGGACTTTAGGCTTAGGATCCACTGGACAGACACTGAACTGCTTTAGAGTATACACACAGGCCAAGACTCACTTACTCACCCTAGGCACATGATATCAACTATAATATTCACCCCAAATCTGTCCTTTTTGATTTATAAGATGCAGGCAGATCAGCATGCTGAACTCAGTGGGCTTAGAAATGGAGTTTTATTTTTGCCCAATCACCAGGGTAGCACCTTTGTCACATAGGGAGTGGAGTCCAAATCTCTACACTTCAGCTTCTTCCTCTGTGTTTAGCCCAGCACCTGCTATATGGTGAATATCAAGGAAATCTATGGAAAAAATGCATGCAAGGATTGATGTGTACACACCTATACATGGTCTTTAACTACTAGACTTGTGTAACTCCTGAGCCTTACTCTTATTACTGGACCTGGAATAGAAATTCATTGCCCCTATGCCCAACATTCAGAGACACATAGTAAAGAAAAACAACCACTGTATAAATATATTCTTAAAGGAAAAAATATTTGTGCTCTTTGCAGATGACTCATTTCGTAAAAGAGTCCAAAGAGCCACTACAATCGCCCCTGCAGTCCAATCACAGCCACATACCGCACCTCAGGGGTCAGGGCTGAGAGAAATGTGGGATGATCAAGTTCTAGGAAGACTGAGTAGCTCCTTCGGTTTCCTAAGATTTTTCTTCCTTTCCTTCCCTTTTCTTTTTTTCCCTGATGTCTTTTTCTACATCTTTGCTGAGCAAAAGTCAGCTTACTTACCTATCTTTTCTAGGACCCTGGAGATATTTAATTCGTTGAGATGGAAAAAGTAAAAGGCAGATGATGTTCAAAGCAAAAATAGGATGGGGCACCTGGGGGTGGATCAATCCATTGAGTCTCTTACTCTTGATTTTCACTCAGGCCATGATCTCAGCATCATGGGATGGAGCACCATGTCAGGCTCAGCACTGTGTGCAGAATCTGGCTTGTCCTTCTCCCTCTGATCCTCTCCCTGCTTGTTCTCTCTCTCTCTCTTTCTCTCTCTCTCTCCTTTAAGTGGATACATAAAATCTTTTCAAAACACACAGACACAAAGAGGAAATGTATAGCTATTTATACCTCCTTTAGGGATCTCTCAGGCCCAAGATCTTCAGTCCCCAGAGGACTGAACTTTACTGATTCATGGAAGGAGAGGGTCCAGACCTGGCTTAGGGGAGAAGCGCCCCCACATTCTCTCCACAGGCCACATGTGCAGGTTTCCCTCTGCCCAGTACTCTAACACACCCAGATCAGCACACACTTGCCGTTAAACATCCAGGTCTCCATTGAGAGGCAGAAACTCCTGCTAGTGTAGTCATGTCTTGTTCCCTTGGAGGCATCAGCAAATGCTGAGGGTCAATGCCACATATGAAAGCATTGTTTGTTTCTTAAAGGGTCTCTAAAACCTTGATATTGTCATTTATTTACCTCAAAAATTTAAGACTCCTTGGCCTTCTCTCTCTTCCATTGGTCATATGGTAGAATTAGCATCAGATGGATCCAGAAACGCCATTAGCCCCTATAGATATTTTTATTTGGATATTTATGTTCTCTGCATGAGGTTTTCTTCTTCTGTTTCTGTTTCTTTTTCAACTTTCTCATTCCTAGTAACCATTCTCTAAATGCATTGGGATTGTCTGGGTTTTCTGCAAAGGTTATAACTATAATCTTAGTTTCAGCTTTGCTTTATTGTTTGGTTTTGCTCTTTTTTTTTCTTCTATTTTTTTTTTTTTTTTACTTTTCAGAGAATCCTTTTGTACATTTTGTCTTTTCTCCACATATCACTGGCCTTTACATAATGATTTCTCTCCTGTTTATTATTCTTTTTCAATTCCTGTTACAATATTTTCACCAATCTGTTTTGAGACTGTGCAAAGTAATCTGTGAAACAGACTGTAATCCCTCCCTTCTCAATGGATGCCTGCCTCTACTATCATCCATAAGGGTGCTGATGTCTCCTCCTCTTGAAACTGGGCTGATAGGTGTTTTGACCAAATAATACTGCAGAAATGACGGTGATGTTCTCAGATATTGAGCCAAAGTAGTAGGTCTGGCAACTTCGGCCTTGTTTCTAATTCAATGCCAGCCACCCATGTTAGGAATAGGACCACACAAGAATAAGAAGAAGCTCTCCTTGGGGAGAGTATGACTAAGTGGATGAGACCTTCAGAAAAGGCACCAAATATGACAATGAACTCTGTGGACCTTTCAAATCAACTGAGTTCCCAGCCAGATGCTGCCTACTGAGTGACCAGTGAGGTCTCAGTGAGACCATTTCCTCTTTGAAATAGAACCATACAGACAAGCCCTACTTGGATTGTTGACCCACAGAATTTTTAGAAATGTTATATCACTGTTGTTTGAAGCACAAAGGTTTTGGGTGGTTTGTTACATAGCAGATAACAATAAAAAGACAGTAAATATATTTTTGAAATGATTGTGCATCTTTCTCTTCTGACTTCAGAGTTTAAATAATATGATACATTTCTTATCTATTTCTATTCTTTCCATTCCTGTTTTATTTCCCATATCTGAGGAATACAAATTATTCCCAAGAAAGATAGATTGGAGAGATACATTGAAGTTTCTCTAGAACCCATGTGTGTGTTATTGTGTGTGTGCATTTTCAGGGAGGTGAGACAGAATCTCTATCAGCAGAAACATTTTTATTATAATTATATGTTTTCTGTAGGAACTCTTCAATTGAAATATCTCATGGTTTCCCTGGAATGCCCAACACATGCACATATAGAAGGGTGAGGGAATGATAGAAGACTAAGAGGGTTTACTAGAGTGTCCCCTCTCTTTATATATATATATATATATATATATATATATATATATATATATATAAGAGAGAGAGAGAGAGAGAGAGAGAAGGAGTGCACAAGGAGGGGTGGAATAGAGAGGGAGGGAAAGAAAGAGAATCTCAAGCTGACCATCTGCTGAGTGCAGAGACCGACTCAGGGTTCCATCTCAGGACACGGAGAGCAGAGTTCAGCTGACACATCAAGATTGAGAGCTTAATTGACAGCACCAACCATGTGCTCCTAACACCCATTTTGTCATGGTGTTTCATGACACAAAAGCAACAGCTTCTCAAGTTTGCTTTCAAGTTTCTTTTCCTGCTCTTTCAACTCTTCCTTTAATTCCCCACTTGAGGAATGTCTCCTTTAAAGGCCCTCAGACCTATTCTCACTATTTTACACCATGGAATGGACTCTTTTTTGGCATTTGTGATGGTGGATGTGGTGTTTTCAATGTTTCAGTAACAGTAAAATACTGCTGCTCAACCTGTTTCCCTGAACAGTCTATTACAGTCTTACCTGTAGTTCTGGAGCTGACTCTCAAAGTTTGAGATTTTGTATGTCCCTAGACATGGAAATATGGATAGTTATGTCTAGTCTTCTTGTTGTACTTTATAGGTTGAGGGAGAGAAAGAAATCTGTAGACATATTGAGATGGAAGTGACTACCATTATCATCAGGAGTCCAGTACCTTCCCTCAACCTTTTGAAGGGATTTTATGATATCTTCTAGATTCCTGCATTCTTGTGGAAATTAGCAGGACCATTCTGTTTTCCACTCCTTTGGTATTGGCTTTTGGTTTACTCACTTATTCATTTTCAGCTCCAAGCTACTGCTGTGTCCTTTTCATTCCCATTTTATGTTACAATATGATGATTGCATGTCTGATTTGTCTCTTTGTTAAGCAATTGAGGAAGTATTGATGCATTATTACTCACCAAAGTTGACAGTTTACATATGGGATCGCGCTGTCTACAATCCTGTGTCTGATGAGAACATGTTTTCTCCCTGGTGTCCAAAAGTAGAGAGTTCCTATAAAATCTTTCCTGAGCCAAAATGAAATGAAACAAAGTAAAGACGCTATTAACAACAACAACAACAACAACAAAAGCATGAAGGATTTTGAGCATTTCCAGACCCCCAAAATACCTTCTGTTAGGTTTTCTGATACTTCAGGATATATCTTGCTGACAGATGCACAAAATCACTCAGGATAGAGCATAGGTGATCACAGACACAGTATCAATACTGTGGGGTTTTGATACTGTGATGTTGAGTGTGTTTCATGGGGAAGGAAGTGGGGCTGCTCTCACTGCTCCTGTGATGGCTGAATGCAATATTACTCAGCCATTAGAAATGACAAATACCCACCATTTGCTTCAACGTGGATGGAACTGGAGGGTATTATGCTGAGTAGAATAAGTCAATCGGAGAAGGACAAACATTATATGGTCTCATTCATTTGGGGAATATAAATAATAGTGAAAGGGAATAGAAGGGAAGGGAGAAGAAATAGGTAGGAAATATCAGAAAGGGAGACAGAACATAAAGACTCCTAACTCTGGGAAACGAACTAGGGGTAGTGGAAGGGGAGGAGGGCGGGGGATGGGGGTGAATGGGTGACGGGCACTGAAGGGGGCACTTGACGGGATGAGCACTGGGTGTTATTCTGTATGTTAGCAAATTGAACACCAATAAAAAATAAATTTATTATTTTTAAAAAAAAGCAAAACACACACTAAAAGCTAGTTTTGATTTTCATCTTTTTTGTAAAGTTAAAATATTCTTGAGATTTCTTTCAAGTACCAAAAATAGGACTAATGTAGGTCTTTCATGACAGCTAACTGCCATAAGGTGAACTTTCTAAAACTAGAGGTTACCTATAGATAATGTCATATGCCTACCATCAGAGTATCCTACAGAACACCTTCACTACCCTAAAATTCCCTGTTCCCCACCTATTCATGTATCTCTCCCTCTTCCTGGACCCCTGGCTACACTGATTTGTATTCTATTACTATAGTTTTGCCCTTTCTAGGAGGTCGGGTCCTTGAAATCATATAAATATTCAGCCTTGTCAGACAGCTTCTTTCACTTAAAAATATGCATTTAAGTTTCTTCCATGTCTTTCCATAGATTGATAGCTCTCTCTCTCTTTCTCTCTCTCTCTCTCTCTATCTCTCTTTGAATCAAAGGGAATGTTACATTTTACAGAGATACCAGTTTGTTTATCCATTCATCTTAAATGCTTCCAATTTGGGGCAATTGCAAAGAAATCTGAAATAAAGATTCAGGTGCATGTCTTTGTGTGGACATAAGACTTCATATCATTGGATAAAATGCCTGGGAATGAATGAACCTATGATAAGAGTATGTTTGATCCTGTGAGAAACTGCATGACTCTCCTCCAGAGAGGCTGTACTAGTTTGCCTTTTTACCAGCAATGAATGAGTATGACTATGACTATGACTGCATCCTCAGCAGCATTTGACATTGTCAGTGTTTTAGGTTTTAGCCATTCTAATAGGTGTGTATGCTGTCTCATTGTTTTACTTTGCCATTTGTTAATGACAAATGGTATTAAACATCTTTTTTCACAGAGAGAGCTTTTGACAAAGCAGAGAAAGGATTTGACAAGATATAGCATCCATTCCTGATCAAAACTCTTCAGAGTGTAGGGATAGAGGGAACATTCCTCAGCATCTTAAAAGCCATCCACAAAAAGCCCACAGCAAATAGCATTCTCAATGGGGGAAACACTGGGAGCCTTTGCCGTAAGATCAGGAACAAGACAGGGATGTCCACTTTCACCACTGCTATTCAACATTGTACTAGAAGTCCTGGCTTCAGCAATCAGGCAACAAAAAGAAATAAACAGCATTCAAATTGGCAAAGAGGAAGTCAACTCTCACTCTTTGCAGACGACATGATACATGGTACGTAGAAAACCCAAAAGACTCCACCACAAGATTGCGAGAACTCATACAGCAATTCGGCAGCATGGCAGGATACAAAATCAATGCCCACATTAGTGGCATTTCTATACACTAACGATGAGACTGAAGAAAGAGAAATTAAGGAGTCAATGCCATTTACAATTGCACCCAAAAGCATAAGATACCTAGGAATAAACCTAACCAAAGATGTAAAGGATCTATACCCTCAAAACTACAGAACACTTTTGAAAGAAATTGAGGAAGACACAAAGAGATGGAAAACTATTCCATGCTCATGGATTGGCAGAATTAATATTGTGAAAATGTCCTTGCTACCCAGGGCAATCTACACGTTTAATGCAATCCCTATCAAAATAACATGGACTTTCTTCAGAAAGTTGGAACAAATCATCTTAAGATTTTTGTGGAATCAGAAAAGACCCCGAATATCCAGGGGAATATTAAAAAAGAAAACCATACCTGGGTGCATCACAATGCCAGATTTCAGGTTGTACTACAAAGCTGTGGTCATCAAGACAGTGTGGTACTGGCACAAAAACAGACACATAGATCAGTGGAACAGAATAGAGAGTTCAGACGTGGATCCTCAACTCTATGGTCAACTAATATTCGACAAAGCAGGAAAGACTATCCACTGGAAAAAAGGCAGTCTCTTCAATAAATGCTGCTGGGTAAATTGGACATCCACATGCAGAAGAATGAAACTAAACCATTCTCTTACCATACACAACGATAAACTCAAAATGGATGAAAGATCTAAATGTGAGACAAGATTCCATCAAAATCCTAGAGGAGAACACAGGCAACACCCTTTTTGAACTTGGCCACAGCACTTCTTGCAAGATACATCCATGAAAGCTAGGGAAACAAAAGCAAAAATGAACTATTGGGACTTCATCAAGATAAGAAGCTTTTGCACAGCAAAGGATACAGTCAACAAAACTAAAAGACAACCTACGGAATGGGAGAAGATATTTGCAAATGACCTATCAGAGAAAGGGCTAGTATCCAAGATCTATAAAGAACTTATTCAACTCAACAGCAAAGAAACAAACAATCCAATCCTGAAATGGGCAAAAGACATGAACAGAAATTTCACAGAGGAAGACATAGACATAGCCAACATGCACATGAGAAAATGCTCTGCATCACTGGCTACCAGGGAAATACAAACCAAAACCACAATGAGATACCACCTCACACCACTGAGAATGGGGAAAATTAACAAGACAGGAAAGGACAAATGTTGGAGAGGATGTGGAGAAAGGGGAACCCTCTTGCGTTGTTGTTGGGAATGTAAACTGGTGCAGCCACCCTGGAAAACTCTGTGGAGGTTCCTCAGAGAGTTAAAAATAGACCTGCCCTACGACCCAGCAATTGCACTGCTGGGGATTTACCCCAAAGTTACAGATGTAGTGAAACACTGGGACATCTACACCCCGATATTTATAGCAGCAATGTCCACAATAGCCAAACTGTGGAAGGAGCCTCGGTGTCCATTGAAAGATGAATGGATAAAGAAGATGTGGTTTATGTATACAATGGAATATTCCTCAGCCATTAGAAACGACAAATACCCACCATTTGCTTCAACGTGGATGGACCTGGAAGGTATTATGCTGAGTAGAATAAGTCCATTGGAAAAGGACAAACATTATATGTTCTCATTCATTTGGGGAAATTAAAAATTAGTGAAAGAGAATAAAGGAAAGGAGTGAAAATATCATTGAGGGTGACAAAACATGAGACACCTAAGTCTGGGAAATGAACAAGGGGTAGTGGAAGGGGAAGTGGGTTTGGGGTTGTGGTGACTGGGTGATGGGCACTGAGGGGGCACTTGGCGGGATGAGAACTGAGTATTATGCTACATGTTGGCAAATTGAACTCCAATAAATTTCTTTTAAATTAAAAAAATTCTTTTTCATGTGCTTATTGGTATTAACCTGTCCTCTCGGAGGTAAATATCTTTTTAGATCTTTTGCCCAATATTTAACTGACTTGTTTATTTCCTTGTTGTTAAATTTAAAGGTTCCTTGTATACTTTGAATACAGATCCTTTGATGAACAGTGTGTTGTAATGATTTCCTCTGGTCTATGGCTTTCTTTTCATTTTCTTAACTTACTATGAAATTATATTATTTTTTTATTTTCCTCTTCTGGGTCTTTGGGGGATAGTATCTATGTGGAATTGTGTCCTTGTGTTCTGGGAAAAAATCTTGTATAATACTCTAATACATTCCTATCCTATTATTCTGCCTATATTTTTATACTCCCTGACTTCCTAGGACACCTACCAGTGATGTGTTTGTGTTACTGGATTGATCCTCTTTTTCTTCTTCCACCCCCACACACCCCAATGTAACATTTAACCTTTTGTTCTACTTTCTTAACACTATTTCCTGAGAGTTTTATTGGTTTTTCTTTAATCTCTCACATTGTTGCTTAATTCATAAATAATCTTTTGTATTGTCTAATTATGTCTTATTAAGAGTATTCTAATCCACTGTCAAGGATTTAGTATAATCTGGTATGTTGTTAGGAGTATTAATTAGGGATTAGTTTTTCTCTTTAAGTTTTATTTTCTACCCTGTAGAAGCTCTGCTCAATACAGCTAATTTTCTTTTCTTTCTTTTTTCTTTTTTATTTATTTTTTATTTATTTTTATTTATTTATTTTTTTATTGGAGTTCAATTTGCCAACATATACACAACACCCAGTGCTCATCCAATCAAGTGCCCCCATCAGTGCCCGTCACCCAGTCACCCCCACCCCCGTCCACCTCCCTTTTCACCACCCCTTGTTCCTTTCCCAGATTTAGGAGTCTCTCATGTTCTGTCTCCCTCTCTGATATTTCCCACTCATTTTCTCTCCTTTCCTCTTTATTCCCTTTACTATTTTTTATATGCCCCCAATGAATGACACCATACAATGTTTGTGCTTCTCTAATTGACTTATTTCACTCATCATAACACGTTCCAGGTGATTTTCTTTTCATAATTTAAATTTTGATATGTGACTTTTCCATATGTGGATTTGATCTCATCCCTGGTGTTGATTTGGCTGTCCATTCATATGTCATGATGAGGGACCATGAATGTAACAGGGACTTCCATGGACATACTGGGATATGTTACCTGGTCCATGACATTGTAGGTTCCAGAGGAAGGAGACTACACAAGTCAGTGAATAAATACTCGAATGTCAGTACCTGTTACTCTTTTCTTTTGAGACAGTTCAACGGAGAATCATCTCAAACTTGCTTCCCTAGAGAAAATCAGTGTGCTGCTATTTTACAAGCAGAATGTAGACAAGTGTTCTATGGGCTTCAACATTCAATATGAATTATTTTACACCATCCCTCTCTCTTATATGACCCCTCATTCCTATCATCCTTTGTACCCAATGCCCTTTTATCTGGGTCATATTTGATTCTGTCACTAAGAGACCAAGCATTTTGCAGGAATTGAAATAGATATTTTCTGGACACTTCAATTAGGAAGCCTTACACACAAACTCACCTTTTGTGCCATTCTCAGTGCCACCTCTCACCAATGCTTTAAATGAAATTGCTGTTTTTCTAGAGTTGGCATGCACAGATCATTTTTTACCTCACGGGTATCCCCTTCTGCAGGCACCAAGATTTCAGATTTAAGTAACCATTCTGACTTTGGGGGATATCTTAATCTTCCATATTTATATAACTTGTTTACACATACATTGGTAACATTTCACACTGTCTCTTGTGGGCACCATGGTTTTAGTGAACTTCAGAAAGTAGCAGAAATAAAAACATAACATTCAATCTGCTGAGTTTACCTGTAAATTTACACATTCCTATTTTATGATTACATTCCTTAAATTCATATTCTATTATTAAGTGAACACAGAAAGGTACATCTTGGTTAATTGCCACAAAATTTGCAGAAACCTATATCTGACACTTGACCAAGAAAAAGAACAGCGCCAGCATCCCCAACATGAATACAGATTCTGTTTCAGTAGGACTGGACTAAGCTCAAGAATATAAGTTTTTTCCAAGCTCCCAGATCAAGCTGAGGCTGCAGGACCGGAAGTCACATGTTCAGTAGAAAAGCTCTAGGACACCAGTTTTCACTGGCAAAGGGAATTTAGACTGGGTTGGTATTATTTTTAAATTTCTAAACTTTTTTTAATTTTTATTTATTATTTATGATAGGCACACAGGGAGAGAGAGAGAGAGAGAGGCAGAGAAACAGGCAGAGGGAGAAGCAGGCTCCATGCACTCGGAGCCCGACGTGGGACTCGATCCCGGGTCTCCAGGACCGCGCCCGGGGCCAAAGGCAGGCGCTAAACCGCTGCACAACCCAGGGATCCCTATTTTTAAATTTCTAAGAGAGTGATCCTGGATAGTGGGCTTGTTTTCGTCGCCTCACCAGAAAGTCTCTATCCATTCCTCTAGCTGATTCTCCCTTTTTGAGGTAGGGGTCACAAATAGTCTAGGGACCAGAGAAACATCCTAAGGTAGAAAACCTAAGTTGATTGAAAGTAGAGTTCTGTTACATCTAAGGAAATTAGGACATATAGTGTACAGAGAGCATCGGCCTTTGGACTATTACCAGGGTGTTATTTCCACTAAAACATGTTCCCTCACTTCTGAGGATCACAAATCTCTCTCATTCTGGACCATAGCTTTCTGAAGTCAGAACAAAATGAACACCAACAGAGCCATGATCTCTGTTTTCCCACATCTTGTTTTGCTCAACTCACCCCATCTAATGTCCTTTACCTCTCCTTTTTGTTTGACCTTAGTTAAGGAAGTAGCGTACAAGGACATAACAGTCGACATGTAACAAAGTCTACACCAAGAGAACACATGCTTCCAAATATTCAATAGTGGTTTCCATCCATACTGGGTGGCTGCCTTGAAGGCTTAGCATGATGTCTGGGCAACTCCCATCAGGTTGTTAGTTCCTACTAGCTCTTTAGGCCACCTCATTGAAAACAGCCCTCAGAGACTGTCTAATTTTTGGATAACAAGTTTCTTTTCCTTACAAGTTTGCTTTCCAGAAGTCATGGAAGAATATCTTTGTCATGTTTCTAAAAAGGTTACAAAGTGTCAGACAGTGCTCCTAAACCTAAGGTATGGCTGTCAATTCTCAACTTCAGGACCGGGAAGGATGACTCCAAAATCTCCCTTCCTCCCTAAGAATGGCTTTATTTGACTTTATGATGGTGCTTCAAGTCAAAGGCCTTTATAAGACCAACTCTCCTGCCTGTTTGTTTCCATGTAAAACCCAGTAGTCAGGAGATGTATTTTCATCAGCTTGCTTCCTTCACACATTTGCCTTCCTTTGACATCCTTCCACTGGTTCACACAGTTTCAAACATTCTGAAGTTCTTCACAAGTCTCCTCATCATAATACAATTGCACAGTTCTGAAACCACCTGTGGTTTCTGAGAGTGTACCAGGTATTTTCACGTCCATTTCATAGCCCTTCTTTCCAACTCTTTTGGCTCATATTCTACAAATTGTCATAATGTGAGGTACAGCCACTCAGAGCATCTCTATGAGTACCAAGTCCTCAAGTGAACCCTCCCATTCACCGTGGAATACAGGACTCTCCAAAAGAGGACTCGGGTGTGTTACATATGGTGCTAATCCCTTAACACAACATAAGCTCATGTCAGTACTCCCAGCATGCCTGGCCAGGGCAGGACATGTCCTGCTGCCCCAGAGGCCCCTGCTTCAGCAAGATTGAGTCAGTGCTGAGGAGAGGTGATGCTGCGGTGTCAAGATATTGAAGGGAAGCTGAGAGACATGTGCCTAGACATGGTCTGTGAGAAACAACAGAATCTCCAAAGATTCAGCAGCTAACTGCTGTTTTCATGCTGAAATTGGGTCTTAGGACTCTTGTCAAACGCATGTTCCAAGATACTTTGTTCTGTCTAGGAACTATTTCCACACTTTAAAGCTGTTGGAGAGTAGCCTATACTTCTGCTTTCTACACTGATTACTTAATTGAGTGAAGCACTAAAAAGGAGGGGAAGATAGAAACACAGAGTTTCAAAGGCTAATTTAAAATACAAAGGTCGGGATCCCTGGGTGGCGCAGCGGTTTGGCGCCTGCCTTTGGCCCAGGGCGCGATCCTGGAGACCCGGGATCGAATCCCACATCGGGCTCCCGGTGCATGGAGCCCGCTTCTCCCTCTGCCTATGTCTCTGCCTCTCTCTCTTTCTCTCTCTGTGACTATCATAAATAAATAAAAATTTAAAAAAAAATAAATAAATAAAATACAAAGGTCTAGGTTTTACCTATTAATATTAAATTCTTGCTTCATGAAATTGCTCTGATGCAGTCATCTGTTGAGCATTACTTAACATTTCTTCCTCAGGTATCCAAGATTACGAGAATCTTAAACCATTTTCCCCCTGTATCTCAGCACAGATACCTGATTTCGTTCTTGCTTCCATTCTTTTGAAAATTGAATTAAATTTTCTAAATTACTCAGAAGGGAATCTGTTGATATTTTTTAACTCAGAATCAATAAATATAAAGTTCATAAAGCTCAATCATAAGCGTAAAATTTCATCTATTCAGAATACTCCCCTCTTAACATTTAAAATCAAAGAGTTTACTGCAAGATCTATTTCTGGCCCAATGACAAAAGAGTTTACATGTAAAATATAACAAGTGAGGATTCCAATTTTAAGTAGACGTGGTGAAAATTGAATCCAAAATCAAATTCCATTAGAGGTTGTCTTTATAATCTATATTGCCCTGTCCAATACAGTAGCCACTGCATTGGCGGAGGCAATGTCCTTTTAACAATTAAATATAAATTAACCATAATTAACATGAATTGTAGAGGCATGAGCCCCGTTATACTCTTTACATTTCAAATGTTCAATAGCCATACATAGCTCTTCTATATTGGTCCCTATTACCCTATATTAGAGAATATATCCATCATGTTAGTAAAACCCTACTGGAGGATTCTGGTCCATATATGCCTATCATAAGATCTCCGAGAGATGGGCACTTTCCCCATTTTTTAAAAAATATTTATTTATTTATTTATTTATTTATTTATTTATTTATTTATTTTATTTATTTATAAGAGAGAGAGAGAGACAGAGAGAGACAGAGACAGGCAGAGAGACAGGCAGAGGGAGAAGCAGGCTCCATACCAGGAGCCAGACGCAGGTTGATCCCGGGACCCTAAGATCGCATCCTGGGCCAAAGGCAGGCGCCAAATTGCTGAGCCACCCATGAATCCCCACTTTCCCCAATTTGAATATTAGTTAACATAATCTGAGAATTAAAGAATGTGCAGTCATCCACCCTTGTAACTAAAACTGAGGATTTGAATCTAGACCTGTTTTGATGCAAGGAAAGTGCTTGATTTCCATTTTGGGCACATGAACTAGTTTTATCATCTCTTGGATATACTTGTGGCAGGAACATATAATATCTCATTTTACATAAATCCATAGTTGGTAGAAAATTTCTGGAATGTTTCAAAGGGAGTCTCCCAACTCCAGCCCAAAGAATGATTTAGTACCAAACATAAGTTAAAATAGCATTTGTTCATAGGTGATTCTCTCGATTTATGTTTAAATGTGTTTAAAATCAAGAATCCTAGACTCTGGACTACTTAACTAAAACAAAATTCCTTTTTGGTATTACATACTGTGTGTTAATTAAGGCTGCTGTTTTATTTTTCAAAAGCCCTAGGCATCTTGACACATATCCAGAGAAAAGAGTCTGAGCATTCTGCTCCGAATCTGCTGGGTCTTGACACTGTAGATGATGGGGTTCATCAAAGGTGGGAAAAGGATGTAGATGTTGCCCATAAGTACATGGATCACAGGTGAGAGATGCTTGCCAAAACGGTGCACCATTGTTAAGCTAATGATAGGGATATAGAACACGAGAACAGCACACAGGTGGGAGATGCAGGTCTGAAATAATTTATGCTGTTCCTCCTGAGAGGCAATTGCCAGGACTGCCCTAAGAATCAGCACATAGGAGTAAAGGATGAGAACAGCATCCAACAACAGCGTGAGAATGACCAACATCAGGGCATAGTAGCTATTAAACCTGATGTCTGAGCAAGCTAGACGCAGAAGGTCCTGGTGTAGGCAGAACGAGTGAGAGAGGCTATGGGAATGACAGTAATGGAAAAATTTCAGATTGATGATGGGGGGTGTAATAAAGAAGAAACTCCTACCCACTATGATGAGCCCGATTTTGAAAATCCTGGAATTAGTCAGAATGGAGGAATACCGCAGTGGATTGCAAATGGCGACATACCTATCAAAGGCCATAGTAAGGAGGACAGAGGACTCCATGAAGGAAAGACCATGGATGAAGTAGGACTGGGCAATGCACGAATCCAGGCTGATTTCTCGAATGAACCCCCACAGGATGCCCAGCACCGTGTGCACCGTGGACAGCCCCATGCACAGGTCAGTGAGGGCCAGCATGGCCAGGAAGTAGAACATGGGCTGGTGCAGGCTCGGCTCAGTCCGGATCACATGCAGCACCAGGCAGTTCCCAGACAGTACACTAGCACACTGAGCAGCTCCTCAGGCTACCCTTCTTTCATAATGCACCCTCTGTCCCTGTCAGACCGCGTCTAGAGTCCCCTGTGCTGTTCTTTCTTGCCTTGATCCCCCTCCATGTGAAATAATCTAGCCCAATATTTTTCTTTCTGTCCTTCCTTGAATGATTGGAGTATTTACCCTTTGAAGAAAAATGTATTCCCCTTGAGCACTCCTTTTCCTTCTCAAAAGCACAATTTCTCTTCTTTCATCAGATATTTCTTCACATGTTCTATCTGCCTAAGGTGTTCTTTTCACAGAGATGGTCTTTCCGTCTTCTCCCCAACCTCTTCCTCTCCTTTGTAAAATAATCCTGTATTTTTCCTCTGCAACTCAACTATCACTTTTCAAGGATCCGTTACCTGAGACAGATTTTCCTCACTTATCTATATCGTTGGTAAATACATTTATCTTTATATAATTTATTCAATTTACAATGTCATATTCATAAGCCTACATAACTGACTAAGGTCTCTGTTACATACTGCATTGTAATGTCTCTGAGAGGGAGGAGAGTGTTAATTTTTATTCCGTAAGGTAGGCTGAAATTTGCACTTCAGTGTTCTCACCTCCCCTGTGAGCACAGACTGATGGATGCAGCCTCATATTTGAGATCATCTTTAATCCAAAAATTCAAATTATAACAAAAATATATCATTTTCCTCATAAGTCCATTAACTCCTGGTATCATAAATTCAGTTCAGCAAATTAAAGATTACTTAGGAAAACTTTCAAGAGTCTTTCTTGTTTCTTGTCTTTCCTTCCCTCTTCTGGCTATCAAATTCTTCATCTCTTTCTATCATTTCCTGCCTCAAACGTACCCAGACCTGCTGACTTCTCACCTATACACTATACGCTACCAGGTCTTGGTATATAATATCCTCATCTGTTCCTGGCCTATGGCAATAATTTACCAGTTAGTTTTATTGTTTTTCTACTTTCCCCCTAAAAATAACTCTCCCCAGAGACACCACAATGCGGGGAATAAAGGGGAAAGGGTCAAGCAGACTCCACACTGAGCCCAGAACCCAAATCAGGCTTCAATCCCATCTCCCTGAGATCATGACCTGAGCTGACATCAAGTTGTATGCTTAACCTACTGAGTCACCCAGGCACCTCTGGCTGCTTTTTTAAAAAACATCTACTCCCCCCGCCAATATAAAAAATAAAAAAATTAAATAATAAATAAATAAACAATGAACATCTACTAGATCACATAAGCCCATGTTAAAACAAAATGAAATAACAAAAGGCAAAAACAACAAAAAACAAAATCACTGTGCCTTTTCATTGCTATTAAAACAAAAATATATTTATCCTGGTCGAAAAAATGAAAGGATCTGGCCCACCCACTTCTCTGTCTACAGGATTGGCCACTGTTGCTTTCTTTTCCTATCTCCAGGAATCTATTCCTCCTTAAAACCACTTAAGAGTTTTCCTATCTCGGAGTCTTTGTTCTTGATTTTCTCTCTGTGTAGAATGATCTACCCCAGGTATTTGCACAAAACCTCCTTTCGTCATTGAGGATTCTCCCCTCCAGGTGACATAGTCAACAATTACTTTTTCTTCTTTGGTGGAGAAGTTCAATGTAGCTTCCTCAGAGGGATTTTTGTAGCCCCACCACAAGTGCCCCCATCCTCTCCAATAAATGAGTCTCATCATTCCCTGCTTTGTATTTATGCCACTTATCCTTTGCTGATTTTCTAGGAGATCTGTTGGAAGTGTGAGAGGAATAGGAGCCATGTCTGGTTTTTGCTCATTGAAAGGCAAAGTGAGGTGTAGCATAGATGGGGCATTTATCCAATTATTACTGTCTTATTTGAATTAATCTATGATTTTGAACTGTTCAATTACAGAGGTATAAAACAAGTTAAATGCAAACACATTGCAAAAAAAATACCATGAAATCTAAACTGTCATATCTTAAAGTACACATTCGATTCTTTTTGGTCACATGTTACCAAACGTTGTCATCCTCTCGAAGGTTTATGTGATGCATAAAACAGATGCTGCCTTGGGCATTCCTGCTGACCTCAAACAACAATGCTCAGAATCCAGATATGGTTCCCGTCATTCACAGCCTGACTGACAAAAGATTCAAACATCCTCTGAATATAGGCACACATGGAATTGAAATCTATTCTCTCATTCAGGCTTCTTCAGCCTAGCCACAAAGCTTAGTAGTGTCGCCTCAGATGAAGTCTTTCAGCATAAAAGTGCAATTGTAGAATTTTTCTAAATTCTATTTTGAGATAGGATGGGAATCAGAGAAGATAGTGCTGATGAGATGAATAAATGAAAATTTCTAAGGAAAGTGGTCAGATATTTCAGATGCAAAATATGCTCCATTTGTATCAAAAAGGAGGGGAAAAAAGAACATATTTCTCAAAACATCATGCTATGTTTTTCCCTCTCTCAGTCAGTGTGCATAATACTTGTTTCTGAATTCCTAGCAACCAGAGCAATGCCTGGCATGAAATAAATAATATTTCAGTGAATTAATGCAGCAGTGAATTGGAGCCCAGGGTGGTGATGGGATCCCGGCATTTGCTCTGTGCACTTTGTCTGGAATGTGGATTTGGAAAGCATATCTGTGATCAAAGTAAACAGATCATTTTCTCACAGGAGTCTTTTCTTACACCCTCCAGTTCAAACTGACCTACATATTCAAGCATGCTGTCTTTTTTTCTGTTCTTTGCAAATGAATCACTTTTAATGAATTAATCACTATTAATCACTCGCTGCCTTTTCCAGGTTGGGTAGGGTAAAGATGAATATTCCTTACTTACCCTAAAGGCATGGAGGTGGAGTGTTGGATGTACAAGTCAGAGTCTTTTTCATTAAATTGAATAAAAAGTATGACTGTTTGCCAGAATAGTCCAGGGTTTGCTTTTTTCTCTTTCTTTTCTTTCTTCTTTCTTTCTTTCTTTCTTTCTTTCTTTCTTTCTTTCTTTCTTTCTTTCTTTCTTTCTTTCTTTCTTTTCTTTCTTTCTTTCTTTCTTTCTTTCTTTCTTTCTTTCTTTCTTTCTTCTTTCTTTCTTTCTCTCTTTCTTCTTTCTTCTTTTCTTTCTTTCTTTCGTATCATTATTTAATGACACCCACACACAACCTGCTATGTCCAATAAATTGAAAGATCTCACTCTTTGCCAGGTAGTCCATCTAAGGGTCACATATGGATACCAGCAGGGCCTGAAGAAGCCCATTGAATTTTCCCATCTTCAAGGATGTATAAAGCAGATTTGCTTTACAACTGTGAAATTTTAAGTGAGGCCCAGCCCTTCAGAGACTTGGCATGGCTGAAGAGATAAGAACCTTCTGTAACACTAGTCCAAAGGACTAGTGTTTACCATAATCTCAGTGTAGGTTTAAAATCCCAGATTACAGGATTAGCTACTTTTATTAATTTTGTAAATTTGCTCTTTATTATATATTATTTGTGTATCTTTTCTTACTATGTGTTTTGCTTATTACATTATATTAGAAATTTCTAAATAATACTCCCATCTTAAGTATTTTAAAATGATACCATAGTATTAGAACCATGATAAAAGTTATATTACATGGTACATTTGTTTAATTGTGGTCATGTGAGTATCTGAGAAGTTTCCATCAGGAATTGCCTTTTTTTGATTGCACTATGGCCTAAGTGATCACCATTAAGGAAATTTATCCTTTTTAATACTTTTTCTATTTTTAAGGTAATATAAGACAACTGAGATAAAAATCAGACATAATAGGATAACAGTCACTGAGTGAAAGATGAAATCCAAGCAGAAACATGAAAACGGGAAGCAAATCTCTCTTTAATCGTTCTAAAATAGGGAGTTAAATTTTTGAGGGTAAGCATTTAAAATGTTACATATATTTTTAAACGTCCCCTAAAAAATACAGAATAAGCTAATTCACCCCCTTCTATTTCAAGATAAAGAAATTTGCAGTGTCTTTCTAAGAAATGGACAACCAGAATATACATTAGTAATCTCCTGCTGCTCTCGAAGGCATTTGGGTGGCTTCAACCTGGCCATCGGAATCACCCTCTTCATTACTGCTCTTATTCTTTCAGTATAGAAGAATAGTTGGTGAAGAAGAATAGCTTGATTACTGTACTATAGGAGATCAGACCTAATTAGATGTGTTTTAGGTTTTTAGTTTCACTTGGTGGAGATAATAGCTTGGTCAGCAATATATATATACACACACACACACACATACATATACATACATATACATACATATACATATACATATATATTAATATATATTCATATAGCATATATACTATGACTATATATATACACACATATATATAGTCATATTAATTGCCTCAGATCTTCAGAAAAAGACATAGAAAACCAGTGGGCATTATATACATATATAGTTATATCTAGAATTAAGATATAATCATAGAAGTTTATATTCCCATGATCACTTTTACACGCTTGACAGAAATGTTATTAATAATGAAAAAGTGGCATTAATTTCCATTCCACTCTCCTCTATAGGAAGAGAACATAAGAAGTATATTAGTTCCTCTAATTGTTCCTGCTTTATTACTAAGAGAGCACTACTTTGCTGAGAGTAGAGTCGAGGCCCCGATGACTGGTTACTGTGTCCCCAGAGCATAGGAAAGAAGGATATTATAGACAAGACAAGAACTAGGCTAATCCCAAATGACTGCTCAAGACTCCTTCATAATCAGTGGAAACCCATATCTCCAAGGGCTGAAAGGGCCTCCAGGGCATCCCTAGGTACATATCTTGCCTGTTAGCCCTTCTGTTGCCACAGAGATGGGGATAAGAGCAAAATCTAGTTCAGAGAGTAATGCTGGCCATATCTCAGAATAGTCAGTTTTCCAAGGAGCAAAAATCAACTCACTCAGTGAAATTTTAACCTAAGCCAGATGGGGTAGCAGGGGGAATGTAGCCACTGTATCTCAGGGAAGAGAGTTACTCAAAGCACCTCACCAGGATGTTATTACTAGGATGCCTTGTTGCTGGGGAACAAAAAGATGGTGGAGTACAAATGGCTAGACTTCCCTGTAGAGCTTATGAGAAGCTATGGGTGATGAACATGGCCTCTTACCCTGTCCAACAGCCTCTGCTCTGATAGATGCAGTGCTGGGAGACTCCCCTTATTGTGGCTTTTGACAACAGGTTGTTGCATTCTGTGAGAACAGATCACTTTTTATTTATGTAAAGCAAATTTCTGTGTATATTGAACATTGTTATATTCTGAACTTGTAGTAGATGTAAAATTTTAATTGCTTACATTTCTAGATCCTTGAATTTCTAGAAGGTCCCAGAAGTGGTAAAGGCTCATTACCTGAAACACCAGAGGTAGGCATTTTTGAGTGTTTTGGGATTTATGGCCTTTCAAATCAGGTAATGAGCCAGGCATGTCTCTCAGAATGGAACTGGTAACTATCTGGAAAGACACATTGTTCTAAAATGTGACAAAATACTCAGGAAAAGTACTGGTGCCATAGAAATTGTTTGTTTATTTAATCCCTCATCTTCTTTACCATTTTCCTTTTTTAAAAATTATTTTTATTTTATTTTATTTTGTTTTTGAGACTACATTATGTACCAGTAACAGGATCCAGGCTCTAAATTTAAAAACAGAAATTGAGAAATCCCAGAATCACAGAGATTGTAGATTGTAAATTGTGAGTAATATCTCATGTGATATCTGTTATACCACTTTTAATGCGTATCTATGGAAACACAAATTAAGGTCACAGTAAAAAGTTTCAGAGGGATAAAGGATCAGAAAAATACATACTGTAGAAAGTAATATCCAACACCAAAAATGCCTTTTATGTTGATAAAAATAGCAACAGTGATGAAACAGCAAGGAGAAGTAGTATGGGTTAGTGTCTAGGAGTAAAAGAACATGCATGGTGCAGGGGTTACCTCTCTATCATTAGCCTTAAAGTTACTCGGTGCCCTGATTTGTCTCTTTTTACCTATCATGACTGATTCATATTCATAAAATGAATATGTATATTCAATACATATTCAATTTAAAATGTATATGTATTGAATTATATCATTTTCTTAAAGTCTGACTTACCTATGCAACCTAATATTTGTGAATTGCATTCATATTGTTGATGTAACTAGAGAGTGGTTCATAGTATTCCACTTTATGTATCTATCACAAATAAATCTATCAATACCATTGTTGATGGGCATTTGGGTTCTTTGTAGCTTGTGACTCATGAAGAACCTTACTCTGAAGATTCTTGTAGAAATTTTGCATACACACACTCACTTGGATCTCTGGAAATTTGGGGTCATAAGGTATGCATATATTCATCTTTAGCATGTGATATTGAACAATTTAGTTTTCCACTGAAGAAACCAAGTTCTCCCAAGGTTACATTGCTCATGGCTACATTCTACAACAACAATAGCAAGAACACATATTCTAGCTCATATTTGACTGGAAATTCAATAAGAAAAACAGTTGTGGGAAGCAATGTGGCCCCATTAGGCTCAAAATGAAAGCAATACAAAGGCATTTACTCTCAAGGGCATCTCCAAGAAATACTTGATTAAACTTTGGAGGAGGCTATAAATCATCTCAGTAAGGTAGGAAATTTCTTCCCTGCAGACAGGCAGATCATTCTTTTACCACAGCTGGGTCTAATGTACAAAGTGATATCCTAACTCTTCTATTATCTGAGTCTATTTCTGGTAGATAAACAATAAAACTAACATCCAGAATTCCTTCAGAATTGTCCTGTATCTCCCTTTATAACTTCTTTTTTTTAATGTATTTTTTAATTACTTTTAATTTTCTCCCTCGGTTTCATGGCTAGCCTTGGTTTAGGTGCAAAAGCTGACATTATGGTGAAGTTTAAAGCCTAGCCCTACCATCCAACTAAGCAGGCAGACAGGGAGCTGAGAGGGGAGGGGAGCAGCACCTGCCAAGACCTAAGTTCTACTTTGCTCATGTGCTCTTCACATCATGTAGAAACTCCCCAGCTCAGGGCTTACTAGAGATTGAGAAACTTGGTGTTCTTACTCATTTCACTTCCTTACCAATAAAGCAAAGCTAACTATAGCTCTTTTTCTCCTTTTTAATAATTCCTCCATGAACTTCCTTGTGGTATTTCTTAATCTTTTTGGTGCCTTCTGATTTCATTCAGAAATAACACTTGAGTTATTACAAGGACTAAAAATTGACATTAATGATTCACTTTGGCCAAGGAGACTAAGGGGTGCATCATAACTTTGTGTAGAAATATTTATCGCCCCATGCATCTGAGAAGAGAATGATAAAGCTAATTTAATATACTGAAAGAAGAGGAAGCATCTTGGACTAAATTGCTTATACATTCTATTTTTTAAATTCCAGTGTAATTAATGTAGTGTTATATTAGTTTCAGTTATACATCAGTGATTCAACAATTCTATAGATTACATGGTGCTCTATACAGTAAGTGTACTCTTAATCTCCATTACCTGTTTCATCCCTACCTCCTCATGCTCCTCCCCTCTGGTAATCACCAGTTTGTTTTCTATAGTTAAATGTCTGTTTTTTTTTTCTTTTTGCTTTTCTTTCTTTGTTTTTTATATTTTAAATTTCACGTATGAATCAAATCACATGGTATTTTTCTTTTTCTGATAACTGATTTATTTTAGCATTATATCTTCTAGTTCATCCATGTTACTATAAATAGTAAGATTTCATTTTTATGGCTTATTAATATTCTATCATATATGCATATCACTTCTTCTTTATCCATTCATCAACCAAGTGGACACTTGGGTTGCTACCATAGTTTGGCTATTGTAAATAATGCTGCATTAAATATAGAGGTGTATATATCTTTTTGAATTAGTTTTTTTTTTAATTCATTGGGTAAATACCAAGTAGGGGAATTATTGGATCAGGTGGTATTTCTATTTTTAATTTTTTGAAGAACCTCCATACTGTTTTTCACATTGGGCGTGCCAGTCAGCATTCCCACTAACAGCGCATTAGGGTTCCTATTTCTCCATACCCTTATTAACACTTGTTTCTTGTGCTTTCTGTATTAGCCATTTTGAAGTGGTGTGAGGTGATATATTACTATGCACTTTCCTGATGATGAGTGATATTGATCATGCATATGTTAGCCATCTGTATGTCTACTTTGAAGAAATGTCTGTTCATGTCTTCTATTTTTTATTTGGATTATTTGGGTGTTTGGTCTTGAGCTGTGTATGTTCTTTCTGTATTTTGGATACTAACCCCTCAGATATGTCATTTGCAAATATCTTCTCTCATTTTGTAGGCTCTCTTTTCCCATTGCATATTCTTGTCTCTTTTTTTTGAAGATTAAATGACCATTTAATCATGGGTTTGTGTGTTTGTTTGTTTGTTTGTTTGTTTGTATGTTTGTTTATTTCTGGACTCTCTCTTCTGTTCCATTGATCTATGTGTTTACTTTTGTGCCAGTAACACACTGTTTTGATGACTACAGTTTCATGTATATCTTGAAACCTGGGGTTGTTTTACATCTAGCTTTGTTGTTCTTTTTCAAAATTGCTTTGACTATTTGGGGTCTTCTGTGGTTCCATACAAATGTTAAAATTATTTGTTCTAGTTCTGTGAAAAATACTGGTGGTTTTTTGATAGGGATTGCAGTAAATGTGTAGATTGCTTTGGGTAGTTTGGGAATTTTAACAGTATTTTTTTTTCCAATCCATGAGCATGAAATATCTTTTCATTTGTGCTCTCTTCTTACTTCTACTTTTTTTCAAGGCAAACATACTATTATTATTCTGTATCTAGGACATAAGACAGAGTTTTAAATTTAACATATAGAGACCCTATAAGTGCTTGTTGAATAAAAATGAATCAAAAAAAGAGTAGTGAGTCACCAGATTACTTCTGTGATGCACATGCAAGAATTGTTAAAGACTCACAGTTAGGCATGCAATTGTGTGTTTTTTTAATTGATTATCTTATATGAGAAAAGTAGAAGAAAGTGAAGACAAAGAAGAAACAAATTGTGAGCAGGCCAGATGAAACTACTAGCAATTCCATCAATTCCCTTAGCAAAGAAATAAGTAGTTATCCTTTATCTGAGAACACTTAGGATAGAGTCCTATCTATCCCTGCCTTTTCTCCAACCTCAGTTGTTTGAGTTTTCTTCTTTATTCCAGAATACTCCTTGGCTTCCAAATTCTCTTCAATAAATGTCTCCTTTGCTTCTTTGCACACTGAATTATATCTGGATGCATGACTTCGTGGGGTCCCCATCAGAAAAGATAGTTCATCCAAAGTCCAATGTCTGAAGAAGACAGACAAAATCTTTGCATGAGTGTCATTTCACAACTTAAGAAGTTATGAAAGGCCCATGAATCCATTGGAAAAAAAATGCTTCTAGGCACTCTGGGAGTGTAGACTTCCATTTGAATATATCAGTAGCATTGCTTCCATGCTCTTACTTTCTCTTACTTCTATTACTATCACAATACTCAGCAACAATAAACTATAAAGAAGGTCATCAGATGATCTATCCTTAGTCAACTAACTTGAATTTTTATATTGATTATTGATGTCTCTGTGTATTTGTTTTTGTTTTGTTTTATTTCAACTGGACTGTTTCCAAACCTCTATCTCTCTTCAGTTATTTTTTATCTCTGATTTGACCTCCTAGTTCTCAAAACTTTGGAATGCAAATGACAGGTATTTCCATAGCTTGTCAATTCCAGATGAATGTAACAATTTAACTTTCTTTTGGACTTTACAACTATTAACATTGCTGCCTTGATGTTATGCAGGTCCTTAAAAATAAGGCTCAAAAATTCCCTAGGGCTCAATATTTCTATCCCAGCATGAGACCTCAGGGATTTAGGAAGAGATATTAAGAGTCAACTCACTCTGTAAATTATCACCTGGCATCAATTTTTTTTGAAAATAAAGATATAGTGGGATGCCTGGGTGGCTCAGTGGTTGAACATCTGCCTTCAGCTCATGTCATGATCCCGGGGTCTTGGGATTGAGTCCCGCATCAGGTTCGCTGCAGGGAGACTTCTCCCTCTGCCTATGCCTCTGTCTCTTACTGTGTCTCTCATGAATAAATAAAAAACCTTTAAAAAAATAAAAATATAGAAATCATATTTTATAATTCTACTGTCAGGTAATCCCTGAAATCTTGCCTGGTCTTCCATTGTTAGACTTTCCAAATTCACACTGACAGGTTTTCTAGGATGGAATATGGGCCCCACTGCTGAGTCTCCATCTCTGTTGTCTAGGTGTACTAGGCAGCAGTGCTGGGCAAAGCCACTATCATTCCCATCGTCCACATAGACTTATCCCTGAACTAATCCATGTACTATTTTCTGGTTATGCTGGCAGGAATTGACCTGGGTCTCTGTGTTCCAGTATTATCCACAGTACTGGGAAAGCTATGGATAAATTTTGTATCATTTATATGACTATATTTTCCATCCCTAAGTTGTTCATATCTTTCTTTCATGGAGTCAATCATGCTTTTAGCCATGGCATATGATTGCTCTGTGGCCATTGCTGACCCTCTGAGATATCCCTCAGTGCTTATCAGCTCCCAAGTAGTGAGGATTGTTTTGTGGATTCAGAGTGCATATTTCACCATCTTTCATGGCCTGTACCTCTTTGGTTTCTCTTATTGTCATGACAGTATCCTTTCTCACTCCTGCTATCTACACCAGGATATGATCCAACTCCCCTGCTCTGGCTCATGGATCAACAGTTTCTATACTTTGTTTTTCATCTTGCTTGCCATGGGCCCAGACTTCCTTTTAATAGTGCCTTCTTATGTTCTGATTCTCAGATCTGCAATGGCCATTGTCTCCTACAGGAGGCAACTCTCAGTCCAGCGTGTGTCTCACATTCTTACTTCCCTTTTACTTTATGTCCTTGTGCTGGGCTCTTCTATCATTCACAAGTTTGCAAAGCATTCCCTCTCCCTTATCCACATCATCACAAGCAAAGTGTCCATTTTCTTTGTACCCCTAATGAACCCAGTCATTTTTAGCATCAAGGCCTACTGGATGTACTGAACCATTATCAAGGTGTTCTCTTTGACATAGATAGAAATATTATGTGTTCTCAATTAGCCAATTCCCCTTCAAGTAGATTAGTTGTGACAAAATCTCAGGTCTTGTTCAACTCTAACATTAGTCCCTCACATCTATATTAGAATCTCCTTTTTCATTTCATTTTAAGAGCTAGGGAATGTTCATTTTAATAGCATCCTGAGACAAACAATCAGAAAATAAAAAATCAGTCCTGGAAGAAAAATCACTATCTTTATAAAGCAAGATGCAAAAGCAAGAGTAATTTTGGAGCAACTCTGGCCCTTATCCATTTTATGATGTGAATAATTGAAATTGTTTTCTACTGTTTGATGGCTATTAAAGTGAGAGAATCCTTTCCATGAGTCTAAGTCACTTTCAAACAAGAATAGTATTCTCTGTGTATGACATACACATGCTATGTACTCTGTCCCTCTCTTTCATCCTTCTCCAACTAATATTAGGAGAAGAACAGCAGCCAGGTAGTGCCAAGTTTTGTCAGAGATGGGCATTTATGTCAATACCAAATCTCATGTTATCCAGATCTATGGGACATCTGCTCTACTATGCTCTGTCTGCATGCAAAGTCCTAACATTCAGGTCAATATCAAATGTGAGGTCCCTTTCAGCAGATGACCAAAGTTGTCACCAAGGCACACTTTTGACTCCCTTCTGATGCTGAAGGTTTAGGGAATTCTCATTTGTGTATTTATAATGACACCTTGTATTCATCTTTATTCTGTGTTTGCATGAAGATTGGTTTTATATTAATTTAATTAATCAAATATTTTACTTATTAATGGTATTACTTTCATAGTCTTCCTAACTTTATTCAGAATTAGAATGTGGGTTGGGACAAGTCACTTCAAAGTGAATGTCTTCAAAGTCATTTTATTTCCAAAATCTGCCTTCCACATAAAATAGCCATTAACTGAGGAAATGAAATAAGGGTGTATTGATGATGGCAACACTGTGCTAATAACTAGAAAGCCAGAGAAGGCATCAGAGGCATCAAAGAGAGAAGGAGGTGGGAGCTGGCTTCCAATCACTTCTTGGCTATGGACGCTAAAACATCCTGAGAAGATGGGATTCCATTCAGTGGAAGCCCATAGGAGGATTGCAAGACAGTAGTGAATATCAAGCCAGAAAATCTCCTTTTCACATTTGTCTTAGTCTTATA
Source organism: Canis lupus familiaris (assembly GCF_011100685.1). NCBI lineage: Eukaryota > Metazoa > Chordata > Mammalia > Carnivora > Canidae > Canis > Canis lupus. The sequence continues at coordinate 28,602,582 of NC_049242.1, forward strand.
TTTATCAAAACATTCTCAGTTCCTTTCTTCCAATGCAGACCTAGAAAGAAGCAAGGGAAGAGATAGTAAAACTCCCTCCCCTACTTTGAAACTTTCATGCTAGTATATGTTGTAAGAGGATGGAGAGAACCAGAATAAGAAACTTGGGGAGGACAAGTAACTGTCAACAACACACAAAGGAAAATCTTAGGGGAGCACTGATGCCTTTAGGCAGAAGAATTTTGCGTATTAAAGTGAGTTTTTGAACTGGGGAGAGTGAGGAAATTTAAGTAAGCCTAAATAAAATGCTTGATTTAAATAAAGCATAGGAAAAGCCTAACCCCCAAAGCAAGTCTCTAGTTGAATCCTTTCCTAAGGGAAAGTAAAAATAGGCAGCAGGGTCAGTTTGCCACATAGTTAGCTATTTATAACCTCTCCATTCATGGAGTCCAAAATACGGATATATTTTCCCAAGATCTGAACTAGCCCCTCATTCTTTATGTCTTACATGACTTGACTTCTCATGTGATGTAACAATTCCAGTGACAGTCACAGAAGTAATTTAAATACACCAGTACATAGAAAATAAATGTTCTTTATTAGTCAGGAACCAGATGCTCAAAGGACTTCGCAATTTCCCCATGTTCAAGTGTTGGGGTCCGGGGACCAAATGACTTTGCCTTGAAAGCAAGAAAGAGAACTCAGTGGTATTTGTGGGCCAGGGCATTGGCCACACCAGCCACCACCTTCTGGTAGGCAGCCTGAGCCAATGGGGTGAATTCCCTGCCAAAGTGGCGGGCCAGCACACACACCAACACGTTGCCCAGCAGCTGTGGGGAAGACAAGAGGCATGTGGATGATTAGCAGAGGGACCTAGCTAAGACTCAGAGTATTCCAACCCATCCACAGACCCAAACAGTGTCATTAGAATATAAGCAGAAAGATAGCTGATTATTAAGATGTTACAATCCATATGACTCCAACAATATCACCCTCATTTTACATTGAGAAATGGTTCTTTCCTTCTGTTTTAACCCAAATCTTAAATTTTCTTGGTTATTCTTTCCAACTAGGCAAAGAAGCAATAAGATTTTATCTTCCTTGCTTTCAAAAAAGAGATAAGGAAAAAAGGATCAGAAAAAAAAATGTTTTTGAATGGATTAAAAGCACTTTTTAAACACTCAAAAGTTTAATTAAAACAATAAAGAAAAACCATTGCAGAGAACAAAAAAAAGGACAAGAGGAAACAATTAATGAGCCAAGTGGATAAAATAAGTAAAACAGTGCTGAGGAGTCCATACTTATGCAACTAGAACACTTCCTTTACACTCTGAACAACATCCTGATGCCCATACCCTTTACGGACATCATGAGTTGGGTCTTAAAAAGGAAGATCAAAGAGAATGTTGAGGGTCCCACAGACTCACCTTGAAGTTCTCGGGATCCACGTGCAGCTTGTCACAGTGAAGCTCACTGAGCTTAGCAAAGGTGCCCTTGAGGTTGTCCAGGTTTTTCAGGCCATCACTAAAGGAGTTCAGCACCTTCTTGCCATGGGCCTTCACTTTAGCATTGCTCATAACAGCATCAGGAGTGGACAGGTCCCCAAAGGAGTCAAAGAACCTCTGAGTCCAGGGGTAGACAATCAGCAGCCTGAGGGGTGAAAATAGCACAGAGGGCACAGGAGTCAGTGCCTGTCAGAACCCAGGGGACTGAGTTAACTCCATCTGCCCAGCTCTCATGCTTTCTCCAAAAGCCTGCCTTGCCACATGGATACCAACCTGCCCAGGGCCTCACCGCCAACTTCATCCACATTCACCTTGCCCCACATGCTGGAGATAAGACTCTTCTCTTCAGCAGTCAGATGCACCATGGTGTCTGTTTGTGGTTGCTAGTGAACACGGTTGTTTCAGAAGCAAATGTAAGCAGCAGCTGTCCCTGTTCTTCCTTTTATGCCCAGCCCTGATCTTGCATCCTTGCTGTTATGAGATTGGCCCAGGCCTGGGTGTGGTCACGCAGGGTGAAGCCTATCCTTGGCAATTCTGAAACTGGCTTGTGAGTCTGACTTCAGACCCTCCCATCTTCAGGCCCATCTCAGCAATACAAATTGCTACTAAAATCATTCTTTGGCAAGTGTACTGTTACACTTTTGAGAACCATAACCTGGTAACTTCTTAGAGAGTGCCTCCCCAATTTTCTTGTTATACAAATGAAGAATCCCAGGTCCAGTAAATAGAAGGCATCCATCCACTGTGGTTCAACTTAAAAGCGTATGGATGGATCTCCCCCTGTGTCTTCAGAATCTAATTACATGGACAGTGTGGATGGGACCTCTGCCACAGTCCTACGTGTATCTTCCTTCTCTTGGTTTGGATTAAAACCTCCTAGAAAGATACTTAAAGCCCATTCATTCATTCATTCATTCATTCATTTTTCTCATACTTTAGTCATGTAACCAAATAAATGATGATTGGAAAAATAATTATGTATAAATCAGAAGTCTCTTGTGTAATAATTACTCTATTAAGTTTTGAGGACCCATAGATGAATAGTTGTCTCTTAGAGCTGGAACTGGTTCCCTGATGGAGTATGGCATGGTAGGCTACACCGCAGGCAAGGGAAGTAGGGAAAAAGGAAACAGAACAGTATCTTGATCATTCATTATGTCTCTAATCGAGCACCCTATTTTTTACTAATTATTGGAAATAAGTAAAAGCATTAGCCTGAGGGCTGTGCCTTAGGTTGGAAGTCTTCCACAGAGCCCTGTAATGTCAGCATTCTTTATGTAAAATCTTCTTGACCGTGCCTATGTTTTGGAGGGAGAAGTGTTTTCCACTAGTGACAATGTAGGCCCCTACTTCCTTTTCTCATCTCCCTTGACCTCTTTGAATAAGAAACAAGTGCTTCCTATCTGTAGACTCTCAAGTATTTCCCACACCCCTAGACAAATAAAGTAAAAAATAATAATAAAATAAAATATAAAATAAAATAAGTGGAATGAATCAGAAAGTTGAGCTGAAGGTTCTTTATTAGGCAGAAGCCATACCCTTGATGGTGGACATTATTTCCCCCAGTTCAGAAGAAAGAATTTAGGGAGACAGGGTCTTCCAGTGGTCACCAGGAAACAGGCCAGGATCTCAATGGTACTTGTGAGCCAGGGCATTGGCCACACCAGCCACCACCTTCTGATAGGCAGCCTGCACCTGAGGGGTGAATTCTTTGCCAAAGTGGTGAGCCAGCACACACACAAGCACGTTGCCCAGGAGCTGTGGGGAAGACATAGAGAGACACGCATAAATGATTCAGAGAGAAATCAAGCTCGGCTTCTGAGAAACTGAGCCAATGATCTTTTTTTTTTTTTCCCCACACTCCAGCCCAAACTGATATTCAGGTTTTCTCCATCAGCATAAATGAGCAAATATATGTGTATGTACACTGTATATTTTCATTGTATATGTATATATATATAATTTAATAGTTAATTAATTAATTAGTATGATGCTGGGCTGTCTTTTAGCACCTGCGGCTGTCCTACTTCACTATTCTCAGATATTCAATTCCTTTCCTTTTCATTGAGTCTTGTCTCTATAAACATCCAATTATCCTTTAATTTTGAAATGATTTGTAGCCTCTAGATTGACAACTCCTTGAGGTGCCCTTCCAATCCCCATTTGGAGAGACAGAAAGATGTTTCCGAGTGGAGAAGTAGAAGATGAGAATAGACACGCATAATTTGCATATCGAGTAGGGAAAAAAACTAGTCAGGGGAAGAAGACAAGAAGTTAAATAAACAACTTGATGAAAAAAAAAAACAACTTAATGAAAAAGAAAAGGCCGTGAGAAAGGAAATGTATGAAATTACATAAACTTTGAAAGGTATTCAAGATGATATATGCTGAAGTACAAAGGAAGGTGGAGGGAGAACAGGTAGGTAAATGAATCAGGTGAGAGACTAGAAAGTGAAAAGAAAAAGAAATGGAACATATCCTAGACTCACCTTGAAGTTCTCGGGATCCACGTGCAGCTTGTCACAGTGAAGCTCACTGAGCTTAGCAAAGGTGCCCTTGAGGTTGTCCAGGTTTTTCAGGCCATCACTAAAGGAGTTCAGCACCTTCTTGCCATGGGCCTTCACTTTAGCATTGCTCATAACAGCATCAGGAGTGGACAGGTCCCCAAAGGAGTCAAAGAACCTCTGAGTCCAGGGGTAGACAATCAGCAGCCTGAGGAGTGAAAACAGCACAGAGGGCTGTGCCCGTCAGAACCCAAGGGACTGAGTTAACTCCATCTGCCCAGCTCTCATGTTTTCTCCAAAAGCCTGCCTTGCCACATGGATACCAACCTGCCCAGGGCCTCACCGCCAACTTCGTCCACATTCACCTTGCCCCACAGGCCGGAGACAAGACTCTTCTCTTCAGCAGTCAGATGCACCATGGTGTCTGTTTGTGGTTGCTAGTGAACACGGTTGTTTCAGAAGCAAATGTAAGCAGCAGCTGTCCCTGTTCTTCCTTTTATGCCCAGCCCTGATCTTGCATCCTTGCTGTTATGAGATTGGCCCAGGCCTGGGTGTGGTCACGCAGGGTGAAGCCTATCCTTGGCAATTCTGAAACTGGCTTGTGAGTCTGACTTCAGACCCTCCCATCTTCAGGCCCATCTCAGCAATACAAATTGCTACTAAAATCATTCTTTGGCAAGTGTACTGTTACACTTTTGAGAACCATAACCTGGTAACTTCTTAGAGAGTGCCTCCCCAATTTTCTTGTTATACAAATGAAGAATCCCAGGTCCAGTAAATAGAAGGCATCCATCCACTGTGTTCAACTTAAAAGCGTATGGATGGATCTCCCCCTGTGTCTTCAGAATCTAATTACATGGACAGTGTGGATGGGACCTCTGCCACAGTCCTACGTGTATCTTCCTTCTCTTGGTTTGGATTAAATCCTCCTAGAAAGATGCTTAGTTCATTCATTCATTCATTCATTCATTCATTCATTCATTTTTCTCATACTTTAGTCATGTAACCAAGTAAATGATGATTGGAAATTGAAAATACGTATAAATCAGAAGTCTCCTGTGTAATAATTACTCTATTAGGTTTTGAGCATCCACAGATGAAAACATAGAGTTATCTCTCTGTAGTAAGGAATAAAACTAACTGAAAAATCAGTTAAAAAACAAAATGGTTAGTAGCAGTGAGAAAAATAATGTCTTTAATTAACCAGGGACATAAAAATGATTTCTTCCTGGACTGATGTGGAAAAGTGAATGGGAGAAGAGAGAAGCTTCTTTGTGACTTGAAATGAGTGGCAGGAAAGTGACAGGGCACTATGGCTTTGGCTTAGATAATCATCCCCCTAGACCACTAAGAATGCTGTGTGTATAACCATTTCTTTTATTCAAATTCACCACTTATAATCTCATTTCGTCCACATATTTTTTTGTTTAAATCTTTTTTTAGGGACACCTGGGTGGCTCAGTAGTTGAGCATCTGCCTTTGGCTCAGGGTGTGTTCCCAGGATCCTGGGATCAAGTCTGGCATCAGGCTCCCTGAGGGAGTCTACTTCTTCTTCTGCCTATGTCTCTGTCTCTCTCTGTGTGTCTTTCAGGAATATATAAATAATATTTTAAAATCTTCCTTTATTATCATGTTTTCCCCTATCTCTATAGCTTTTCCAATTTCCCTCCCCTTATCCTTCTCTCCTCCAAGTAATACATTCTGATAACTAACTTCTTAGGCAAAGAAACTGAAGTGGAGATTTCTGCTCCTTACTATCAAAAGATACCATAAAAAAAAAAAAAAAGCAGTGAGCATTTCTAAGCTCAGCTTAGGATGTTGGTGTTCTTGGACGGCCCTGCTGGTTCTTTTTCCAACTTCCCATCATCTGTGTACCTCTTGCCTCCTAGCCTGCTCCTAAATTCCCCTTTCCTATAAGCAAAGAAATGGCTGTGCATTTTTTTACTTACCATGTTTCTCCTGCGTTAGAATCTTCTTTTGATTAAGGTACCTTGATGTCTAGAACCATCTTTCTCTCTCTGTTGTCATCACTGGCTACAAATACTTAACATATATTTTTCATCCTTTCACGTCTAACACTCCAAAACCTCAACTACAGGGTGAACCATAAGAAAAGGACTTCTCTATTTCTAGTTGTTTCAAATAAACTCACAAAATCTCCACTTCCATTGTTCCATTCCCTAAACTACTTTCTCCATCACTGCTACATGAGTAAGGATCTCTCTCCCCTTTTACTCATCCCAAATCCCATCAAGTACTTGTGAACAACCTCTCTCTGATCTTTCTCAGACAGAGAGGAAAGTCTTGGTTCTTCTCTGGTAATCTGGAGGTTAGGTCAGAATTACATGCCCATAAAAGATGATGGGAGTAAAAGAGATACAATTCTAGCATTTTCTATTTATATTTATTCTTCTCTAAAACCCATAAGCAAAGAAGTTCTGACTATCTGTCTATTCCTGGGGCAAGATTTCATGTGTTGACTTCCAGGAAAAGGGAGCCTTCAAATATTTTAGATATTTAGAAACCAAACACACACACACACACACACACACACACACACACGGATGCACACACACGTTTTGTTTGATCTGTAAGTTTTGAGTTTCATTTTACTAAATTTAAAACTCCATTAGCTTTACCACGTTTACCACTATTTTCAAGACTCTATTTCACACCCCTGATTTCAGAGTTTGGGTATAAGTGTGTGAAGGGAAGTCTTTCTTGGGACGTTTGGACATGTCTTTTGCAAAAGCTCTCTGTCATGAGAAGTTCACAGGCCTTACTAAATAACAGTAATGAATATGTTTATACTTTACTGTAAAAAGCCAAATTGTCAAGGCTAAACTATAGCTTTGCCACCTTGACAGAAATCAGCATCTGCTCAGACTTCCTCTAACATTTTCTGTACTCACAAATATTTCCCCTAAATTGTCTTTTATCCTCTTCCCTCAGCCTTCTTTGCCATGAATGATCTATGAACCACTTTTTTTTATACTGGCAACTCTGCAGCCACCTTGTTCCTGGCTTCAGGACAGGACTTGCTGTTCTCTCTCGCCTTTGCTACTTAGCAAGACTGAAGAGGGCGACAGACTTCTTTTCTTACCCTTACCCTGCAGGGCCAAGGCTTCAAGTTGTTAATAAGACATCAAAAGTTCAGACATATCAGACAAAAAGAATAAACTGATAAATGTGATTATGCTCTGAGCCTCGTGGTCACATCCCGATCAACATTCAAAGATTCTAGAAACTTCTAGAGTCACTGCCATCTTTACCATTACTTCTACCCTTCAAATAGGGGGTACCAAAAGATGTCTGCTTTATTTCGATTCCAGCCCCATTGAGCACTAAACATACACATACACACATGAATGTGCACACACACGCACACACATACACACATGTGCATGTGTACATACACATATGCACAAACACCCTGAGCTCCCAAGAGACAGAAAGGTTTTTTTTTCTTTTCTCCAGTTTGTCAAGTTTGCAAACTTCTTGATGTTTTGAATTTAGGATGGACCTAGTCTGAGTATAATTAAGAGAATGAGGATCAAGTGATTCATGACAGTCATCCAAAGATATGTAATATTATTTGTTTCAGAAATGGTACTCAATTGGAACACTTGTACATATAGCAGTGTTCAGTTTCAAATTCTGTTCATTAAGGCATTTCTACAAAATATTCCATATTTTCCTGGGTTAGGCACAGTTAGTTTTCACTCTTCTTTCCAAGACACACAATCTCTGGGTTACATCAATTTAGCATCCTTTCAAAACTGTAATTCAAGTTAATAAAATTAAATAAAGTAAAAATACTCCAAAGGAGCAGAACTCACAGAAATGATGTACATACACTTTTTTAAAGTCATATTTCAGTATGAAAAGCAATACAGCCAATCTAGTCATAAGTTTACTGAACTATGTGCTAATTGTTACAGAACATTTAATGTCTCAGTCTATAATCACTACACAAATATTTCCTCTGTTTGGCTCAGATCCTCATCCAGAATTAGCTTTTGTTGACATGATAAGTAGGTCGTGGTGTTGATTTCCCAAGTTAACTTTGAAACTGTGCCTCTCTAGGGATAGAGTCTTGGCTTCAGTCTATGCCCTTTTTACAAATACATAAAGCATTAGTTCATAAGGCCAAATGTCCAGTAGGCTCTGAACAGAAAGTAAATGTCTGAGCAGTGTTTTCCTTTCCTCTGTGCTTCCTCATTGTATACTAGGGCATCAACACCAAAGGATTCTCTGCAATGGTTCCTTGTTCAGATTGTCCTCTACTTCCAACAGTCCTAAGATAGGGAATAATCATTCATTCATTTATTTATTCATGGACTACTTTATTTAATAAATATTCAATTCCTACCTATGAAGGAACTTAGCAAGGCACAGTAGTCACATGGTAGTGTCCAAAATAGACAGAAATGTTTATTCAGCAAAGAGTGTGAGTGTGACAGACAAGAAGAAATGTGGAAAATAGGGAGAGGGGAAGGGTTTGGAATGATTTTCATAGCCAATATTGGAAAGCACAATGAGGCCAGTGTGCAAAGGCATCACAAGGGATAAGCAGAGATGCAGTTTGACTGAAATGGGAGAGTGGGAGGAGGAATTATTTATGCCATGTTGGGACAAGTAAAAGAGGGAGATTTTTCCTTAGAGCAGGAACAACGGATAGAGCATGGTATGGTAAACTAGCTACACTGCAGGCAAGGGAAGTAGGGAAAAAGGAAACAGAACAGTATCTTGATCATTCATTATGTCTCTAATCGAGCATCCTGTTTTTTAACTAATTGTTGGAAATAAGTAAAAGCATTAGCCTGAGGGCTGTGCCTTAAGTTGGAAGTCTTCCACAGAGCCCCTATAATGCCAGCATTCTCTATATAAAATCTTCTTGACCGTGCCTATGTTTTGGAGGGAGAAGTGTTTTCCACTAGTGACAATGTAGGCCCCTACTTCCTTTTCTCATCTCCCTTGACCTCTTTGAATAAGAAACAAGTGCTTCCTATCTGTAGACTCTCAAGTATTTCCCACACCCCTAGACAAATAAAGTAAAAAATAATAATAAAATAAAATATAAAATAAAATAAGTGAAATGAATCAGAAAGTTGAGCTGAAGGTTCTTTATTAGGCAGAAGCCATACCCTTGATGGTGGACATTATTTCCCCCAGTTCAGAAGAAAGAATTTAGGGAGACAGGGTCTTCCAGTGGTCACCAGGAAACAGGCCAGGATCTCAATGGTACTTGTGAGCCAGGGCATTGGCCACACCAGCCACCACCTTCTGATAGGCAGCCTGCACCTGAGGGGTGAATTCTTTGCCAAAGTGGTGAGCCAGCACACACACAAGCACGTTGCCCAGGAGCTGTGGGGAAGACATAGAGAGACATGCATACACAATTAAGAGAGAAATCAAACTCGGCTTCTGAGAAACTGAGCCAATGATTTTTTTTTTCCCCACACTTCAGCCCAAACTGATTTTCAGGTTTTCTCCATCAGCATAAATGAGCAAATATATGCGTATGTACACTGTATATTTTCATTATATATGTATATATATATAATTTATTTTTTTTTTTTTTTTTTTTTTTAATTTTTATTTATTTATGATAGTCACACAGAGAGAGCGAGAGAGGCAGAGACACAGGCAGAGGGAGAAACAGGCTCCATGCACCGGGAGCCCGATGTGGGATTCGATCCCGGGTCTCCAGGATCGCGCCCTGGGCCAAAGGCAGGCGCTAAACCGCTGCGCCACCCAGGGATCCCTATATATATAATTTAATAGTTAATTGATTAATTAGTATGATGCTGGGCTGTCTTTTAGCACCTGTGGGTGTCCTACTTCACTATTCTCAGATATTCAATTCCTTTCCTTTCCATTGAGTCTTGTCTCTATAAAAATCCAATTATCCTTTAATTTTGAAATGATTTGTAGCCTCTAGATTGACAACTCCTTGAGGTGCCCTTCCAATCCCCATTTGGAGAGACAGAAAGATGTTTCCGAGTGGAGAAGTAGATGAGAGTAGACACGCATAATTTGCATATCGAGTAGGGAAAAAAAACTAGTCAGGGGAAGAAGACAAGAAGTTAAATAAATAACTTGATGAAAAAGAAAAGGCAGTGAGAAAGGAAATGTATGAAATTACATAAACTTTGAAAGGTATTCAAGATGATATATGCTGAAGTACAAAGGAAGGTGGAGGGAGAACAGGTAGGTAAATGAATCAGGTGAGAGACTAGAAAGTGAAAAGAAAAAAAAAATGGAACATATCCTAGACTCACCTTGAAGTTCTCGGGATCCACGTGCAGCTTGTCACAGTGAAGCTCACTGAGCTTAGCAAAGGTGCCCTTGAGGTTGTCCAGGTTTTTCAGGCCATCACTAAAGGAGTTCAGCACCTTCTTGCCATGGGCCTTCACTTTAGCATTGCTCATAACAGCATCAGGAGTGGACAGGTCCCCAAAGGAGTCAAAGAACCTCTGAGTCCAGGGGTAGACAATCAGCAGCCTGAGGAGTGAAAACAGCACAGAGGGCTGTGCCCGTCAGAACCCAAGGGACTGAGTTAACTCCATCTGCCCAGCTCTCATGTTTTCTCCAAAAGCCTGCCTTGCCACATGGATACCAACCTGCCCAGGGCCTCACCGCCAACTTCGTCCACATTCACCTTGCCCCACAGGCCGGAGACAAGACTCTTCTCTTCAGCAGTCAGATGCACCATGGTGTCTGTTTGTGGTTGCTAGTGAACACGGTTGTTTCAGAAGCAAATGTAAGCAGCAGCTGTCCCTGTTCTTCCTTTTATGCCCAGCCCTGATCTTGCCCTCTCTGCTGCTGCAAGCAGATTGGCCCAGAGCTTAGCCGAATCTTATTGGTTTATACCATACCCTATGATCTAGTTTGCAACCCAATTCCTCAGTTCCCCTCAATTGTCCTGAGAGTGGCGTTCTAGGTGTTATGTTTCTTGACTCAGAATCCCTGTTTCCTCTCCTCACCTCATCCCCTTCAGCAGTGGCTTCCATAAGTATACTCCCACTCTCATTTTTGTGCAAATTCTGTAGTCTGATATAATGGAGTATATCTCTTGTTTAACTCCTCCAGTTATTTCACTTCATAGATAAGAAAACTAAGGCCTAGTAAACAGAAATGCTATCAAGTTGACTCTATGTGGTACTTCTTTTGGTCTCTAGAGATAGTTATAAGTAGTTAGAATGAATAAATACTTTGCTGTACTTTCAATTTGCTTTCTTCTTCTTTGGGTAAATACTTTTAGTAGCAAAACTTTCTTTTCATTCTGTCACTGAAATAAATGTTAATTAAAAGAGTGAAAACTAATGAATATTGTTTCTCTACCAGCTACTGAAATAGATCTAGGAAGCATGGATTTTAATGGAAACAATTTAATGAACGATAAAGAAGAAAATATCAGAAACCTATAACATGATTATTTAAAACTGTGATATTATTAAAGAAAAAATGCAGAGGAATTGCAATGAAGATTGACCTCATTCAACTAGATCAAGTCTGATAGGGTTTCTGGGAACATGCAGTTGTAGAAATTCCCATGGGTGTGTCCTTAGGGAAAAAAGTAGAGTTAAATCTAAAAATGAAGATTCAAAGGGAATTTTCATCTCTTCTGAATTCAAAATAATACTGCATTGACTTACAGATACATACCCTTTAGCACAACTAGAAGGAAGGAATGAAGTTGGGAGGGAGTATCAGAAAGGAAGAGAATAGAATGGGATAGAAGTCAGAAGGCAAAAAATATAAAGAAGATGAAAGAGGTAGGTAATTTCAAAATTTAGCAAGGATATAGATCTCAACAAACTCTCAGTCTCTGCTGGTGACATTGTAAAATGGCATAACTGCTTTAGAAAATATTTGATAGTAGCAACTAAAGCAGAATATATGCAAAACCTATGAGCTAGCAATTATTCTTCCAGAAATGCAGAAATGCATGCTTGTGTGAATCCAAAGTCTGTAACATCAATATACATGAGGATCTCAAACTGCTAGCAACTTAAATGTTCCTCACTCAGTGAAATAATTTTTTTTTTAATTTATGATAGTCACAGAGAGAGAGAGAGAGAGAGAGGCAGAGACACAGGCAGAGGGAGAAGCAGGCTCCATGCACCGGGAGCCCGATGTGGGATTCGATCCCGGGTCTCCAGGATCGCGCCCTGGGCCAAAGGCAGGCGCCAAACCGCTGCGCCACCCAGGGATCCCCCGCTCACTCAGTGAAATAGATAAAACATGATATAGAAAAAGAATGAAATGTTACACAATAATGAAAATAATCAATTTCACTTGCAGAAATACAGAGTATTTTTTACAACATAATGTCAATTAAGCCTGAATGACTCAGTCGTTTAAGTGTCTATCTCTTGGTTTTTGCTCAGGTCATTATCTCAGGGTTGTAAAATTGAGCCTTATGACAAACTCCACACTGAGTATGGAGCCTGCTTGGAATTCTCTCTCCTTCTCTCCCAATACTCTATGGCCACTCATGTGGGGGTGCCCATTCTCTCTTGTCCTCTAAATAAAAGTAACCAGGGACAATGATTAAATGTATATGATTTATATGCAAAAAAGCAGGATAATGTAACTATATTTCAGATCACAAGAATGAATGATTGGAAGGTACAGAGGAGCCATGAATGATCTTTAGGACATTTTACAGATTATCTGTTTTCAACCTTAAAGCCAAAAAACAAACAAACAAACAAACAAAAAAAAAAAAACTATTAAAAACTTTAAGGATGTGGGTGGCATGATCTCATTTGTATTTTTAAAATATTATTCGGGGGATCCCTGGGTGGCGCAGCAGTTTGGCGCCTGCCTTTGGCCCAGGGCACGATCCTGGAGACCCGGGATCGAATCCCACATCGGGCTCCCGGTGCATGGAGCCTGCTTCTCCCTCTGCCTGTGTCTCGGCCTCTCTCTCTCTCTGTGACTATCATAAATAAAAATAAAAAAAAATTAAAATATTATTCGGGTTTCCATATATAAATGGATTTAAGGGGTAGGATAAAGGGGAAACAAATAATTAAGATGATATTATAATTGGAAGGGTGAGCAAAAATGTCATCTGTTTTCAGCCTTGAGCAATGTGTGATGCATTAGTCCCTAGATAGGGCAGAAAGAGGGCTAAATTAGCAGAAATAGATTAGAAAACAGTTGGAATTGTCTTGGACATGCTGTATTTGATGCACTCTTAAGCAATCCAATATGGAACATTAAATAAATAGATATGTGGGTCAGGAACCCATAAAGAAAACAGTCATGTTGAGAATACACAGTGGAACAAGGCACAGAGGAACAGATCATAGTGAATCGTATAAACTGCTACCACAACCTTCTCAGTAATGAAGGGCAAAGCACTTTACAGCAATGTCCTTAAAACCTCAGAACATATTTGTGGGGTAGGAATTTTTATTCCATTTTACAAACAAGGGAATTCATTCTGAAAAACATTAACCAAACTTTTCAAGGTGATGGGGCTATAATTTGATCTTTTTCTGCTAATCCCAAAGCCCTGGCTTTTCACATCTATGCCAGGGACTTGGGTACAAGAATTTGAGGTGATGGTCACAAAAGTGACTGTGATCAATTGCCCAGACAAGAGACTTCTCAGCATTTTCTTTCCTAAGAATAGTCTTTTCTCTTTCCATTCACCAGGTAGGGAACCTGGCTATCATTGGTGGCTTCTCCGCTCTCTACTGCACTTCATTCCAAGCCCTGCAGTATCTTGACTATAATGGTCCCTTACTTGAGGGGTTCTTAGTTTCATTGCTTCTGTGAAATTCAGTCCTTTGCCCTAATTATTATCACAACACATTCCTGTGCCTAGATCCAAGTTAGACTCTGCCTTGCCTGTATGTGGATCAGTTTCCCTAAAATTCCCTATTCATTATGTTACTCTTGTGTGCAAGAGATTTCACTGGTACTTTGCTTATAACAATAGCTCTTTTCCTGCTTTTCTGGGCAGCAATGTCCTTAATTTTATACCCTTGCACTGAACTAATTAAGAGAAATTAAATCACTTAGACCTGGCATGCTAATGCCTAAATTTGTCATTTTCCAACATAAATGAATTTTTATATCCACTGAAAGCTTAATGGAATTGGAAATATGTTCCAGGTCACAGAAATAGCAGATGAGGTACAGACTCAAACCAAGGCAGTTAGTTCCTATGCCTTAGGGATAGTTCCTCCGTTAATACCACTGAAGACACTTGGGAAAGTTTAGAGCATGGTCCTTGCCTGAGTCTCTGGAAAGCCCCATCTTCATTCTATTACAGATGATAAAAATGTGTTTCTTGTATTTTTTATTTTTATTTTTTAATTTTTATTTTTTAAAGATTTTATTTATTTATTCATGAGAGACACACACACACACAGAGAGAGAGAGAGAGAGAGGCAGAGACACAGGCAGAGGGAGAAGCAGGCTCCATGCAGGGAGCCCGATGCGGGACTCGATCCCCGGTCTCCAGGATTACGCCCTGGGCCAAAGGCAGTGCTAAACCACTGAGCCACCCAGGCTGCCCGTATTTTTTAATTTAAATTAAATCAGACAACATACAGTAACATGTTTCTTATATCAAATAGAAACTAAATACAGCACCAAAAAGCTCTGAGATTATACAAATAGCAGCCAAGACAGGCCCCCTACTTGGGGTTTTAACATGCCCCTACTCACTCTCAACAATCTTCTTGAATTTCACAAGAATATGTCCATTCATTCCCTTATTCTAGAGACACTATTCAACTCAAGAGTCTACTTTCTCTTCCTAGAAGTAACTGCCCCTTGAACCCACTCTTATCCTGCAGAATCTTAGGAGTCTCTTCTCTATCCTCCCAAACTCCTTATCTCCAGTAACCCCCTTTCCTGTAGGAGTGCTTTCTTTTAGCTGAATCAACATAAAAGGTACAGACAGAGAGAGAAGACAAGGATTTTCATTACAGAGCACAATTTTTATTTTATTTTTATCATCTAGGCAAGGCACTGTGCCTGTCTTCAGGAGATGGACTCTGGCAATACCGACATAATTGGACCAGCACCTAGTGGTACTTGTGTGCCAGAGCATTAGCCACAGCAGTTGTCAGCTTCTGCCACGCAGCCTGTGTTTGGGGAGTAAACTCCTTGCTGAAGTGAGTTGCCAAGACAATCAATATCATGTTGCCTAGAAGCTGGGGAGAGAGGAGAGGTAAAAAGAAAATAGTACCTAGTGAACGGAAAGCCTCAAGCTGGCCGCATCTATTTTCTTCCTAATAAGAGATGGAGGAACTTCCAATGCTGGGCTCCCACAAAAGTTTAATATGCTGGACATTGGCATCAATATGACCCCCAGCCCTGTACACTCCATTACGTTCTATCCTCTCATTTGGCCTGCCAACTTCTGACCCCAGAACATTGCCATGGATGGCTTCTCTTTTCTAGAGACTCTGACTTCTTTAAAAGTAGGAATGTAGGACTGCAAGGGGCCTTAATATGTATAATCTATGTCCCTAGATAATACATTCATTCAAATTGTTTGGACATTCACATGACAAAGAATCTTGTGCCACGTATATAAGAGAATTTCATCACTAATAAAGAGGGGGGGTCACAATCGTTCATTGAAAAGATTGCTCTTATTTTGTCTTGCTTAGTCCTGGTTTTAAATTTAAGAATCATGCAGAGATGTATTCATCATTTTTAGAGAAAATATCAGTTAAGATGTCCTTCCTCTAATTGTATTCTCCTGACCAAAGCCATTTAACTCCATTTTAGCCAGTGTTCTTCACATATGTATCTTTTCAGAAATGTAAGATGGCCAGTGACCTTCGCTGGTCATAGTAATTACCCTATTGAGTCCTACCTATGACCTTTGGGCCAACCTAACTACCAAAATCAAGCCCTTCCTTGGGATACAACATCCCAAAAAAAATGCCTTTATAGGATCAGATTTAGGTACCTGTTTTTCCTAACATATCCACAGTACAAATACCTAGGATGAAAGAACAAAGCACAGGCATGCCCAGAACTCACCTTGAAGTTCTCCGGATCCACATGCAGCTTGTCACAGTGCAGTTCACTTAGCTCAGCAAAGGTGTCCTTGAGGTCATCCATATGTTTAATAGCATTTCCAAAGGAAGTCAGCACCTTCTTGCCATGGGCCTTGACCTTGGGGTTGCCCATTATTGCAGACTCAGAGGACAAATTGCCAAAATTGTCAAAGAACCTCTGGGTCCATGGATAAACAACCAGGAGCCTATGGGATGATCACAGTCACAGACCAGATGGGAAGTCAGAGTATGTAGGAAACCTGACCAAACACCTTTCAGGAATATTTTCTGCCTTTTTGCCCCCCTCCAGTGCCTACCTTCCCAGGACCTCGCCTCCAACCAACTCCACATTCACCCTGGCCCACAGGCTAATAACAGCAGCCTTCTCCTCAGCAGTAAAATGCACCATGGTGTCTGGGAACTTGCTGGTGATCACTAAAGTGCCAGAAACAAGTCTGTACTGCCACTTCTCTGCGTGGCCTTTTATTCCTCATTTCTAGTTTCAGGGCCCTTGCTTCTCCCAGTGAAATGAGACCATTGGTCAAGAGTGGGTTGTCACCACCAGGGGTGGGGTTTGGACAAGGGAGGGTCAGCAGGATGGACATTTGGGTCTCTGATAGCGTTGGGTGGCTCTATCAGGGGGATTCTACCGTCCTTTCTCCACCATCTACTATGCATTTCATATCTCAAGCTCCCCACCCCATTATTCCTGAGGTGACCTTGTAGTCTGATCATGAGGCATAACTAGAATTAAGAGAGGTAAGAATTAGAAATCTGTTGGGCATTGTGTCAGGTGTTTACAAAGTATTATTCTGTTGTTCACCTTGGGTATAAAAGAAGCCATAGTTTTTCTTGGTCACCAGTTTTTCTAAAACTTAGATGAAGCTCATAATTTTATAGTTCTTGTAAAAAGAAATATATAAAGTAATCTAGCATCAGCTCAGAAACAGGATAGGTAAAAGCTGAGTAACTTAGAGAACTATTACTCAATCATTGTTGAGTTTTATTAAAATAAATATACTTGCTTAAGTACATTTTTTTCACCCTGATTACATGGCAGTGTCTCTGGCCAATACCAGGTATCCACTCATTTGTTTCAGAAACTCACAATTGAGTATTGGGAAAAATTACATATTTAATGGAAAGAATATTAGATGCTGTGGCAATAGCTGCCAATTAAGGCAGTTGTCTCTGGCATTTGTTGTACCCAAACTCCCTTCTTGTTCTTAAATATTCTTAATATCTAATGAGGCACAGACAATCTTCACTGACAGTATTCCAACACTACTGTCCTTATATCCTAAGGTACTTTGGTCTCATGCATCTCCAACAAGTATTTATAGATCAAGACAAGTCACACTTCTGGAGAGAGGAAATGGCTATTTTATTTTTCTCTCAGAGTTTATTGCTCCCACATTTTGAGCTCTAGGAAGCTAGTTTATTTGTTTCTCCCTAGGACCAATCACACACACACACACAAAATTTACAGTTCAAGATTTCCATGTATATTTACAAAGGAACCCTAAAATGTAAAGAGCTCAACTCAATATATTAGTGTTGAATTTCTGCTATTGGAAAAGAAATCCTTTGTCTATTTGGTATAGCCATAACTTTTATCAATTTATCTTGGAAAAATTTTACATTTAAAAGTGGATAAGAATTGCTTAGGTACCAGAAGCTAGGTTACCAGCACAGACTTGATTTTCTGTGAGCTCTCAATCCCAGGCTATGTTGACGTGAAACACTTTGGTACAGAGATATAAAGAAAAAAGTGTGAATCCATCCCAAAAAGATTTCTTCAGAAGAATAAGTCAATGAAATGAAAGAAAAGCAAGGAAAGGTTGATCAAAGCCAGGAATCCCATCTCCGCTCAGCAGTGGGCATAGTCTGAGGGAATGGTTCAGGGTCCATGCTCTCTGATGGTCCTGGTGCTCATTTCCTCGGGTGTGTGCACACTGCAGCTCAGGGACATTTACAACTCTGAATGTTAGTTAACAGCTTCCCATCTTCCCCACAAACAAGATAGTGATTCTAGAATTACCTTTAACTCATTCTTCTCTCACTTTCTCAAAACAATTACTTTCCAAGACTTTTTGATTTCTTTCCTTCATAGCTGTCCCACACTTCCACTTGATTCCATGCTCACTGTTCCCAGTGTTATCTGGAAGCTTATCACATCAATGTTAGATCATCTCACAGTCATCTAACAGTTTTACAGTCATTCATCACATATTTAAAAGGTAAATATCTACTGATGCCCATCATGACATGCATTGTTCTAAAATCTGGGAATCTTGGAAAAACAAAACAGTGCATCATCATGCTCACATTTCAGGGGGCAGAGAAAACTAACACTAATAATTATACAAATCAGTGGTGCCTGGGTGGCTCAGCGGTTGGGCATCTGCCTTTGGCTCAGGGTGTGATCCCGGAGTCCAGGGGTCGATTCCCGCATCGGGCGCTCTGCATGGAGCCTGCTTCTCCCTCTGCCTGTGTCTCTGCTTCTCTCTCTCTCTCTCTCTGTCTCTCATGAATAAATAAATACAATCTTTTAAAAAAATAAACAAATCAATGAAGAAGAGGAATACAGGTGGGTGTTATATGACAAGAAAATGCACCTGATGACATGGTAGCAAACGGTCACAAGAAAAAATAAGGATAGAGGTCCTGAAGGAAGTTACATTTGAAGTGAGACCTTAATGACAAGATAGAACCAGGCAGATGTCATTGGAGAAACAAGTTCCCAGAAGCAGGGAAGGACAGGTGCCAAACTCAGAGCCTGGAGAGAAAGGGAAGAAGAAAGAAAGAAAAACCACAAATACCCACCATTTGCTTCAACGCGGATGGGACTGGAAGGTATTATGCTGAGTGAAATAAGTCAATCGGAGAAGGACAAACATTATATGTTCTCATTCATTTGGGGAATAGAAATAATAGTGAAAGGGAATAGAAGGGAAAGGAGAAGAAGTGTGTGGGAAATATCAGAAAGGGAGACAGAACATGAAGACTCCTAACTCTGGGAAAGGAACTAGGGGTGGTGGAAGGGGAGGAGGGCGGGGGGTGGGGGTGAGTGGGTGACAGGCACTGAGGGGGCACTTGACGGGATGAGCACTGGGTGTTATCCTGTATGTTGGCAAATTGAACACCAATAAAAAATAAATTTATTATAAAAAAATTAAAAGAAAGAAAAACCAAACTTGACATTTCATTTAGGGAAAGGCATTACAAGGTCTGAGAGAGAGAGAGAGAGAGATGTTAAGGGAAGAGTGGGAGGGAGCGGAGTTCAAGAGATTGGCCCCAGGCTTCACTGTTTGGGCACATGAGGGTAGATGAGTATTTCTATTTCTCTAATGGGAAACCATTAGAGATTTGTAAACCGGGCATCAGCATGATCACTTATCTACTCAGCACCTACAGCCAAGTTAACTTTCTAACTGTTCTGTTTATCACATTACAGCCTTGTTTATAACCCGGAATTAACTTCCAGCCGAACAAATGTTCCTGTGATCTATCCTCCCCAACTGCTCCATGCAATTTTTTTCCTTTCTTTTTTTGATCTTGCAGAGCTCCTCTGCTACACTAAGCCTCCTTCTCAGACTATTCTGGTTCATCTTTCCACCTAAATCCCCACCTCTCTGAGCACTTTACAGGGACCTCCCTGCTCTGAAACATGGTAGCAAATCTGCCCTCTGGGCATGATCTACCCTGATGGCATGTAATCAATCAATGTACCATTCCCCAGTGGCTCTGACCTCTTAAACCACAAAGTTCTTCTGTAAAGCTCAAGGCCAATTCTTTTGAGTTGATTTCAAAAAGAGTCATCCCCAGCTCATACCCCCGACCCCTCCCATCCCTAATCTATTCTCACAAGGGCTTGTGACAAACGAGCTGCTTTTAGAAAACACTTCCCTCTTATCAGGAGAATGTAACTACAGCCCTTGCCTGGAACTTGTCCTTTTAAGACTGGGGTTAATTTTCCTCCAAAGAATCCCCACGCTGGTACTCAACCTCCATCCAGACCCTTGGTCTTCACCAGTGTCTTCACTCAGGCCCATATAACGCTCTGGTTTGGAGGAACTCTAGTCCCATGACACCAATCCTCTCTCATCAGAACCCACTCGTGTCTTCAGCTTTAACGTAAAGAGCCCCCAAGTGTATGTTCTCCCCAAGTGTATATCCCAGTCACACATTCCTTTCATTACCTATTGTGTTTTATTTTCTTGCCAAAATCTTTACTTCATACAAAAATTGAATGGGGAGATTACACACACACACACACACACACACACACACACACACACACAAATACATACACATACATACACATACATTGCCCCACAGGCTTGCAATGATGTCCTTCTCCTCAGGTATATAGTGAACTATGGTGTCTGGTTTGGGAGCTTACTGGTAATGACAGATGTGTCAAAAATAGGTATTTCCTACTGCTACAATGTGTGACCTGTTAATCGTTGTGCCTGAGTTACTATCCCCTTACTTCCCCTCATTCCATGGCTATTGATTAAAACTAGACTCAAAATATCGTTATGGTATTTAGGCACAGAAAAGGTTTACAGTAACTTACATCTGTGGCAGCATCTTAGAGTGCACCCCCCACCCTGACTGAATATGTGCTATTCCGTGTTCAACTCAATTGTGCAAAATTTCTCTATTCACTTTTTCTTTTAGCTACTCTTTCTTCACCCCACAGTAGAAAATTTCAGTACTCCTTGCCAGTCTTCCCTACAATTCTTGTCATGATCCCTAGATACGTCCTTAGATTAAAGTTGAAGCATGGGCAAAAATCTGGAAAGTTCAGAGATTTTATTTCCCACTGTACATGTGTGTTCTGGCCAGGAGCCCAGGGTTCTGGTTTGCTGCTCTTCCATCTCAGTGAAAACAATGGTAGATGGTTCATTGGCAGGTAGTGCTGACTTGAAAGAGCCAATGCTGATAAATGCTGGGTCCACTTTTCAGCTGGTCTTAGTCCAAGAATTTACATCAGGAAGCACTTTTTTGCTTTATCTCATGTGTTATAAAGCAACTCAAAATGGGCAAAGATTCTTTATTCTTTGACTAATAGTCCTCATAGTCATTGCTATAGCATCACTGCACTTTAGATTACTTTATCTCTAATTCACTACAGTTTTTTTACAGGACACGTTTCCAATGGGACAGAGTCAGAGTTCATACTAATTTTTTTTTTCTCTGAAAGAGATGCATGATCTCAGATGGTAATCTGATCAGGAGTCTTGAAGCTTCATAAATCTGGCTTGATTATTTGTCCCTGAAACTGGAGACCTGCTGATTGAATGAAAATGCAGATCAAGAAGTTACCCGTGAACTTAATTCAAGGAAATCTCTATCTTCAAATTATTTTTCTCCTAACATAACAGATTGTCTGAAATTCAAGCTTAGGAAAAGTTTAAAGGCCAGGAAAATGAAATTTATCAATAATTCAATAGGTATTTTAGAGTTGTAAGCAAACATTTGTGAATTCTTAAATTGGAGATGGGAGCATTTCTGTTGGAATAAGTGTATAGGGCACAGAGCCTAATGTAAACTCTTATGAGAGTGTCTTCAGGAATGAAGCTTTGTGGGTTGAGTGTAGACAGACTACATCTGATGTATTCAGTGCAGAGCCTCTCTTACAAGCTTGGCTCAAAGACTGGTGTCCAAACCTCTGAAAGCCTTAATAAGTGAATGTGATTCTTCATAACTCTCTTTCAGGTTGATGGACTTCTGTGATCCCTCATGTCTGTAAACAACCTCCCCATACCCCCAGAAACACAGACAGTGAATTCAACATTTGTAATGACTGCTTCTCAATCTGCTTTTAGGGCAACTTTTCTCCAAGGCTTGCTGATTTCTCTTTGTCTGCTGTTCTACTCTCCCATCCTTCCTGCGTCGCTGTTTATTTATTTTTCATTGTTGTTTTAAAAGATTTTATTTTTTTTACCCTACGTGGGATTCAAACTCATAACCCTGAGATCAAGAGTCACATGATCCACAGATTGAGCCAGCCAGGTGCCCCCTGTGTCATTCCTTCTGACATTCCTTAAATTCTTATCCATGAAGCTGGTTCTTCACAAAAGCCCCATTGAGTGTTCTCAAATATCCTTTTAATGAATACATTGAGCTTCTATGCACCATTAATTCTTCTATGTATTAGTGATTTAAGATAAACAATTTAGAGAGGAAAAGTGCTTTCTTGGAACTATATTCTACAAAGGGGAGATACACAGAAAGAGTAAATTAATCAGCAAAATCATTTTTTATATTATTTGCTATGAATCATTTCATACATCATTTGTTATCAGGAAAATTCATACCTTGATTTAAGTGGGACACAATTATATTAACAATGATCTCTTTAAAGGGACACTATTTGAGCAGAGACCATAATGACATGAAGATTTTGCCATTCACTCTATTTTTTCTCTCAGAGTCTATTACTCCTGCATGTAGGGCTCTAGGAAATGGGCTTGTTTGTTTTTCCCTGAAGTCACTCCTTAAAAAAATAATATTAAGAATTCCCCTCCGTGTTACTTACAGGATACTCTAAAATTTAAAGAGCTCAAGGCACCTGGGTGGCTCAGCAGTTGAGTGTCTGCCTTCAAATCAAGTTGTGATCCCAGGGCCCTAGGATGGAGTTGCATATCAGGCTCCCATTAGGGAGCCTGCTTCTCCCTCTGCCTATATTTCTGCCTCTCTCTGTGTGTCTCTCATGAATAGAGTAAAATCTTTAAAAATAAATAAGTAAAATAAAATTTAAAGAACTCAATCCAATACATTAAAGCTAAATTTCTGCCATTTGAGAATTAATCCATTCAACTTGATATTGTCGAGAGGCTGTTATCTGTCCTTAGGGAAATGGTGAAGACTTAATGTGAAAGAGGAATAAGAATTTGAAGCAAAACTAAGGAGATTATTTTTAAGATGAGAGATCAGTGAAATGAAGGAAGAGAAGACACAAACTTGAGCACAGCCAAAGATTGAGACTTCCTAAATTGTGATGCTTGAAACTTTGGAAACCTGGCTTGATTATTTGCCTCTGTGGCCATTTTATTTCAGGATACCTCTATCTACAAATTAGTTTAGGCTCTAACTTCTCAGGTTGCCTGAAATTAGAATAGGTGAAATCTTTTTAGTCTTCATGACCTCATGTAAAGCCTATACCTGTTCATAGATGAGAATGACTAAAAGTCCAGGAAGATGATACTTGTTATGATATCAGTAGTAACTTTCAAGTTATAGGCATAATGATTTGTCACTTGTCTCAATTTGAGAGCACACATGGACTGGTAAAGAGGTATAAGTTACGGAGCCAGCTTTTAGTCTGTAAAATAGGAAGTCTATAAGATGAGTGTGTATATAGAGTATATATAGTATATATATACTATATATTATAGTATATAGTATATATATAGTATATATATGAGTATGTAGACCTTTGATCATATTTGATGATCCTTTGGGTTCAGTTTGTAGAATCTGGCCTTGGATTGGAGAATGATTCATTGGAGAATGATTCAGAGGCAAATTTCTAAGTCTCTGAAGACTTTAAGGAGTAAGAAAGTCTTAACTATTCCTCCTCAGATTAATGGATTTTTTATGACCCCTCGTGTCTATAGACAACATCCCCACTCTTCCAGAAACCCAAATAGTTATCCAATATCCTCTGTAACTCATGGTTTCCTCTTGCACTTTCATGGCAGTATCTTCCAAAGGCTAATTGATTTCTCCCAATCTATAGCTGTTTATCCTTCCCTTTTCCCCAAGTCATTGCTTCTGACATTGCCTAAATCCTTGCCTAAAGTTATTTCATTACGGAAACCATCTGTGGGTTTTTCAAACACTCAATCTCATGTGTTCTGAGACACTTACTTAAAATTTATTTGTTAAAAAAATCTATTTGTTGAATAATTGTTCTAAGTACTAGAGATTTAAGATAAGTGAGGCAGAGGAGAAAACTCTCTTCTTAACAATGATAACATGGATGTGGAAGATATTAAAAGTGAATAATTAAACAAATATACAAAATAATTTCAGTTACTATCATTTGCTATGAAGAAATTAATATCTGGACTTAATGTGAGAGGGAAATGATTACATCAAAATCAGTCCCTTTTGGGAAGGTAGTATTTGAGCTGGAGTGAGAATGAAAAGAAGGAATTTGCCATGGGGAGATGGTGGGATAAAATGTCTGAAAGCTGCGGAATAGGGAATCCAAAACTCTGAGGGAGATACAACAAACCCTTGGTACACTGGAAGTATGAATAATGGGCTGGTGCAGGTGACTTGTAAAGGTAAGGATGGGGATAGGCAGGAAATGTTGCCACAGGAAGCATAAACTAAAAAAACTTAGGACTTGTCTTCAGTAGTAGAGAATGAGAAGTCATTATGGATTTTCATCCTGGTAATGACATCATCTCTAAACCTCTGTATTCTTAATATTCCAAGAATATCCTGTTCATCATGACATTATTTTGCTTACATGGCTTATATTGCCTATAGACAATAATTAGTCTTTTCTTCATCTATTGAAAGTCTGAGGCGCTCCTGGGTGGCTCAGCTGGTTAAGCATCTGACTTTTGGGTTCAGCTCTGGTCCTGATCTCAGGGTCATGAGATTGAACCCATTGAGCCTCACAAGATATATGATAAGTTAGCTGATTCAATATGTACATTAAAGCAAATTGACCTTAGATCCCTGAAAAGGTTTTAAAGCTGAAGTCTGACATGTACCACAAATCTAGCTTGTTTTTTCAGAGGCACTGCTTAGCACCTCCTTTTTTCCCCTCTACAGTACATTTTTGCCATCCTGCCCTGTAAATCCCTACCCAATTGATTAAGCCTTTCCCAGAAAATTTCTTCCCCCTCCTGGCATCCACCCAGATCCTCTAGAATCCTCCCATAATGTCTATCTTTCCAAAGGAACTCTTGTTTCTTCCCATGTCTCCTAACCCTCAGTCAATGAAACTTTTCTCCTTTAACACAAGAGTAAAAAATGGAGAAGACACAATATTAATTTCCGATTACTGATTAGAATGAACTTTATTAAACAGAAGTTGTGCTCTCAAAGCTAAACCTAAGTCCCCATATGCAGGAGGAGGACACTGGGGACACAGAAGGGTACTGCTGAACTAGAAAGAGGACTCAGTGGTATTTGTGGGCCAGAGCAGTGGCAACACCAGCCACCAGTTTCTGCCAAGCGGCCTGCACATCGGGGGTGAATTCCTTGCCAAAATGAGAAGCCAGGATGATCACCAGTACATTGCCCAGGAGCTGTTAGGTGAAAGACAAAAATGACAAATAGGCATGTTGAGTAGAAGTTCTCAAAAAGAATTGCAGAAAAAATAGCTCAGACCTCTACTTCCTACCAATTCTACATTCTTAAACTGCTCCAGGAGGTATGCCTGCAAAAGCCCAAATAAGCTAGTCCTTAAATTCAATGAGTGTGAGCTTTCCATTTAACTCCCTGCCTCCCCATATTCCCATCCTCTCTACCAGGCCACCATTTTTATTTTTTTATTTGCATCTCTCCTCCCCTCTCTTATGTACCAATTGGCTAATTCCTGTAATAATGGGATCTTAGGGCTGCAGGGGTCCCCAGAGAGAGCTTATTTAAGTCTCCAATCAGTGCAAGAACAAAACTCCACTCGGTAAAAATACTGACAGGTAATTTAATATATTCTAAAGAACTTGTATATTACTTTGAGACAGTCTGTCTAAAATTTCCCCCCCAAATCTCTCTCTAAACTTTAGTCATCGAAACCACATAAAATAAGACATTTCCCCTTCCTTGAGAAAGGCCTTTATCTACCAAACACCAAATCCTATTCCTCCTTGAACAAGTCTAACATTCTCTATGATGAACATATCCAGTTCTGACAAAAGTTCTTAAAAAGATTTAAGCAAATTTTGGCTGCTACTAGCCCTTCTATAACTAGTCCTGAACCAAGTGGTCCTGGTTATGCCCACTAGAGATCTGTCCTTCTAACACCAAGTTCGACCCATAATTTCTGAAATTTCTGTTAGCTTTTCCAAAGACTCAAATTCCATTATTACCCCAGAGTGAAAAGTAATAAAAGAGCACATGAGCATTTCCTGAGCTCACCCTGAAGTTCTCGGGATCCACGTGCAGCTTGTCACAGTGCAGCTCACTAAGCTTAGCAAAGGTGCCCTTGAGATTGTCCATGTTCTTAACAGCATCTCCAAAGGAAGTCAGCACTTTCTTGCCATGGGCCTTGACCTTGGGGTTACCCATTATGGCAGAAGCAGAGGAAAGGTTGCCAAAGTTGTCAAAGAATCTCTGGGTCCAGGGGTAAACAACCAGGAGCCTATGTGACAGAACCACAGAAGATGGAAAATCAGAGACTTGCAAAAATCTTGAGGAATTTCCTGGTCAATTGGCCAGGTTCATATTCACCACCCTTTCTCATGCCTTGAAAGCCAGTGCCTACCTGCCCAGGGCCTCGCCTCCAGCATCTTCCACATTCACTTTGCCCCACAGGCTGGTGATAGCAGCCTTCTCCTCGGCACTAAAATGCACCATGATGTCAGGTCTGAGAGCTTACAGGCGATCAGAGATAGAAGCAGGTATGTGCTGCTGCTGGAAACTGTCACCTTTTATTCTTTACTGCTGACCTTCTGGCCCCTTGTTCCTCCTAGTCCTTTAAAGTCATTGGTCAAGGTTAAACTGTGTCCCTCGGGGGTGGAGTCAGATCAGGGAAGGGTCAGCAGTGAAGCATGTCCACTGAACTTGTGATAATGTGTGTTGGTTCCTGAGACAGGCTTCCTTTGTTGGTTCCTCTGTCCTAAACATGATCCTCCAAAATGACATCCATCTCTCCCTTTCTTCTTCTCCAAGAAAGACCTGCAGAAAGGAGCTAAGCCCAAGATAAGGAAAGAGTTGTAGTCAGAACAGTTTCAATATTTGGATTAAAGATGGTGATAGAGACAAGAACAGAGTCATGAAAAAAAAAAAAAAAAAAAAAAAGAACAGTTGCTGACATAGAATCTCAGCCAGTTTTCACTCACTTGAGGAGTGCATTATAACCAAGCCTCAGGTTCTTAATTTCCCAAAGGAGACAAAACACACATGTAGTTACTTCAAGAAGCTAAACAGAGTAACAAGGGATCCACAATAGGACTAAGACTTCAATCCCAAAGTACAACATCTGAGGGTAATTTCATAAAGAAGATAGATAAGATAAATTTACTTCCTGTGCTTCCCTGGAACCCTCTCTCTGTCCATTTCTCTGTGATGGAAACTGGTCACTTTGGGGAAAATTTTCCCAAGTTCTCGTCTTGATTTTCTGCTCCACTTATACTTCTTTAATCAGTGAGACAGCTGAGGAGTCTCCAACTATTTAAAACTAGGACTTGAGATCAAACTCAGAAATAGATGAATGGGTAGGTTAATTAAGCTCGAGGTTGGAATATTTTTAATGTTTGCTGCAGCCATAGGTGCCTGAGGCTTCAAATGCCTTGAGTATTCTTTTGCTTGCTTGTTTGTTTGGGTTTGTTTCTTGATGCCACTCTTGTCTTTGGGTTTTCCTGAAAATTCAGCATGAAATAGAGTCTGCACCTTGCAACTTTTTCAGTTGCAATCTGCTGTAATAGCAGCAGAGTCTGGAGTCCAACAGTCTGGAGTCCTGTGGTGTGGGGGTAGGGAATGCTGGAGGAGAAGCATTTTATAATTGTATAATTAAGTTTTAGTCTTTACTGGAACAGTGTTCCTGGACTATGACTTTTACAGTGTTTGTTAACTTTTCCCCTCCTAAGGAGGTCAGGAAAACCTCCCTGGGCTAAACTATATATATTAAAGGGTTGAAAGATAGCATATCTGTAGTTCAGTACAAGGCTATAGATTCTGATTCTGAAGTCATTCAGGTTGGTTGAGTGTAGTCTTTTACTGCCCCTAAGGCATGTTGATTCAAGCTAAATTATCTCAGATGCTCATTTTGAAGTATTTTACTTATTTCTCCTATGAAATATCATTTTTGTCTCCCTTTCCTGAATGTAAAATCCAAAGTTTAGAGATAATCTGGATAATCTTCTGGACATGATTATCCAGATAGATAAGAAAGATTAAATCATTAGAAAAGGTAAACAAGAATATTTATGAAATATAAAATTAAAAAATAATAAAATAAAAAAATGTTATGTCAAAGGCATTTAAATTTAAAAAAATTTTAAAAGGAAATTCCAAAATTCGATGAGCTAATAATAATTCCAGATTCTCGGTATTCTGTAGCATTTGTACCTTTGTAAGGTCTGTGAAGGATTTTAAGAAATTTAAGATACCTCTCTTCAGCAAGGGGAAATAAAATATTTTCTTGAATCTTTGTAGTTAATTTATGATATGTATAGATCCTGAGTCAACTATTATATCTTTAGGTGCTATCAGTGTGAATTAAATGTTATACTGTTGATAGGTAAACTAAGTCTTTAGCCCCATTACATGTTTTTCATAGTATTATCTGAGAAAAGTTACTTCAAAAATTATTCTTCACCACAAGTGAGTTCTTTTTTAATCTTTAATCTCAAAAATGGGAAATCATAGACAAGGTTTATAAACCACTGAAGGTATACAAAGCTCTTTATTAGAGAGGCTATCAGTATGCTTTCATTATGTATCTGAGTTTATATTCTCATAAGAGAAATAGATGATATTGTAAAAGCTTCTATGAGGTGTTGGATTAGCCTAAAATAAATTGGTTACTATGAGTAAGTAGCAGGAGACCCTTGTGGCTGCCATGCAGGAAGCCAGTAAACGTTTTCTGTTTATCAAAGGAATGAGAGAATAGACCACTTTGGTGTCAGGCAACATGACTGCTTTCTAAGTCCCATGCTGCCCTAGCACCATCTCTCACGAAGGTTGTAGGTGAGTCAACCAGAGTGGGGTTTTATTCTCAGGGTGATTTCTCCCAGCTGGCAGCTACAACATGGAGCTGTGGTTTGACTGGCCTCTGAGATCACTGTGCCTAAGGCATAGCTGAACATATGTGTGAATGTTAATTAAGCAAGAGGGAGAGGAAATGGAGAGCCAGAACCAGCCAGTTATTACACACATTTCTACATGATAGACCTGGAAGGTTAAAAGTTGAATCTGGCAATTTAGACAGTCATAAATTTCCCATTTCCTCTGAAATAGAGCTCTATTTTCCTGCTTTCCTTGATGCTTTTTCACCTTAAGGGAAATTACCTTCATTTATTTTGTGATTTATTTTCAAAAACAGATAATTCCTGTTTTTTTCCCATTTATTGTAAATAATATTGCCCAATGTATTCTTTGAGCTAAGAAAAAAAATAAAAAAATACTCTGAAGGAATGACACAATTATTAGATTTTCTAGTGTTTTCTAATCTTTCTGCCCCTCAGTTTACTGCACTACCATGGGTTATTGGGCCATATCCCATGGCTCTGACTCAAGACCTAAGCCATGTATGGTGATTTATAAACTTTGCTTAAGCAAGTACCTCTGAAGCATGCATAAACCCGATATTTGGATATCTACTTAGAGTTGATTCAGGTAGAGCTCTTCTGGGTATAGGGCTTAGAATCTTATACAGAGAAGTGATAGAGAAGACCCCATTTTATACTAAGATTCCATGTCTGCTACTAGAAGATTGGGAAGTCTTTGACTTGGTGACTTTTGAATTCTACAAAACATTTAATGATTTTTTTTTTTTTAACCTAGGTATGCTATCTTTAGCACTTTGGGTATTCAGTACTGAAGTTATAGCATAGCATGTTTCCTGAATAAAAAAAATTACATCTCTCTGAAAAAGGATAGATTTGAGGCTTGGTAAGTGTGCAGAGTTTAAGTGGAAGCAGTAATGGTTATAGTTGGTCCCTATCCATTAACAAAATCATCCACCCTGAGGAATTATGAGAAACTAAGACACTTTGTTTTATAGACCTACTGGCGGCAGCTAGTGATTGCTCCTCCCTGAAATCCCTTGTAACCTTTACTAATTCTAGCCCCCAGAGGATTCTTTCTAAAACCAAGTTCCCACAACCCTTATCTTACTGAGTTTGAAGCATCTGTGAGGGAACAGAATTTCTCTTAGATTCCTAGACCAACAAGCCAATGTAACACTTCCCTGTACTCCAGCCTATTCAGGCCTTATGGTCACCAATCTTTATCTTTCCCTGTTTGACTGATTTTGGTTTTGGTTTTGGTTTTATTTTTCTTTCTCCTCCTCACTCCATCCCTCTTTCCTCTCTCCTCTCTGTTCTCTTTCTACTTCTTCCTCATTCTCTTCTTCTTCTGGTTTGTTAATTCATTTGCCTTCTGGGATCTGGGGAGCTTTTATTTCATTTTGTTTTGTTTCTAATCAACAGAGGTAGGCAGATTCAGTGTTTTTCTCCTCTAGAGACTTGGGCTGGTGATAGTTGGGTGGGGTCAGAAACTGTGGGCACAGATAAGAGCTCAGCACTACACAGACTTGTGGCAAGGGAGGGAACTACCTAAAGACAGTGAGACCAGAGTGCTTCTCTTAACTGCCTTCAAAGATCCCATCCTTAGTTCCTACACAAGTCAATAAATACAAGAGATCATGGGCTTGTGTTTGAAGGTCCTTCAAGGTTAACTACTCAGAAATGCCTGATAAATATTGTGTGTGTGTGTGTGTGTGTGTGTGTGGTCACAAATATGTGAGTATTGTAAGAATATAAATGCCACAGTGACTGGAAATGTTCAAGGCCTAGGAAACTAGGGGAATAAATTACATTCTTTAAATTCACCTGAGACTAAAAGATAACTTTAGTGACAAAAAAGAGAAACTCATAGTTACCTGAAAGAGACAGAATGACTTCCAGGCCAGAAATGACTTACTTATAGTCTTATGAAATGTTCTGATATGTATAAAGAAAAGGATGCCAATCATTAGAGTTGACCCATAAGGAAAGAATAGAAAATAAAAGATCTCTTTTGTTAGCTTAGAGTCTAGAGATGTTCTGAACCTTACATAATATTTATGTTCATGCCATGGTTAGCCTTGCCATGCCCATGGATGAATGTGCCATATCTTATCCCATTGGCAAGAGGGTTACTTGGCATAACTGCCTCCAGCTGCCTTCCTTCACATAATTCGTTCCTTCTCCTTTTACCTGATTGATGTAGGGAAAGGATTTATTGTTCAATAGACATGAGTCTATTGTCCAATAGACATGAGTATTCCAGTTGTAAATCTCAATGAAGAGTAATAAGCACCATGGTTTCTATTTTCGTCTGTGTGTCTTTTATTTTGGCCAGAATAAGCCTTCAAGAGCCTATCTCAACCTATGAATGGGCTATATCCTGGAAATCAAGAACCTGATGGAGATCCTACTTGCTGGGGTCTGACTAGCTCTAGCTGGCCTTCCTACTTCCAGCACTGCTCCACTGATTGCTTTGCTTTGTATGCATACACAAGTGTGTATGTGTCTATATTCTCTGTACTTCTAGTTTTATGGGTGTTTGACCATTCATTCAACACTGCAAAAGTGCTAAGAATGCAGAAGTGAGAAAAACAAAGTCCCAGATCAACACTCATTTATGTATAACTTTGGTTAATTAATATTGGCAGAATGTGTTGCTTCCATGCCCACTTCTCCATCACAACAGCTGTTATTTTGCAGTAAAAGTCATCTGTTTATCTGAATGACTACCCACCCCCACTGGAAAAGATGAATTACTTGAGCCCAGTGACATTGCTTCATCTACACTTATTCACATTGGTAAACTAGAGTCTAACATAGAACCTGTTATGGGATATGCACTTGGGATATGTTTGCTGAATGAATACATGAATGACTTGTTCAACTCACATTTTGCAACCCAAATTATCTCCCATTCCCACAGATGTGATCTTATACTTTGGCATCAAATTTCTAATCCTCATGTCCTTTACTCTTTACCTATAGGGTAATACTGAAACATCTTGGTGTGGAATGAAAATGTCTTATCATGTTAGCTCCTGATCCATCTGCAGCCTCTTACTTGAATACCATAAGAGGATACAGAGTTTCTGGTCCTACGTTATTTCTCTTCACATCCGTATCTCCTACTGTACTGTCTGGCACAGACCAATGATGAGAACAATAATAATGATGATAGTGGTCATTTCTTCAGTATGTGGTCTGCTTCAGGCATTGTTTTTAAGATTTACTTATTTATTTGAGAGAGAGAGAGAGCGAGAGAATATGCATGAGTAGGAGGGAGGGGTGAAGGGAGAGTGAGAAAGAATACTGAGCACAGAGCCTGATGCAGGGCTCAATCTCACAACCCTAAGATCATGACTTGTGTCACAATCAAGAGTCTATGTGCTCACTTCAGCAGCACATATACTAAAACCAAAAGTCTGAGGCTTAATCAACTAAGCCACTTATGTGCCCCTGTTTCAGGCATTTTTAGATAATTTATATGTGACATTCCATTGCCAACAGAACAAACAGATGATCTAAGTATAATCACTATTCCCACGTCATGTATGATAAAAAATGGTGAATTTTAAATTTTCCCAAGAATACAAACCAAGAATGCCTTACTCCTTAACCCTTTGCCCCCAACCATCGAGTTGTATCTCCTTATTCGTATTATGAGGAATGAACAATTCTCTGATTCTTTCATTAACTTTAAGGTTCAGTCCAATAGTACCCTTTTAAGCATGTCTCTCAACCCAAGCTAGTCTCTCTAATTCCATATCCCAATTTTTTCTGTCCTTTTTTCCATGAATTTTATTGAAATGACTCATATTCCAGTCCTTTTCTCAGTTATTACACAAATAACTCACTCACTGTGTTTTACTGTCTCTATAAACATTCTTTAGGTAGATTTTCTTTCTTCATGTCTGCACATATATTAGACATGTGTCATGTCACTCTAACTCTACTTCTGTACTTGAGTCAAGAAGGAAATTTTAACATAGCATAACTAAATCTTCTTTATGTGCTCCTACCAGAGCCAACAAGACTGACAAGGAGTCACTCATTCACCAAAAAAGACCAACAACTATGCCACGTATGTACTAGAGCCAGTAATGGTCCCTGGAAATCCAGAACCAACACAGCTTGGGACTTCAAGAAGCTCAATGTCAGAAATTAATCAAATGTTTATCTGAAAATTCTTGATGGGTCAGTTGAATTACTCTGTCTCCCATTTAAATTTTTTTCCCAATTGTGTCTGACACATTCAGTACACATTTCTGAAACATCTTTTTGCCACTACTAACTCCTATAGAAGCCCACTTCAATGTCATTCCATTGGATACCTCTTTGATCCTGTAACATCCTGATTTTTCTCTCTCCAGGCACTGCATCATGGATTTCACCTCTTTGTAGTCTTTGACAGTTACCAGCACATGGAAATCCTGTTGGTTTTCTTCAAGGAATGTTTCTTCCCTATTGGACTTGGAATTTATTACATTTTCCCAATGAGAGTAGCAGCACCAAGACTGAATTGAAATGT
This sequence comes from Canis lupus familiaris, assembly GCF_011100685.1. Classification (NCBI taxonomy): domain Eukaryota; kingdom Metazoa; phylum Chordata; class Mammalia; order Carnivora; family Canidae; genus Canis; species Canis lupus. The sequence goes on from NC_049242.1 coordinate 28,636,071, forward strand.
GTCCTTAAATTTGAGGGGTCCCACGGGGCATTTGCAGTTGGACCCAACCCAACAGGTGAGCATGTACCCTCTAAGAGCACTGGCTCTTGGTCACTTGAATATCTAGACTCCCCCAAGATGGTGAGTAATCATTTCCTTTTCCTCTGTCTCATGCCTTCCTCTTTCATACCCACACTTCAGTCCATGTCTACAAGATTTGGCAAAGTAGGTGTTCAGTGTGTGGGATCTTAGAAAGGTGAGGGCTGAAAAAATTCTTAGCCATCCAGTTCTGCCACATTTTTACAGGAGGAAACTAAGATTCTGCTCTGGGTCATTAGAAATGAGTGAAAATATCAGTGAGGGTGATAAAACATGAGAGACACCTAACTCTGGGAAATGAACAAGGGGTAGTGGAAGGGAAGGTGAGCGAGGGGTTGGGGTGACTGGGTGATGGGCGCTAAGGGGGGCACTTGGGATGAGCACTGGGTGTTATGCTATATGTTGGCAAATTGAACTCCAATAGAAAGAAAGAAAGAAAAGAAAGAAAGAAGAAAGAAAGAAAGAAAGAAAGAAAGAAAGAAAGAAAGAAAGAAAGAAAGAGTTGGCCACACAACTAGCAAAGGTGTTTCAAATTACTCTGATAGAATTAGATTAATAGCTATATATTTTAAGAACTAAAAATCCATATGCATGTACTAATAAGGGATTTTTTCTACTTCATGGTATGAAGGACAATGTACAAGATTAATATTTGATGAGCAATGACTGTTCATGCTATGGCATCTATGAAACCATCAGAAATAATTTTTTAAATCAAAAGAGAATGTATTTTAGATGTCACATTCTGCCAAGGGATCCCTTTCTCTTCATCCTGCTGGTTGGGGTGGAGTTATAGTCACTCAGCACCTACTCCTTTTCTTGCCATCTGTCCTGTAAGATTTCTGCTGGGGAAGCAGATAGCAGGCATCACTCAAGGCTGAAAACATCTGTCCACACACCCTAAACCTTGGTGTGACTCAGCATGACTCAGCATGACTGTTGGGCAGTGGGGACCCAGATCCTGACCTAGAAGACTATGCAGACCAAGGAGATAGGGACCAGGGTATTGACTCAGACTGGGGTGCTGGGAGAAATGCCTTTTTTTGCACTATGGGAAGGCAGTAGTGGAGGCTTAGACAAAAATGGAATATGAATTAATGGAAAAATGAAGCTTATTTAATCAGAAACAAGATGGCTGGAGGGGATAGAGAAGGCTGGCCTTGTAGAAAGTAAAGCCATTCAGTAAATGTTTTCAAAGTACCTGCTAGTACTAGACACTAATTTCAGTCTTTGAATTATAAACAAGGCATGCATCTTGCCTTCTAGGAGTCCTGGTCAAAAACAATAGTTAAATATAATATAGTGTTACACTATTTCCTATACTTGTTAGCATTATGTATGTGAGGATTATGACTCTCTAGGTGTGGTTCCTTTCAGAGAGTAAGTAATGGACTACAAGATTTTGTAGAATTAAGGAAGTGCAAGATGAGCCTTGAGAAATGAACATGAATTTTTCATGATGGTGAATACCTGTCCCTCATCTCCTTTCGAGCAAGCTGCATGGAACTAACTAAAACACATTGAGACAGAGTAACTTCATCTTAGAGAGGAACCCCAGTGGTGCATGGTCAGGGAAGGAGACTTCATCACTCATTAAAAGGCTCTACCTTCTTCCCCTGTTCTATGTCATAGGCTTCATATGTTTACTGGAGTCAGGAAATCACAAAAAGGAATAGGGTGTCAGGTGCCATCTGTATCCTTAGTAAATAGGGCAGTCAATATTTTAGCCAAATGTTGCCATGGAGGATTGAGAAGAACTCAGTGACACCAATACCACCTACTTCTTAGGTAACCTTGGGCAATTTGCATAATAATGTCTCCATGTCTTTGAACTATAAGGTGATAAAATTACTTAGTTCCTAAGGCTGTCATGAGGATTAATTTAGTTTCTGGCATAGAGATAGGGATGTAGTTATATGCTCACTTAGTATTATCTGTTGTTATAATGCTATAATTAGTATATACATAAAACTATTAGGGTCACATCTTACTCTCAAAAGATGATTGGAAGTACAGATATTTTGAAGGTATTCTATTTCTTTTCTTTTACTTTTAGTTTTAAAATAAAATTGAGTATATTTTAAGTACAATTGTGTATATTTATTATAAAATTGTGTATATACATATATATGATTTGATATACATATATGTAGTGAAATGATTACTGCAGTCAAGTTAACTAACCTATCTTTTCCTCAGTTACCTTTTTCCTTTTCTTTAGTGTGTGATGAGATCACCTGAAACACTCTCAGCAGATTGCCAGTATTCAATACTTATCACTAACTGTATACATCATGCTGTACATTAGAGCTCCAGATTTTTTCACCCTATATAACTACAACTTCATACCATTTAACCTACATCTCCTCATTTCCCCTACCTCCAAGCCCAGTAAATACTGTTCTACCCTCTATTTCTACATATTCAACATTTTTTAGATTCTACATATAAGTGAGATCCTGCAATTTTTTCCTTGTGTCTGGCGTTTCTTGATTCCTATGTTTCCAACAGATTTGGTTGATTTTGAAACATTATTCAGACCTCCCAAACAATCTTATTATTGCTATTTAGCCAATAGGCCATCATGTTGCAACTTCTGGTCTACCTTCTCCCTCTCTGACCCTCCCATTCACCCATTCCCTTTACTTTCTATCCCTGTCATACTCCTTCTCCCATATTCCTCCTTGGATCAATGAATGTCTCTACAGGCAATGTAAGACCTTAAGTTTGGGCTTAGAAGAAGAAAGACTGACTTTCAAGAGATAAAATGTAGAAAGCTTAGCCCAACACAGATGCTATAGGGACTCCTAAAAGACTGATGCTGAGTTCTTCTCTCCTGCCTGCAGATGAGAAAGAAAACATGAAGCCCAAACTGGCTTTGGAGAAGTTAACATATATAATGAGGTCTTACCCTGGTAACATTTGGGAAGATTATTGTCAGGCTCTGTAAAGGGAGGTGCAGGGAGATTACAGACATTATTTTCATTGTCTGTAGTCCTAACTTATCACCACAGCACTGCCTCTAGCATGGTTTAGTGTCCTCAGTGATTGGCACTAGTTAGAATGTCACACAGACTTGTTTGGAGTAGTGAGGTTCCAGATTAGTGCAAGGCAAAGAGAGAGAGGCAGTAGGCTAGGTCTGGGGAGTAATGGGAGAATATCATACATGAGCACTGTCTTCTTCAACCAAGCTTGCAGCTTAGCCAAGAGTCTAGGGGTCATTTAGGCAGGTATGGGGCTCTAGTGTTCTCGTGGACCTACCTACAGCCTATAATCTGACAGCCACTGTAATCCAAGTTAGGGCTTCTTTTTTTTCTGAACTTGCTTCCAAAGTTTTCCTTACTTCTCTTTCACACTTTCCTAAGGAGATGCAACTTGTTTCCAATGTTTTCCTTATTTATCTCTCTTTCAAACTTTCCTCTTTCAAACTTTTCCTTCAGCCATGTTGAAGGTGTATGGTGTGCAGCTGTGGCCTAAACCCTGATCTCCAATCTTCAGGGTATCTAAGCGGGAGCTAGGAGTACCCATTTGTGTTTGAGTCCACAGTGAATGTCTGTGTAGGTATTCTTCTGTGGAAGGGACACGGTCTTCCACAGCAGCAAAATGGGCTTACAACCAGCGTCCCCTCTTACTGGCTTTGTGAGCTGGGATGATTCTTTTCTCTCTTTGTTTGTCAATCCCCCACACCTAAAGAGAGGCAGTGTAATGTAGACAGTAGGAGATCCCAGACCACCTAGGTTCAAATCACAAATCGGCTACTTATCAAGACATTTTCTGTACTTTTTAATTAAGAGACATTAATCCAGTTCAGAGTATTGGTGTAAAGATAAACTAAGTTAATCTATATCATGAACTTCAATTATATCTTAGTATTCACTCTAGACTCAAGAAATATTACTTACCATTAGCATGAATTATAGTATGTTTATTTGTAGAACTACCATTTTAAATGAGATTATTTAAATATCCTAGAATGGCACCTGACCTGTAGAAAGATATCAGAGAAGTATTAATTCCCATTCCCTTTTCCTTTGCTATAGTCTAAATTTCCTCTATTTCTTTAAATGTCTCTCCTGTGGTTTCTGGTCCCTTAGTCAACCTATTTCCTGTTCAGTTTCTGATCAGGGATCCCTGGGTGGCGCAGCGGTTTAGCGCCTGCCTTTGGCCCAGGGCGCGATCCTGGACCCAGGATCGAATCCCACGTCAGGCTCCCGGTGCATGGAGCCTGCTTCTCCCTCTGCCTGATCAGATTCTTAATAGACCTCTTATGCTTCAGAATCATGAGTTGTACACGCTCCCCGTGAAGTGAGGGTTTCTTAAACTACAAAGTCGCTGTCAGCTGACTTCCATGTAGGTTCATCCCTTAAAGCTAAGCTCTGTACTCTGTCATATCTGGGAGGATGGTCTTACTAGGGGAAGGGTAGGCTTTTGTTGTACATCTTAGATCATTGCTAAAAATAAATATTGGGCTTTGAAGTGTCTCTATATCTTCAAGAGTGGGTGGCGTTATTTTCTAGAACTTTCTTTTTGCTTTGAGACATCTATTCCCTAGGGAATCCATAGCTCTGGCCTGAATCTCTGCCACTGTTCCAGACTGTATCTCTATTGATCTTCATAATAACCCCATAAGATAGATACAATTATTACCCTTATTTTATAGATATCAAGACTGAGCTCAGAGGAGTCAAGGCATTTATGTCTAGTTGAAAAGATGGGGAATCTTATGTGGTAGTAGAATATAAACTGCTACCATGCTATGCTTCCCTACCCTTTCCTATGTTCGTCCCTGAACTCACAGTCTATCTCCCCCAAGAGTCCCAGGCTCCACCCAGAACCACTAACCTGAGCTGGCCACATATCTGAGCCCACAGACCCGTAGCCCTTCTAGTCCCTGATAGCTGGCAGCTAGCCCTGCCCTCCTGTGACCTCTGATATACACATCTTGCACATCAGCTCACAAAGTCCTTGTGGGGACCTCAAGTTTGCTGAGTCAAAGTTCACCAAAAAAGTCTAAACTCTAAGAGACTCCTGTTCCCAAAGTTATAGTCACTGGCCTCTCTGTCCTTCCTCCTTCATCCACAGGTCAGTTCCCTGTTTTTCTGGGCCCATTCACCTCATGCTCCTTAGCAGTTCAGCAAAAACCTTAAGAACAGTGAATGTGACTTGGGTCAAAGAGCCAGCATTATCTCTTATGTGTGTGACCTCAGGCAAATGCCTTGACTCTTTTGAGCTTAGCCTTGTCATCTAAAAACAGGGATGATAATTGCATTACGTTAGAGAGTTGATATGAGGATGGAAGAAATATGATACACTGCCTGCAAAGTAGTAGTTTCATTGATTGGACTTTAAAACATAAAAGATCTCAATAAATTAAGGTAGATTTTTATCATCCATGAATCCTGTCCTGCTCCCATGACTCTCCTACCTACTCTCCGTCTCCAAACTCTGCCTCATTCCCCTTTGTGTTCTGTTCATTATTGTGATTCCTTTTATTTAAAGGAAGTGATTCCAGATATTTAAAGTGGGACTTGGGGATAAGCAATTAACAAAAGGGGTATTTCTTGGAAAGCCATACTCTCCAAATGGATTATCTTTAGAGGCTTTAGGGAGGGGAAGGAAAGTCAAGGTCAATGACTGGATCCAAGGAAGGAACACTGAACAACTGGATTCAGGGCCTCCCAGATGCTGAGAGTAGGAACTTGCTGACAAGCCTCTAGGTGCCGGCGGGGAGGAGAGGGGGGTCCCTCATGGGGAACTTCTTGAGCTAACAGCAGCACAGACTATGGAAAATAGTTTCTGGATTGAAGTGAGGAGATTCTGATAGGACAGAGTGAAGAGAAATGCTCTAGAGGTTGGGGCAGGGGGCCCTCTGTCACATGAAGGAAGTTTGCTTAGTATGAATGTTGGGTCTGTGTCTTCTTCATATCCTTTGGGGCTTCTGATTTTAGGCCAGGCTTCACAAAGCCCTAAATTCCTATCTCTTGGAGCCCTGACTGGGGAGGGAGCATTGAGGTTTTTTTACTGCATTCAAAACTTTCTTTCTCTGCTTCCCCATTTGCCTCAACACATAGACTTGATCTTTTGATTCATCCAATCTAGAAGTGTGAGGCCAGTTTCCTTTAATGTGTATTCATCACTAAATATATGACAAGGGAATGGAGAATAAAATGTAATGGCATAGGCCTCCACAGGGTTATGTGAATGTAGGAATTCATTAAGACCAAACTTTCGCTTAGGGTGGGAACCCCCTCTGAAACACCTCTGTCATATCCACACAGTCATGGATGAAACACTTTCTCTCATGGCTTTTCCACTGAACCTTTGTTTTTGTTAGATAACTTAATATTTATAAAGTTCTTATATAAGTGAAAATCCTTTAATCTTATGTCACACAGTATAACTCAAACTTATGTTCCAAAAGACAGTTTTGCCATATTAGAGTGTTATATATTTGTTAAATATAAATTGCATGTGCAGTAGCAAGTGTTGGGGGCATAACAGTGAACCAGGGAACCACAGTCCTTGAATTCACAAAGCCAACAATTTACCTGAAGACAGTGACTACAGCCATGACTTCTCCCCTTAGTCTACTCTTCCTGACCTCAGAGAAATAAGCTAAATCATATGTTATACCAAGTATTTACTATACTGCCTGGCACATAAGTAAGCCTTCAATTAATGTCTGTTTTTTATTTTTTTTTATTTTTTTTATTTCTTTAAAGATTTTATTTATTGATTCATGAAAGACACACAGAGAGAGGCAGAGACACAGGCAGAGAGAGAGAAGTGGTCTCCATGCAGAGAGTCCGATGTGGGACTCGATTCCGTGACTCCAGGATCACGCCCTGGGCTGAAGACAGGCACTCAACTGCTGAGCCACCCTGGTGTCCCTAATGTCAGTTTTCAAATTACTATGATTGTTAGAAATGAACTGGTGTAAAGTCCAGAATAAAAAGGCTTTCAGCTACAGCAGGAATAATTATAGTTAGACACAATAAAAATAGCAAACATTTTAGGGTACTCAGCACATATAAAACACCACTTTGAACTTTTTGCATATATTTACTCAATGTCACTGCAATCTTAGGAAGATGGTAAAACCCCATTTTACAGTTAAGAGAAATGAGTCACACAGCCAGTACAAGGTGCTGAGTTGCCAGCTCTTCAGGTAGTCCAGCTCCAGAGTCCATACTCTTAACCACTGTTCTTCACTGCCTAAGACCTTCCTGCAGCAAAAGGTATGAATCTCTGAAATGGGTTAGTGGGGATGGCTATGTAAGAAGGGTGTCACATTCTTTCCTAGAGGTGTATGGGAACCAAAGGTAGAAGGGTGTCCTCTCTTCTTCTCACTTGAGCCAACACACACACATACATTTCTTACCCAGTTCACTGCTGAATGAGAGGACCTGAAGGCATTTTGTTAGTTGAACAGTATTGGGTTCAATGATGTACCCGGTTTAGAAGTTAGGAAGCTTATGAATTTAATCAACAAATATTCTGTGTTGGAAGAAGTACTATTTAGCCTACTGTTTACACAAGAGAACACTGAAACTCAGAGAAGGAGAGAACTTTCTCACTATGATTTAACTTGTCATGGAGATGCCCAAGCTAGGACTCAAAGCTCTTGATGCTGTACAATGACTTGCACTGAGCCCCTTTGTTCATTTGGAGAGAAGGAGCAAATGGAATCTAAAATATCTTAGGTGGTTTCCATGCCAGAGCCAGGGCTAGGCGGGCTTCTGGTTATTTCTTTAAAAATAAATATATATTTTAAATACATAAATAAGCCAACCCTACTCAGAGACTTGGAGGGAGAGGCTGCACCTCCTGGGCCCTGGGCCTACAGATAGGACTATCAGAGCCTTGTCAGGGCCCCCTTCCATGGCTGAGTCAGCCTAGTACAGGGGAGGACAAGCCATGTCATTCTGATCTGGATGCTGAGTGAGAGAGAGTACAAAGGGCTCACAGTCCATAAACTCAGGCTATGACTGTTCTGTCCCTAAGAAAAGAAGCAATGTTCAGAGGTCTATGTATCTCCTGCAGCCCCTTTTACGTGCCTGAGCCCAAAGAACTCTCTTGTTCTAAAAGTGTTAGCAAAGCCATCACACTATATGCCATCCCATCCAACCTTCATCTTGCCCCACAGAGCCTCCTCCCAGGTCTACATGCCTATATTTGCATAATAGTCAGTAATCATTGAGAAATTTACTGCCTCAGTATTTTCCTCTCTCTCTTGCTTCAATGGCTCAGTGGGAAAAATGTGTGTGGGTTTTTGTGGGTTTTTTTATTACCCCATAAATTGGCAATAGATGTAATTTCACAACTTTATTGTGTTTGTGTAAATTCACAATAGCTTTTATTAGTGCAACCTTTGACAGAGTTCTATTTTATTTTATTTATTTATTTGAAAGAGGGAGAGAGAGAGAGAACAAGTAGGGGGGAGTGGTAGAGAGAGAAGCAGACTCCCCGCTGAGCAGGGAGCCTGATACTGGACTCCATTACAGGACCCTGGGATCATGACAAGAGCCAAAGGCAGACACTTAATTGACAAGGCCACCTAGCCACTCTTTGACTCATAGTAGATTTTAGTTTTTATTGTCTGGAAAATTACATTATGGCAAATAAAATAAGAAGCCACTATGAGTTCAAAAAATAAAAGCTATTTTCTCTAAGCCTCAGTTTTTAATCAATAACAAAAGCATTATAAAACTAACCAAATATTCTGAGAATATACACATTAGCACCTAGTCTTATGCCTGACACATGGGAGAAAATCAAGGAAAGACATCACATAGTTTTTTAATGAACAATTCCTGACCCTGCCTGAAGGAGAGTAGAGAGTAGACACTATGGAGTGAATGTTTCAAAAGAATGCATAGTGTGGGTTGGGATGTAGATGTGAATTCAATGTTTTATAATAAAAAAGAGTTTAAATCACAAACAGCAGTTTGTCCTCCTTAATGCCCATCACCCAGTTACCCCATCTCCCCACCTACCTCCCCTCCAGCAACCCTCAGTTTGTTTCCTATAGTTAAGAGTCTCTTATGGTTTACCTCCCTCTCTGTTGTCATCTTATTTTATGTTTGTTCCCTTCTTCCATGTTCATCTGTTTTGTTTCTTAAATTGCATATATGAGTGAAATCATATGGTATTTGCCTTTGATTTATTTCACTTAGCGTAATACCCTCTACTTCCATCCATGTCATTACAAATGGCAAGAGGTCATTATATTTTATGGCTGAGTAATATTCCATTGTGTATACATATATGCCACATCTTCTTTATCCATTTATCTGTTGATGGATATCTGGGCTCTTTCCATAGTTTGGCTATTGTGGAGCTTGCTGCTATAAACATTGGATACATGTGCTCCTTCTAATCACTATACTTATATCCTTTGGATAAAGACCAAATAGTGCAATTAGTGGGTCATAGGGTAGCTCCATTTTTAACTTTTTGAGGAACTTCCATACTGTCTTCCAGAGTGGCTACACCAGTTTGCATTCACACCAACAGTGTAGGAGGGTTCCCTTTATTCTACATCCTTGCCAACATCTGTTGTTTCCCAAGTTGTTAATTTTAGCTATTCTGAGCAGTGTGGGGTGGTATTTCATTGTGGTTTCGGTGTGTATTTCCCTGATGCCAAATGATTTTGAGCATTTTTCATATGATTATTGGTTATTTATATGTCTTCTTTGAAGAAATGTCTGTTTATGTCTTCTGTCCATTTCTTAACTGGATTTTTGGGGGGGAGAAGTGTTGAGTTTGATAACTTCTTTATAGATTTTGGATACTAGCCCTTTATCTGATAAGACATTTGCAAAGATCTTCTCCCATTCTGTAGGTTACCTTTTAGTTTTGTTGACTATTTCCTTTGCTGTGCAGAAGCTTTTTATCTTGATGAAGTCCCAGCAGCTCATTTTGCTTTTGTTCCCCTTGCCTTTGGAGAAGTTGTTACAGCCGAGGTCAAACACAAAGCTGCCTGTGCTCTCCTCTAAGATTTTGTCAGATTCCTGTCTCATATTTAGGTCTTTCATCTATTTTGAGTTTATCTTAGTGTATGCTGTAAGAAAGTGGCCAGTTTCATTCTTCTGCATGTGGCTGTCCAATTTTCCCAACACCATTTGTTGAAGAGACTATCTTTTTTCCATTGCATATTCTTTCCTGCTTTGTCAAAAATTAGTTGACCATAGAGTTAAGGGTCTATGTCTGGGTTCTCTATTCTGTTCCATTGATCTATGTGCCTGTTATCATGCCCACACTATCCGGTCTTGATGATGTCACTTGTTTTATGATGTCACTTTTTATTACATACTTTTAAGCACAGTCTAGGTGTCAGTCTGACCTGATCTTATTTAATCATTAACACACTAAGCAGCAAGTATTCATCCCCCTTTTCCAAGGGATTAAAGCATAAATCAGATTATGTAAGGAAATATTTGAACATTATATAGCTAGAATATAATGTTATTTATATTATAGAATACTCTAACCATACAGATACATATAAACTAAAAATTGAAAGGTCCCATGTAAACCTACCTTCTTTAAAAAAAATACATTTATTTATATGAGAGAGAGACAGCACAGGAGAAAGGCAGAGAAAGAGAGAAAAACTTTAGCACTCTGCATTGAGTGGAGAGCCCCATGCAGGGCTAGATCTCATTACACGGAGATCACACCTGAGCCAAAAACAAGAGTCAGGGACTTAACCAACAGCACCACCCAGAGGCCCCAATCCTATCTTCTAATAGCATTCTTCTCTAAAGGCAACCAGCTGTAGCTGTCTGGTGTGAGTCCTCCAAAAATATTTCTGATTATCCCAGAGGAAGGCAGTGAGTGGGAGGGAGGGAGTGAAGGAAGGAGGGGATGGGGAAAGAGATTTAGTATTTGTTTCTTTATCTCTTGAAAAAATTATTTCCATTATATTAAGTTGGAGGTAGTATTATCTTTTCTGCAATCCTAGGATAAATAAAGACAGACTAGTATCTAAAATCATTTCAAAAGTCTGACATTTTGAAAATCCAAGCTGATATCTTGCTATCCTCTGCTTTTTAGATATAGGGTAGGCAGTGCAGACATTTTCTCAGGAAATATAACTGGAAAAAAAGGAAAGTGACAGGGGTACCCAGATGTCCCATCTCTGCAAGGTGGGGGTTCCCACTTTCATTCAAGAGACCTACTTCTCTCATGTGAGGCTCCACCCATCTTGGCCTCTTAAATTCATGGGTGTCGCCTTCCCTCTAGTGGTGAAAGCAACAACTGCAGCCTACTTTTCTAAAGGGTTCTTCCAGATAACGTGTAAGAAAAAAGTTACTAAAAGAGAAAATAGTATTTTGATTGAAATAATCCATCTTTATCATTGTGATTACCACTGACATTCTCAATCTTCACAGTAATAACTCATATTCTCCTGATTGTGGGCCACAGGCTGTGGGACATCAAATCCGAGAAGGTACTGTGGTACTCACTAGTCTAGGTTGAAATGGCTATAGCAGAGTGAACTAAAAAGTTTATAGATATTTTCCACAAAGAGTGAAATTGGACACTTTTCCAGATCAGTGGACAGGAAAAAAATGGACAATGGGTCCCATATTGCAATGAGCAACACTAGCATAAACCCCAACCAATCATTAGTCCGGACAAAAGTACAGACTGAGTAGATCATGTCAAGATGGAGGCAAGAGGGATGAGAGAGATGGTGGAAGCAAGAAATGAAAAGCATTTGATCAGAATGATAGAAAAGGACAGACAGCACCTAACAGCAAATGATGGTGACACCAACAGTGCAGATGATTGTGTAAATAAAGACAGAGGCATGACACACTTTGTAGGACGCAGCCACCTGACAGACAAAAGACTGGGTCATCAGTGTAGAGGATTTCATAAAGACAATCCAAAAGGGAAGCATAAATGAACAGAAGCTTAAAAGCCAAATTCTGAAATATTGCAACACAGGCTCCCCATGACTGTGGGAAGGATGTGGAAGGGTGAAAACCAGACCTATCTGAGCCAACATGGAGAGGAACATGGGCTCATCGGCCAAGAGTTGATATCATCAAGATATCTTGATGTTGGCCAGGAGGACATGGTGGAGATAATAGAAGGGATAGGATCCAGGCAGGGAAGACCAGGTATACTGTGAGGATAAAATAGAAGACTGTTGGTGTTAGTCACCATGGGCATGCTGGTTAAAGCCCTGCAGAGACTAACACCTTTTGTCTTAACTCTACTGCGAGATCTGGGTCACAGTTAACATGTCAGATGTAGAAGTGTGCAACAATGGATTTAGGAAACATTCAGTGATTCTTTACAATTCATGAACGATGATCAATCTAGGAGAACTTGAGGAAATGAGAAACTTTGGAGAGTGAACTAAGAAAACATTTGTCATTTTTGGAGGTCTGGAACTGATGGCCACTTTATCTCAGCCCACGAGGTGAAGATTTGAAATAGCATTTGACAGAAAACAAAACTGAATTAGAAACAAGTAAATAAGCCACAAATAAATACAAATTTGCATCAGAAACATGATTTGCTTCAATAATTTTAGGCAGTTTCTCACAAAATTCAGGTTTATTTATTGCTCAGATGTGAATTATCAGTCAGTTTTGCTGAGTGCTCATTTCCAAGCAGAGGCACAGGAATGCAGACTCTTTCCAGCATTTGAATTCACATCTCACAGTCCTTTACTTCTTGCCACATAGAAGGACAGAAAGCATGATGAGAAAACACCCCTGGTTTGGCCAGGAACACATGATTATTTTCACATTCCTTCAGCCAGAATCAGCTACGTGGCCAATGTAATTGCAAGGCTGATGGAAAAGATGGAGGAACACATAGATCCCAGTGATCTGTACTGTTTCTGCCACTTTTATCATGAGTAATCAGCATTACCTCACACATCCAAAAGCAACAGGAGTACTGACTGTGAAAGCAAAGGTGTGTGAAAGCACGTAGGTATTATGCATAAGTGATGAGGATAAGACCTGGAGAGCCAGAAGCCCATAATATCCATAATATCTTTTTTAAGATATTTATTTATTTAGTTAGTTAGTTAGTTAGTTAGTTAGTTAGTTAGTTAGTTATGAGAGTTCAAGAGAGAATGAGAGAGAGAGAGAGTGAGAGAGAGAGAGGCAGAGACACAGGCAGAGGGAGAAGCAGGCTCCATGCAGGGAGCTTGATGTGGGACTCGATCCCGGGACTCCAGGATCATGCCCTTGGCAGAAGGCAGGCACTAAACAGCCGAGACGCCCAGGGATCTGCCAAACTCCATAATATTGACCAAATAACTTAGGCTTTGAAACATGTTTTGTCAGGTATTATTACAGTATAAGAGCACCTATTCTGGAACCTAACAGCCTGACTTGAGTTTTCCCCTCTGCCACTTACTGGCTCTTCAATCTTGGGACAACACTATGTGTCTCTGTGTTTCAGTCTCCACCTCTGTAGAAACGAAGCTGCTACAGATGCCTGACTCTCAGAGTTATTGTGAGTAGTAAATGATTTACTCTTCAATGCCTTGTGCATAGTGTCAGCCATAATAATCATATGGTTACTTCTATTATTAATATTATTTTTTAAAGATTTTATTTATTCATGAGAGACACAGAGAGAGAGGCAGAGACCTAGGCAGAAGGAGAAGCAGGCTCCATGCAGGGAGCCCAGTGTGGGACTCAATCCCAGGACCCGGGATCACACCCTGAGTCGAAAGCAGACGCTCAACCACTGAGCCACCCGGGCATCCCTATTATTAATACTACATTTGAATTATTGTCATGTGTATGTTGAGGGTGTGGGAATTGGAGTGAGCAAGGACATGAAGATCACATATGGATGGAGGTGGGAGTCAAAGAATGAGATCACCCTGTCAATGGCTAAACATGGATCTTTCTCTGAAAAGGGAGAGATACAAGTCCTTTCTGGAGAACAATGTGGCAGAAGTGACATCTATTCAAGAGGAGCCACTTGTCCTATATCCATTCAGCGACCATTAGTATGCCAAGGAGAGCTCTGATTCAGTGTTTGCAGGAACCATGTGCCATGGACAGAGGTGCTGTTCTATTGGTTGCCTCATCTGTGGGTATGAGATAAACCTCTCCCCTTCCCACAAATACTAAAATATGGCTAGTCTATAAGTGTTTATAAAACTAGGTCCTAGGGTTCATGAATAAGTACTCCATGTAATAATCACTTGGAAAATATATATATGTATATGTATATGTGTATATATGTATATACACACACGTACACACATACGTTACAAAGAAAAATGAAGTTTCTTCTATAGATAAAAAAAAATTGAATGGACATTTAAAAGAGTAGAGAGTACATAAGTAGACTTTAGAAAGGGATGTGTTTTTATCAGGTATATCAAAAACAGAGGCTATCCCTAAGAGAAGCAGCAATAACAGTTACAAATGGGGAATTTTTAGTAATGTACAGAGATTTTTGATGGATTATGATGTAAGCATTTGTATCAAAAATATTTGCAGGTAAGTGAAAAGATGGTTCATAGAAAATTTAGAGGCCTTGTACAATCTTCTACATTATGACTAGACACTTAAAACGCTAGTAAATGATTTTTCTGGTTTTTTCTGGGGTATTCATTGTGGTGGGTAATATATAACATAGCCTGTTTCATTACTGTGCAACTCTGATAGTTACAAATGTCTTTCCTACACTGATGTAAAAGTTTACTTTCTTATAACCTAAGGCCATAGATTTTAATTATTTTATACAAAGGAACTCAGAATATGAAGATTTACTTTTTCCTCAAAATACTACCTTTATAGCCATGTGTTATCTATCCATCTCACTTTTCATAAACATCAGTTTTTCTGATCCCTTTTTTTTGTATGTGTGTATGTGTGTGTCTTTTTTAACAAGTTTATTTTTGATTGGTGTTCCCTTTTTAATTTCAATTTGATTGTAAGGTTTTTGTTATCCTTGTTCTGTTTTCTTCCTTCTGTTCTTCTGCATGTATAGGTTCCTACCTTAATTCTTATTCAACAATGGGCTAACAGTTGCCTTTCAGCACTCAAAGACAGATTTAGGTTAAGACATCTAATATAAATATTACTTATTAAGCATAAATATTATTTATTAAAATGTATTTGTTGCATTCATCTATTTCATCATGATGACATCATGAAGAAATATGGAAAGGGAATGTCTGGTACATTTTCTCCTTTAATGTCACTTCTAATATATTAGTAAACTCTCTCTTGTCAGCTCCTGGCAGTATGAGCTGATCATCTTTTCTATGATCCCAAAGTCTCCTGGTAAGTGTACTGCATTTCCCTAAGGCTCATTTCTACCTATATCAGTTCTGTGTTTGTATATTTTTCTCCCTAACTAGACCATACAGCTCTTTAAATTAAGGATTGTATTTTTTTCACCTTTATTTCTCAAGTACTTACTATAAAACCTGGTACAGATTAGGCAGTTAATGAATTTTGGTGAATGGATAAATATTAAATGATTCCTTAGATATTTATTAGATATTTACCCTGCTACACATTTATCATGGGACTTAAGAAAGCAAATAGAGATATCCAGGCATATTATAGGATAGATATCCATCAACTCAAAGTAGTGGATATACTGAAACACTTACATGCAAACAGGCACACTTTCTTACACATGTTATTCATAAATAAAGCCCATTGACATAGAATAAAATAATGTGGATTTTATATATACTCTCATAAACATAGCCTTGCCGACTTCCTTCTCCCTTCTGTTAGGATCACCCACCCTCACTCATCTCTCAGATGCAATAGTTTGAGTTACCTAACCCTCCACCAAGTCTTTAGCAGATATGCAGGGTCCCATTTAAGGAATGATTGATGGGCTGAATACTTTCTTTTAATCTGATAAGAACATGAAGGAGAGAAAAATTTCCTCTCATTTTGACCACAAACTCTGTTTGCATGGATATATTTGACTAACCTGTGCTTATCCCTATTACAATGCATTTTTCTCCCTGGCCCCATCTGTCAATAATACTTTTGCATCCAGCTGTTCAGTAGTGATAGCATCTGATAATGATGCTAAGAGGCTCAAGTGAGCTATCAGAGGAGGCAGGGCCAGTGAAGACAACAAGGCAATCAGCAAGAAGTCAGATAAAGAGAGCGGTTGGGGATGATATCTTCTGAGGGAACACTCAGTGGATGGACAAATAATAAAGAAAGGAGAACAATAGCTCTAATATAAAGATGCCAAGGCACAAGTCAACGTATAGTTTTATGTCTCATATAACTCTGAAAAAAGACACTGAGTATAAAACCAAGCTTCTCTTCCAATAACAGGAAATGAAAAAATCCCAGAAATCTCAGGATTGTTGAAATGAAAGCTCAAGCCCTATTGTGTAGAGAAAATAGGCGAATGAAACCTCTCTGAATTTGCTTGGTCTTCATACTATATATAATGGGGTTCATGAATGGAGGAAAGAGAAAGTAGACGTAGCTCATGGTGATGTGGACCACATGTGGTGCATGCTTCCCAAACCTGTGGATGAAAGTCAGGCCAATCACAGTAATATAAAAGACCAGGACACTGCTAATATGTGAGACACAGGTGTTAAGGGCCTTAGCTCTCTCTTCTCTAGAGGCAATACCCATAACTGTCTTCAGGATTAAAATATAAGAGAAGAGTATAATGAGAGCATCTAGGAAGAAAGTCAAAGCAACCAGAATGACTGGGTACACACGATTAAATGTAATATCAGCACAGGCAAGTTTCATGACATCTTGGTGGAGGCAAAAGGCATGGGAAAGAACATGGGAACGGCAATATGGGAACCAGTAGAGTGGCATGATTGGGGGCACAATGGACATAAAGCCCCTCATTAGTACACCCAGTCCTACCTTCATCACCCGAGAATTGGTAAGAATGGAGTTATACCTCAGAGGAGTGCGGATGGCGATGAATCGGTCATAGGCCATGGCAAGCAACACACCCGATTCCACAATGGCCAGGGTATGAATGAAGTAGGACTGAGTGAAACAGGCACCCTGGGAAATTTCCCTCTGGTCCAGCAATAAGACACCCAGGACTGTGGGCATTGTAGTTAGTGTCATTCCAAGGTCTGTACCTGCCAGCATAGCCAGGAAATAGTACATGGGCTCATGAAGGCTGGAGTCGTTCCAAATGAGGAAGAAAAGTGTGCCATTGCCCAAAAGGATGAAGAAATAGATCATAAAGAAGGGAATAGAGATCCAGTGGTGAATTGCCTCTGAGCCCAGGAAGCCAGTTAGCAAGAAGGGAGCAGCACTGTTATTGGACCACATGGTAGGTTTTTCAAGTGAAGAACTCTCTCAAGAGTTACGACCACTAAAAAATCAGTATTGTTTCTTTCTGTCCATCTTTCTGGAGCACGTCATCAGGCTATTTTTCACTTCAAACCTTACAAGCTTTTGTGGATTTTCTCAGTCTTAATTAATTCACAAGGTCTTTGTCTAGAATAAGAAATAACAGTAATGCTGACATATTAATAATCTCAACAATTTACTATTTAGTATCCAACTTTTATTCTTTATATCTCAGTTCTTACTCACAGTTCCTTAAAATCATTCCTTTGGGCTCTATTTTGTTCCCTTTGCTTTTTCATTCATCCTCATACTATCTTTTTTTTAAGATTTTATTTATTTATTCATAAATAAATAAAGACAGAGGGAGAGAGAGAGAGAGAGAGAGAGAGAGATTGATTTTATTTATTTATTTATAAATAAAGACAGAGAGAGAGAGAGAAGTAGTGGGAGAAGCAGGCTCCATGCAGGGAGCCTGACGTGGGCCTCGATCCCGGGTCTCCAGGATCAGGCCCCTGGCTGAAGGTGGCGCTAAACCACAGAGCCACCCAAGCTGCCCCTCATACTATTTTTCATATAAACCCTTTGGGTATTTCTTTCCAATTTGGGCCAGTTCAGATTTTCTCTCTTGACAACAACTATCTATTTGTTTCACTGATTAATCACTGAGGAAAATAATCAGTATAAATAAGTCTATTGTCATGAACTGTTTGAGAAATATTGTCATCAATATTACCATCTCAAAGGGACTGTGAAAGAGATGACTCACATAGAAGTCTACAGAAGTCAGAACAAGTGGGCACAGGTGGTAAACTCAATTTAGGAGGGTGGGATTATTCAGTAGACTTGGTGTTCAGAAATTTTCAGTGCTGCAAAGGATCTGAGGCCTATAACACCAGGGACAAACTTTAAAATAGGAAGAGAATTGGAAACTTCTACAGGAAACATTTTAAGGAAGACAGTCCCTAGAACAAAGGCCTCTTCAGAAACCAGAAGCCTAATACTTCTACTGAGCCACAGATTAAAAGGAAAAGAAAAGACGAGAGTATTGGAAAGGCAAAAGCAATATCAGAAATAATCAGTGCATCCTTAAACAATCAGTTTTAGGAAGTAGGTAAGAACTCCCATAGGGAAAGAGACAATGACTAGAGTGCTGGTGAAGACAATCATGCAGACCTTCTGATATTTATGAATCTAGAAAGCTATATCTAGAAAAATTAAGAATGGGTTTCTATAGAGAACTTTGAAATATTTTTATAATTCATCTATAATTATCAAATCAAGTTAGCTTTGTTTGCATAAGACCAAGAAATTTTGTGACAAGTTGATTACAATGATTAAAGAGAACTGCATAAAAAAAATACAAATTTCTCCCCGCTTCAATTGAATCAATATGTGACCAGGATCTTTTTACTTAATTTGTTTAAAGATTTATTTTGAGAGAAAGAGAGAGAGAGTTCCAGTGGGGAGAGGGGCAAAGGGAAAGAGTC
This sequence comes from Canis lupus familiaris, assembly GCF_011100685.1. Classification (NCBI taxonomy): domain Eukaryota; kingdom Metazoa; phylum Chordata; class Mammalia; order Carnivora; family Canidae; genus Canis; species Canis lupus. The sequence goes on from NC_049242.1 coordinate 28,654,951, forward strand.
TCTAGCAGACTCCCCACTGAGTGTGGACCCTAGTGCGGGGCTTGATCTGAAGAGCCTGAGATCATAACCTGAGCCAAAATCAAGTTAGATGATTAACCAACTGAACCACCCAGGTGTCCTGCTCAGGGTCTTTTTAAACATTATCTTATCTTAGGCAGCCAGGGTGGCTCAGTGGGTTAAGTATATGCCCTCAGCTCAGGTCATGAACCCAGGTTCCTGGGATTGAGCTCAGCATCATACTTCCCTGTTCAGCGAAAGAGTCTGCTTCTTCTTCTCCTCCCTGCTTGTGCTTTCTCTTGCTATCTCTATCTCTCTTTCAAATAAATAAGTAAAATATTTTTTAAAAAATAAACATTGATTGTTTTCTCTTATAAACATCACCATTTCTACCTCTAAAGAGGAATTAAGGAATAATGAGGTGATGGTGATCTTTGCAGTACCTCCATTTCACAAAAACCTATAAAAACACCAATAGTTTTTTGTTTTTGTTTTAGAATTTGATATATGGCAACATCTCTAATAATGAGCAGTGAATGGTGGAGGGAGATAAATAGAGGAAAGGTGGATTACTGTGGAAGCAATAATCCTTTCTGGAGTACCCTATCGATGACAGAAAGGTCAGCATGGGTACTAAAGTGGCGGGTACCTTATTGATGTGAACACTGATACTATTGCTGTATAACTTGATCCACTGAACTACAACCAATGTGGGACTCACCTTGATAACACTTATCTACCTCTACACAGGAGAGATGTGTATATCATTATAGATTATAATTCCTACCTGCTGTACTCCTATAACCTTCCAACATTGCTTTTCTAATAATGGAGATATAGAGAAGGGATTAATGCTACAATTTATTGTGTAGGATAGAGACAAATGACCTCCTTAGACCTGTAGTCACCTAGAAAGAGGACCAGAGGGAAAAAGTAGGAGAAAATTCAAAATTGCTTAAACTATATAGTGATGTAAAAGTCCAAATTTAGATTTTGAATGGGTTTAGGCTCCAAAACTCTGTGGTAATCACTTTGGAATCCCTCTTTACTAATATATTTTGATTAACCTAATTTAGAAGAGTATCTTTTTTTTTTAATTTTTATTTATTTATGATAGTCACAGAGAGAGAGAGAGAGAGAGGCAGAGACAGGCAGAGGGAGAAGCAGGCTCCATGCACCGGGAGCCCGATGTGGGATTCGAGCCCGGGTCTCCAGGATCGCGCCCTGGGCCAAAGGCAGGCGCCAAACCGCTGCGCCACCCAGGGATCCCCTAATTTAGAAGAGTATCTTATTCATTATCTATACTCCCTAGTAGCAGCTACATTGGCATTTAATTATAGAAGATTTGCCAGTACAGGAACTATCCACACAACCCAAACATGCCAAAGGGAAGAGCTGCTCAGTTTAGGGATTCTCTTAATGTGGAATATGACATTAGTGATAGTGGTAACTTCAGTGGAATTTCTTATCACCATCAGGCAAGCCTACAGGCTCCATCAGGGATATAGAGGTGACTGGAATTCACTATCCCCTTATCCCACCTGAGGGTCTTCTTTGGGCTGATGCTCTGAAAGCAGCTAACCCTGTGTCTTCAATAGTTTTGGAGAATCATGCAGATACATCTTAAGTTTCTTCAGCTGACGAGAGGCTTGGGAACTATCCCCGAAACCAGCTATAAAGACATAAGAAATTTGAGAAGGGAAAGAAGAGAGCACATTAGGATCATATTGACAAAATAGGAAAATCTTCTCTTTATTTCTGGATAATTTGCAAGCACCCCATACAATCAGTGTCTCCTGCTTCAATTTCTTCACACTTAACCTCTTACCTGAGAGTTTGTGCTCCTTTATATACATAAACTAGTATATATATTACTGTATATTAATAATGGGAAGCTATGGGCTGGAGACAACAATCTGAAAGAGCTTTTAAGTGATTGCTTAAATCTTACCTTAGATATGAATTAATGTAGGAAAATAGATATGTAGAGGAAAGTTGTGAACCTAGAAAAATCTCCATTTTAGGATAGAAAAAAAATATCTCAAATGAAATGGGCAAAGAAATAAGCAGAAATATAAAAGGATTGCAAAGGTGATCTATAATTATAAAAGCCAGTGGAAAAGAAATTTTATAGAAGTAGTGTTGTAGTTTAATAGTGAAAAATGTCACAGAATTGCCAAGTAAGATAAAAATTGAAAATATGCATTGTTTCTGGCAAATAGGTCTTTGGTGCTCTTAACAGTTTCTTTTTTTTTTAATAATAAATTTATTTTTTATTGGTGTTCAATTTGCCAACCTACCGAACAACACCCAGTGCTCATCCCGTCAAGTGCCCCCCTCAGTGCCCGCCAACCAGTCACCCCCACCCTCCGCCCTCCTCCCCTTCCACCACCCCTAGTTCGTTTCCCAGAGTTAGGAGTCTATGTTCTGTCTCAATAGAATGGTGGGAGTACATGCCTAATGATGATGAAATGGAAGATAAATATATAGTCAGAAAGTGAAAACAATATATTATTTACATTCTTCAGATGACACCATCAAGCCTTCAAGAGATTACATAATTTGTCCAAGGTCACACAATGAGTATGTAGCCTATAGGGATTCAAACGGAGGTTATCTGACCCCAAGCTCAAGTTCTCAGCTGACATCCATTGAATATAAATGGTTCTCCTGGCCAAGCTTGCCTTCCCATGAGGTATCCCCTTTCCTGAAGTCTTCATTTCATTAACAACAGCAAAAAATGCTTAGAAAGAGAAAGACTTAAATGCTTTCTCATTCTTTACAGAAAAACTGTATAAGCCACGTAGAAGAAATATTCTTAAAGCATCCCTGCTGCGTTTGAATGCCTGAGTTTCCTCACCTGAGCCACAGCTTTGCCTTTGTGGGACCTGAGCACCAAATGAGAGCATTATTGCTGCATCCTCAAGTGTGTATTCAGCGTTGTGAGGGGAGGTATATATTTGTTAAAGAAACAACTCCCATGGGAGTCATTATACCTCATTTCTATGTAGGCTATTTGGGAATAAATAATCCTCTTTTCTTTTTTAATTTGAGAAAGTTCTAGGCCATTGATGTTGGTCCCAATGCCCTCCCTTTCCTCTCTGGATGGAAGATTTTTAAGAGAAGCAGCATCTCTAATGCCATGTGAAGCATGACCTAAGTCACTTTCAAGTGTTTTATGGGTCCCTGAATGAGAGGATCAGTCCCTTGTTCTTGAATGTTGGCATTTGGGGAACAATATTCGTCCCCTCTCTTTTAAAACTGTTCATGAATTATATTCTCACACAACATAAGACTTTTATAAATAAGGTAGGTATTATCAGATCTGTCTCATAACACATTTCAGATTCAGTCTTCAAGATCTAAAAAAGTAAAAAATGTGTATTCTATACAATATATAGGGCACCCTCAGCAAGTTATACCTTGTAACACGCTATAAAGTACCTCTTGTTTATGTTAAGACAGTAAAGAAAGAGTAAATAACTGCTCATATGTTCAGGTCAGATTTGACCACATTATGATTTTAGGTCATGTCAGATTTTGCCAATAAATACATTTCATAATTCTTCAGAATCTTTAGTTTTAGGATTATAGTTAAGGGGTTTTAGCTTTTTTTTTTTTTTTTTTTTTTTAGATTTTATTTATTTATTTTAGAGAGAGAGAGTAGGGGGAAGCGCAGAAGGAGACAGAAGCAGGCTCCCCACTGAGCAAGGAGCCCAATGCAGGGCTCCATTCAAGCATCCCAGGACCCCAGGATCATGACCTGAACTGAAGGCAGACATCCAGTCGACTGAGACACTCAGATGCCCCAGGTGATGTAGCTTTTTAATAACTTTGATATCAATTCAATTCTTGTTGCATTCATAATAAACTAAAATTCACAAATTTTTTTAAAGGGTTTGCATTTTCAGTGCATACCAGAGAAATGAACACATTTGGTGCTCAGTAAATATTTGTTGAGTGAAAGCATGCAGAATCATGTAATTCGGCAATGGACTTTGTGGTCAAATTATAGAGTTCTTACTTTTATTTTAAATAAAATGAAGAGTTTTAGATTCGGTTCCTTAGTCCAGTAAGTCAAATCATGATATCTCATTTTCTTTATTTTTTATCATTTATGTATCTTCAACTTTTATGTCAACCCCATTACAGAGAGAAATGCATAACATGGCAGGATCAAGAAGACTGTGTCTTTTTCCTTCAGAAAGTTTGTTTGGTCAGTGAGACTTAAGGTAAGAATTTTCAACCACCCATTATAGAACTTATATTTTTCCAACCTGCCTGAAAGTCTGCTTTGAAAAATGATACGTGTAAATACACTCTCTATTTCTGTAATCTACACAGACTACTAAGTGGCTGGACTAATACTCATGAAAGGAAGTTTTAGTTTCAATAAAGCACTCTACCTAGATGATGCTATGTCACAGATTAAACTTATTCTCTTCCTCTTTCTTCTCTAACTAGGTCACCATATAGGTATAGACAGAAAGTCATAAGTGAAGTCACTGAGTTGAGCCTCACATATGGACAAGGTAACTGGCCTAATGATTCAGGGACAAGGTTGAAAAGATGTGTATAAGCGTGTTGAGGATTTAGTGTGTGGAGGATTTGTAAAGGAGGCTTTCCACTAAAGATAATGATGAAAAATGGGGTTACACAGTAGGTCTGACCTGACTAGGTTATGGAAGGTAGAGTGACTAACTACTGCTCCTGCTGCTGACATGATGTCTGGGAAGCCTGTCTCTATCATCTTGTCTATTTTCCTTGTATACAACAGTTGATAATTTGAACCCCAGCTGAATAAGAACTTGTGTCAACTAAACACAATGCTAAGGAATTGTATTCTCAGAGGCATTCTGAAAAAGTTCTTCAGCACTTATGGTAGCACCCGAAACTAAGCACTCAATCTCCTACACAGAGTTTGGGGACACCTTCACCAATAAATCCACCTCCCTACAATCTGCTTCCTCTATCTTGAAAACACCCATGCTGGTCCAACAGTGAGCAGCCTTCCTTTACCTCTTCAGCAACAAATACCATCAGATCCCAACCCACTGTGTCCCCAACAAGCATGACGATGATGCCGGTCCACTAGAGCTTGAGTCTTCCATTCCTCTTAGACATTAGTTATAGGTAAATTAATAAATTTTAACTTGAAAGTCCATGCCAGGTGACTGAGATCTTTCTTATGTGAGGGAACTAAGAGTTTTAACTTGAAGGGCCTTGACCAGTTTAGCTGGGATTCCTTCCATCAAATGTAACACTAGGGCAGCCCGGGTGGCGCAGTGGTTTAGCGCCGCATTCAGCTCAGGGCGTGATCCTAGAGTCCTGGGATCAAGTCCCACTTCAGGCTCCCTGCATGGAGCCTGCTTCTCCCTCTGCCTGTGTCTCTGCCTCTGTATGTGTGTGTGTGTGTCTCATGAATAAATAAATAAAAAATCTTAAAAAAAATGTAACACTCTAAAAGAGGCAGCCTATCCTTAAATTTAATTATATTATTAGAGTACGGTACAATATCACAGTAACTGCTGGCCATCACAGGGAGCCATAGATTTCCCACATCTTCTGTGGCTTCAACTATGACTTGCAAAGCCAGCCTTTGCTCAGCCATAAGAACCTCTAAACTAAGGTCAGCAAATCAAGATAGGAGCAATCTGGAGTGGAATTTTCTAGTAAGACACTTGTAATGTTAAACCAGATTTTAGGATTTTGGTTTATATTTGACATCAATGGCTTGAGCATTGCACTCTGGGGCACCCTGCATCCCTCATGAGATTTGTGGAGGAATAATTCAAGTTTCACAACTAAATAAAGCTGAATAAGTTTTAGTGCACAGCCATACAGAAAACTTCTTCCCCAAATTATCTCTTGTACTTGCAAGGACTGAATTCTTTTCCTCTCCATATCTTCCTATTTTCTCAAGATAGAGCTTTATACAGAGGAGGCCAGAGTCCATAGTTGTTAAAAAGAAATCACCAGCTCTAATCTTTCTCCCTAAAGATGTACCTATAAAATGAAGAGGTCCTATATTTCTAGTTCTGGAATGGTTGTATTTTTTTTTGTCTTTTGCCCTGCCACACCATCACCAGTCAAATGAAAATTTTATTTAAATAATCTGAAATACAAATGTCTTCCTTCCAGGAAACTCGTCTAGTTTTCTCAGTCAAGGGATGAGTTTGGACAGTATAATATTCAAAGTGGGAGGAGAAGAGATATATTTAGGTAAGTTTTGGGCATAATTAAAGGAAAGCATGAATAATTTACTAATGATTTTATAAAATTATGAGGGATTTCTGGTTTTATTAGGAAAACATGAAATGAAAATTAGGGGTTTAAGAGGTCTCTAGACTCAAACTAGAGTATTTAAAAGGACATCTGGAAATTCCATTTTAAAAATAATTCAGTAGATTTTTCTCAAAAAAATATATACAAATGGTCAATGAGCCTGTGAAAAGATGTGCAATATGATTAGTCATTAGGAAAAAGCAAATCAAAAGCACAATGAGATGCAACATCACACTAGGAAAGAGGCTATAATTAAAATAACAGAAAACAAGTACTGGTGAGGGTGTGGAGAAAGTAGAGCTCTTGTGCATTCCTGGTGGGAATATAAAATGGTGCCAGTTCTGAGGAAAATAGTTTGACAATTTCTCAAAAAGTTCATCTAAAGTTACAATATGACCTTAGCCATTCCATTCCTAGGTATGTATTCAAAATAAGTAAAAACAAATACTCAAACTGGTACTTACAGGCCAATATTTATTGCAGTATTATCCACAGTAGCCAAAAGATAGAAATTATTCGCTCACTCCTGCCCCAGGGTGTTCCTGGCTGCAGAGCTGATCTTAAGGAAACTGGGCTCCTGGGGTATACCCTGCCTTCTCTGTGCCCCACTCTCTCTGCTGCCTCCTCCAGGCACCCCAACCACTCCACCCACTTTACCTCAATCTTGCTTGCTACCTGATTGGACTCCAGGGGTCAGGTGAGAACGTGCGCCACTCACTCTTCCCATCCTCCTCTCCCTCTGTCACCTCCCCCTAGCCTGCCCTGAGCCTCACCATCAAGGAGACGGTGGAATCTGAAGGTGTCCCTGTTCTAGGGGGTGGTGGAGGGGCCTCTGGGTCTCCCAAGTGGTGAGCTACTCAGTGTGCAGGTCTGGGGACTGTGCTGCCCCTGGATTGCCCTTGTGGAGCATTTGGGGAGGATGCCACTGGGGTGGGATATGCAAGACTGTAGGCCTGCCAGCAGAAAAATAAAATAAAATAAAAAAGATAGAAATAAGCCTGTGTCCCTCACCAGGTGAATAAACATAATGTACAAAATATTACTATATACATAGAACAGAATAGTACTGAGTCCTAAAAGAAATGAATTTCTTTTTTTTTTTAGATTTATTTTTATTTATTTATGATAGACATAGAGAGAGAGAGAGACAGAGAGACAGAGACAGAGACAGAGACACAGGCAGAGGAAGAAACAGACTCCATGCAGGGAGCCCGACACGGGACTCAATCCAGGGACCCCAGGATTGCGCCCTGGGCCAAAGGCAGGCACCAAACCGCTGAGCCACCCAGGGATCCCCAAGAAATGAATTTCTGATACATGCCACCACATGAATAAAGCTTGAAAACCTTGTGCTGAGTACAATAGGCCAGACACAGAAGGACAAATTATATTATTTCACTTACATGAAATATGTAGGATAGGCAAATTTATAGAGACATAAGTAGATTTGAGGTTACCAGGGGCTGGAAGAATGATAGAATGAGGAGTTGTCAATTAATAGATGATGAATTTCTTTTAGAATAACAAAAAATAAAAATGGAAATAGTGGTGTTGGTTGCCCAACATTATGATTGTAATTAATTTCACAGAATCGTATACTTAAAAATGGTAAGATGGCATTTTCATTATGAAAAGATATGTATAAGCGAGTAAACCACACTTGTAATGTAAACACACAATATGTAAACCACAATAAAAAATAATTTGTAAACCACATGTAAACCACGTGTAAACCACATGTAACCACAATAAAAAATAATGTAAACCACATGTAAACCACAATAAAAAATAATTCAGTACATTTTTTATAGTTCATTAAATTTACTGTGACAGTTATAAAAGGAAAGTTTTGAGATCAGACATTATAATATAAAATATTAAGAGATCTGTCACTATTGTGCATAGGTGCACACACACACAAATACACAGGTGCTTAGCAGTATAAAGTCTCTTAGATCTTAGAGATGACTTGTGTCCACCAAGAAAAGAGGCAGAGCATTTATTCAGGGTCTCAGAATTGCAATGTGAGGAGCACAGATATGGGTAGCAAATCAAATAGTGTCCGTCCAGGGGAACAAAAGTCAAGGATTTTTAGAGATAAAAGGGAAAGCTTATGTGTGTTGTTTATAAAGAAATTTGATTGTTGTTGGCTGCAGAAAATGAATCTTGGCTAAACATATTTGGTTGCTAAGGCTATCACTAAGCAAGATCTCTTACTATTGCAAGTTATAGGAGTTCAGGCTGAGTCCTTGGAATATTTTGGTTTGGCCCAATTCAAAAGCTCTTGGTTCCAAACCAAGTTCCACCTGGTGAAGACCTACCTTTGTTTGTTTCTTTGTTTCTTTGTTTCTTTTCAAATTGTTTTTATAAATTGAAAAGGATGATCCAATCAACCAGTTCACTTGAAAGAAATAATGAAGTATAGACTTTTAAAAACCACATGTATGTCTTCTCAGAGACTGGTGATTGGGTATTTGTGAAGATACAGCCTTAACTCTGTATACAGTTAAGGCTGTAACTATAACTATATATAGTTACTTAAATAAACCAGAGTAATCCAGCTTTCAATTCTGTCCCATCTCCATGTTTAAAGTTGTATCAGATCTTCTGTTTCTAACCCATTATATCACATCATAATTTATGTATCATCTCCTATCTGGCAGTATTTTCTACACTGCTTATCTATGTATGTATATATGTATGTATGTATTTATAAAGATTTTATTTATTTATTCATGAGAGACACAGAGAGAGAAAGAGAGGCAGAGACATAGGCAGAAGGAGAAGCAGGCTCTATGCAGGGAGCCGGATGTGGGACTCGATCCCAGGTCTCCAGGATCAGGCCTTGGGCTGAAGGTGGCACTAAACCGCTGAGCTACCTGGGCTGCCCTAGGTGTATTCTTCTTATACATGCTTTGCTTTTACTATGACTCTTAATGATGGGGAAGAAAGAAAAATGTACTAAACGAGATTTTAGTGAATGACTATTTAATTTCTATTTTAGCTTTAAAAAGCCCAGTCCTATATCCTGGGATACTTCTTTTGGTCATTTTATAGAATCACAACTTCATCATTTGGATTTACTCTCAAAATCTCAGAATTTAAAAAATGTATTACTATTCTTATTCATAAACATAATTCAAAATCAAAAATTATTTTTCCATTAGTATTGCCATTCTTTAAACAGCATAAAGCAGAACTTAGGGTTATCTTTGCTTCCTCCCAAGCCTTCCTTCCCTCTGCTTTTCTAAAAAATTTGTAAATCTTATTAAATCCAGATCATAAACATGTGTCATATATTTCCATTACCTTTCATCTCCACTTCCTTAATTTGAGCTACTATTATCTATTTTTCCAACTACTCCAGCATCCTCCTGTTGTTTCTTCTGTTCATTTCCTGCTACTTCAAATCCATTTCCTATATAATGCTGCCATGATTACTTGAAAACCTCAATGAAATCCTGCTACTTCCTTCAGTAGCTTTCCACGTCTCTTTGGGTAGATATGCAAACCCTTACTATGGCTAACCGATGCTTTGATATCTGGCTTCCTCTTCTCTCTTCAGCTTCTCCTCAAAGAAATCCTCTTCTTCAAGTAGCCATGCCATCTATCCAGATGGTTCCATTATACATCCCACTAGAAGGCTCCACATATACTATCTTCTTTCTAGAATATTCTTACTCCTATTTTCACCATTTTCTAACCTTTTTTTCAGATCTCACCTGATGGGCTACTTTCCCCTGGAAACTTGCTTTTATCTATCTATTTTCTAGATTCTATTTATTTTTATTTAGAAAAAAAGAAACAGAGAGAGTGGGGCAAGTGGGTATAGAGGGAGAGGGAGAAAGACAATCTAAAGCAGGCTCCAAGCTGAGTGTGGAGCCGAACATAGAGCTTGATCTCATGACCCTAAGATCATGACCTGAACTAAAATCAAGAGTTGGATGCTTAACCAACTGAGCCATCCATGCACCCTAAGGGAAACTTAGTCTTATCTCAAGCCTGAATGTAGTCTCTTTTGAGACCCACAGTCTCAAAGCAATTTCTTATTTCTGTTTTACTATTGATCACAAAATTTATTTTAAATTTGGGTTTATTTGATTTTTTTGACTCTCCAATTGTTTAAAAATTCTAAGAGGGAAAGTTTTTTGTCTGTTTTGTTGCTATTATATTATTTTTGCATGAAAAATTGCCTGTCTTATACTAGAGCCTTAAAAAATCAGCCAAATAAGTGATTCAATGTTATTGTTACTTCAAGAAACAGACACAAGAGAACTGATTTAAATTCCTTGCCTTCCTCCAAACACAAATATTTCATATCATAAGATCTATGAAAATAAATTATGCAAAAGTTTAAGAAAAGATATAAATAACCTGGAAACAGGAAGACCTATGGAATTATCGCCCCAATATCTCAAAAGATAAAGCAAATTATAGAATTATTTATACACAGACTTTTAAGTTACTTATATGGAAAGATAAAACTGGAAAAATTTTCATAATGTAAATAAAACATTAGGGGATAATACACAATGAACCCCTAAAAATCAGTGAGAAAAAGTGAAAATTAGCCAAAAGACTTGTCTGTGATCAAGTTATATATAGAACTATCTATATGTAGACATATAGATATATAGAGATATAAATATATAGAATATATATATATTCATTTCATTCAACTTAGCTTGTACCTTTATGTAACAATTAAAATCTCATCTCACTCTGATAAAAGGAAGAGTAGCTATAACACTCAGGTCCCTTCCAATTATGAAAAGGCCCAGAAATCCTGGAGTTCCTAAGATATTGAAAAAAAGGCTCAAGGCCTTCTGTGCACAGAAAGTAGGTAAATGATGCTTCTCTGAATTTGCTTGGTCTTGATACTATATATAACAGGGTTCATGAATGGAGGAAAGAGAAAGTAGACATAGCTCATGGTGATGTGGACCACATGTGGTGCATGCTTCCCAAACCTGTGGATGAAAGTCAGGCCAATCACAGTAATATAAAAGACCAGGACACAGCTAATATGTGAGACACAGGTGTTAAGGGCCTTAGTTCGCTCTTCTCTAGAGGCAATACCCATAACTGTCTTCAGGATTAAAATATAAGAGAAGAGGATAATGAGAGCATCTAGGAAGAAAGTCAAAGCAACCAGAATGACTGGGTACACACGATTAAATGTAATATCAGCACAGGCAAGTTTCATGACATCTTGGTGGAGGCAAAAGGCGTGGGAAAGAACATGGGAACGGCAATATGGGAACCAGTAGAGTGGCACAATTGGAGGCACAAGGGATAAAAAGCCCCTCAGTAGTACACCCAGTCCTACCTTCATCACCCGAGAATTGGTAAGAATGGAGTTATACCTCAGAGGAGTGCGGATGGCGATGAATCGGTCATAGGCCATGGCAAGCAAGACACCCGATTCCACAATGGAAAGGGAATGAATGAAGTAAGCCTGCAGGAAGCAGGCTCCATGGCTCATCTCCCAGTGATTCATCCATAAGACGCCCATTACAGTAGGCATCGTAGTCAATGTCACCATTAGATCGGTACCTGCCAGCATGGCAAGGAAATAGTACATGGGTTCATGGAGGCTGTGGTCGTCCTTGATGAGGTAGAGGAGAGTGCCATTGCCAAGAAGCACAGAGATATAGACTGCAAAGAAGGGGATGGAGATCCAGTGATGAGCAGCCTCCAGACCTGGGAACCCAGTCAGCAAAAAGGGGGCAGTGCTAATATTGAGCCACATAGTATGTTCACAGATGGAGAGCAAGTTTATGGAAGCTATTAACCCAGAAATCCAGATTTTTTGGTTTGCACTACCTCCTCATGTGAGTATATTACAGCAGATTCAATCACAATTTTTGTACTCAGAATAATAAATTGATATATATGTGGTTTAACAACTATTTTCTTTTGGAAGAGAGTGGAGATTTCTAGGCTATACTAATCATGGGAAGAATCATGGTATTTTCCCACATTATATATAATATTAGGTTACTGATTAAAATTTTCTGAATTAAATTTTTTTTCAATACATTAGGCCACACTGTTATGTATATGCTAGAAAAATGTTTAAAGCAATAAAGGTAAGGAGAAGGAAATGGAGATGGAAACAGAGACAAAGCCAAAGAAGATGACGTGACGATGACAAAGGAGAAGAAGAAATACAAAGGGATAATTACTTTGCTTAGTTACACTGTCTTTTTGTTTGGTTGTAGAAACACTGATACACTTGATACATTTAGACCTGATTTAATTTTATATTTGCAATCATTATAGATTTTTTATTGTTATTAGCAAACTTTGTTCTGTTTTGAAATTGTTTATCAGCATTTTCTGGAATTCTTACAAAAGTTCAGAAACCCTTGATGGAGAAAAATGGACAAGAGCAGACAATGTCATATTTAGTCTGAACACATTTACAGTTTTCCGGAAGCCCATCCATGGGTCCCCCACTGAATATTTCAAACCTGCTGTAAAACATTTGTGCAAAGGAAGTCTGTGCTATTATGCTGCTCACCCCAGGTGAGATATGTCCCCTATGCAGGCCTCTGGAAAATCTATCTTCTCTTGAGAGCATCTAACATCCGAAGGATAAGAAGTCATTCCATATTTCTGTTCCTGGCACTCATCTACTACACAGTCTTATTGCTGGAATGGTTATCTTCTTTCTGTCTTATTTGAGGACTTACTCCAGACTCTTTCTTCTCAAAAAACTTTTGAAGCGTCCAAGCTGAAGAGTTTATGTTTGTAGAAATCACCTCCCCAGAGTTTCACCTTTGAAGCCACTTGGGAGTTTCTTTGATTTTCCTTCCCTTCTTTTTTCTGAAAGTGGCTGAGCCATTCAATTGGTGTCCCCAGCCAGCCCTTTCATGCACTTCCCCAAGGGTGTTTTAGGAAAACTAGAAACTCAAATAACACCTTTATAGAGATGCCAGGGCTTGGTTATGTGCCCCAAGATCCTCAACATCAGCATTCCCAGTGTCTATTTCAAAGGTCAAGGGAGACATATGTGCTTTTGTTGCTCTTAGAATTTTTAGAATTTGTGAATTCCAATTGTATTTTTTTTTTTTTTGTCACTTTGGAGAAATCAGTTCTGATTCACAGGAACCTCAGTAAATCTGTGAACAGCAAGGTGAATGAAAGATGTGTTATGTTGTATCTTAAAATTACTTCATTTATCATTGTCTGTTTTGTGGCAGAGTCAGGGTGATTAACATGTTCTTTTCATTAACAAAACTCAAAAATCTAGTGGGGACCAGAAAGAAAATAGTTGCCATGAACTTACAAAGTACTCTCATTACTGTATGAATGTCAGTGTGCTAGGGAGAGTACATACAAGATATCCCTGGCGTCTGGGCAAGGTTCCTAGAAGTGCTATTTAAACTGAGAACTGAATAACAGAAGAGTCAGGAATATGATATTTTTCTGTAAGATAGTGTATCAATTCCATGCACAGAAATAAACAAAAACTAAACCCACCGAAGAAAAATATTTGCGCTAGTCATGGGACAAGAAAAAAACATGATGAATTTATGCTAAATTTATACTAAGAATCATAGCATCTCTAGAACAATTCATGAGAGAAAGCTTAACACAAAATGAGTGCATGATAGCAGATTCTGATCACCTAGAGTTCTCACAATTTATGTAATGAATTTTGACATTACCCAAAGGGCAAGAGTATGAAATAAATGATGGGCCAGGCTTATGATCAGCTAGTCATTGTTTAAAGGTCACTTTGTTATGGTGTGAGGAGCACACTGAAAAGAGATAGAACAAGTAAGAAGAATCAAAATACAGTATACCATATGATAAATTGTGTTGTTGTGCATATGATGGGGTGTTATGGGGTTGGACAGAAGTGGACATACTTCAGTGGAAAATCACTGGGTAGAAACCTTGAGCTATCCTTTTTTCTCCCTGGGTAGGAATGCAAAGACTCACATTTTCTTTTTTTTTTTTTTTTAAGATTTATTTATTTATTCATGAGAGACACAGACACACAGACACACACACACACACAGGCAGAGGGAGAAGCAGGCTCCCGCAGGGAGCTTGACATGGGATTCAACCCCAGACCTCGGGATCACGCCCTGAGCCAAAGGCAGACACTCAACCACTGAGCCACCTAGGTGTCCTGGGACCCACATTTTCTATGAGCTTCTATTAGTATCAGTTGCTTCAGTTTATTTCTATTTTCTTGTACCCCCTAACCTTTCAGCACATGCTCATACAGGCCTAGCTTTTACTGTGAAAATTAACAATCAGGCAAGAAAATACACATATTAAAAATTGTTTCAATAAATGACTAATGAATATGTTACTATCTTCTCTTAAAAGCTCAGTGTGCTATAGCATAGACTATTTCCTTCTGTCATTTTAAGAGTTTGAAATTAATTATTTAGAGTCCTCATCCTCAAATTTCCAGAATATTTTTCAAACATGGATTTTATTCATAATCAATAATTTTTTTTCTAAGCTCTATCAATTGTAGATCCTAAATATATCTCATATCTGTCCACTACATTTATCTTCATTTTAATAGTTTTAGCTACTCATTTCTCTCTCAAACTGATACAGTATCTTTCTGATTTCCTTGTGCTCCTCTTGCCTCACTGAAATCTATACCATGCCTGAACATATAAATTGTAAGCATCACTGAAGTCATATCACTCCCTTGCTTAGAACTTCACAAGAAGCCAGTAGCTTCTCGTGAGTCTCTGGGTAGACACTCAAATCCTTACCATGGCCAACAGGATGCTATTGATTTAACCTCCTTTTTTCTCCCCACCCTGTCCTTAGAGCTATCTCCTGCTTCATGTCAGCCACATACCCAGAAGTTGCCATGATCCATTCCACCTATAGCCTCCTCACATACCATTTCTGCTTAAAACATTCTTATTCCTATTTCAGCAGTTAATCTCTAATCCACCTCAGGTATCAACTGAAGACACACTCCTCAAGGAACCCTTCCCTTAGCTCAGTCTGAATGTGATCCTTTTTGGAACCCACATCCTCAAAACAGTTTGTCCTTCTCATGTTGTCACTAGTGACAGAAATAGTTTTAAATGTAGGTTTCTTTGATTTTTTTTTGACTCCCCAGTGGGTTGGCTCTAGATAAAGCAATATTTTGCATTTATTTGTTGGCAGTTACATCATTTTTGTTCAGGACCATCCTTGTCTCATCCCTTAAAATAACAGCCAAAGAAATGGCTGAATACCACTGTTACTAATTTGAAAATAGAATCAATGAGGATTGATTTAAATGTCTTAATTTTCTCCAAATATTAACCTATTATAAAGTAGAATATACAAAAAAAGTTATGCAAAAAATGAGAAAAAAATATGAAAAACCTGGAATAAAAGAGGTCTTTATCATATGGCCCCCAAATTTCAATAAAGTAAATAAAATCTGAAATTATTTCTTTTTAAACATTTAAATTCTGTATGTAAAAAGACAAATAGAAATGGGGATATAGTTGCAGTATAAATGGCTCATTAGGGTTTATTTATAATGAGTTCCCACAAATAAATTAGGAAATGATAAACTCCCTCATAGGAAAAATTGACAAGACATATGACCAGAAAAGTCCAAAATAAGCCATGCAAGTGGCTACAACAAATTATTGAAGTTTTTAGCATAAAAATTAATTGCATATACAAAAAACACAATATCAGAATTGTACTTAATTTTCCAGAAAATTCAAAGGATTTCTCTCCTTAGAATTTATTATTTTCCTCCTTAGAATTTAAAGAGAAGAATACAGAATAACAAGGAAACAAATCAACTCATAAACTTATAACTCATAAGTTTCATAAATGGTATTGTATCATTTGAAGGAATGGAGATTGCCACAGTAGGTTTTAAGACTTAGTGGAATCTCATGGCCCTCTGTTCAGAGAAACCTCTGATCCCCACCATCAGTGTTTAACTTCCAAATTGATCTTTGGATAAAAGGCAGAGAATGCCATATTGAATTTGCTTTGTCTTGATGCTATAGATGGTAGGATTCGTTAAAGGAGGAAAGAGGAAGTAGATATAGCTCATTATAATGTGGACCACTGGTGGCACATTCTTCCCAAACTGATGGATTAATGACAATCACAGTGACATAAAAGATGAGGACACAGCCAGCGTGGGAGATACAAGTATTGAGGGACTCGGTTCTCTCTTCACCAAAGGCTATGCCCATGACAGTCTTAAGAATTAGGATATAGGAGAAAAGGATGATCAGAGAATCTAGGAAAAAAAAAAGAAAGAAAGAGAAAGAAAGAGAAAGAAAAGAAAAGAAAGAAAGAAAGAAAGAAAGAAAGAAAGAAAGAAAGAAAGAAAGAAAGAAAGAAAGAAAGAAAAAAATAGAGGGTAAGGTCTATTGAAAGTTATGTCAGCACAGGCCAGTTTCATGACTTCTTGATGAAGACAGAAAGCATGGGAGAGAATATTAGAATGGCAATATGGAAATGAAAAAAAGATACAAGATTAGAGGGATGATGAATATAAAATCCCTCATAAAAGCTCCCATCCCTAACATTACCACTTGAATATTGGTGAGAATGGAAGTGTATCGCAAAGGATTGTGGATGGCAATAAAATGATCATAGGCCATGGCAAGCAAGACATCTGATTCCACAATGGAAAGGGAATGAATGAAGTAAGCCTGCAGGAAGCAGGCTCCATGGCTCATCTCCCGGTGATTCATCCATAAGACGCCCATTACAGTAGGCATCATAGTCAATGTCACCATCAGATCGGTACCTGCCAGCATGGCAAGGAAATAGTACATGGGTTCATGGAGGCTGTGGTCGTCCTTGATGAGGTAGAGGAGAGTGCCATTGCCAAGAAGCACAGAGATGTAGACTGCAAAGAAGGGGATGGAGATCCAGTGATGAGCAGCCTCCAGACCTGGGAACCCAGTCAGCAAAAAGGGGGCAGTGCTAATATTGGGCCATATAGTATGTCTACAGATGGAAAGCAGCTTTCTAGAAACATTTAAGCCAGGAATCCAGATTTTTTTTTTAGTGGCATTATATCACAGAAGCCTCAATCACAATCTTCATACTTGGGGATAATTAATCAGTATGGTATACATAACTCCACAAGTATTTTCCTTCAGAAGAATAGAAATTTGCAGGTTATACTTGCGATAAGGAATATTATTCTTTGCCCAAGTAGAAAAAAATTACATTAATAGTTACAACTTTCTCATTTTAAATGAAGTGCTTTTACTAATTTTTAAAAATTTTATTTAAATTCAATTTGCCAACATAGGCTATAACACCCAGTGCTCATCTAATCATTCATTAATTTTTCTTATAACATCAGGTCCTACTATTGTGTGTATGCTTAAAGTTTTTTCCAGTAACATTGTATAACAACAAATAATGTAAATAAATACTAGTGGATAATGATCTTACTTAGGTGCTTTCTTGCTATGATTGTTAAGTTTTTGGATACATTTAACTTTGATTTTGCTTTTGTCTTTCACAGTCATGATAAATGCATACTTTTCAGTTACAAAAACTTGCCTTTGTTTGTTTTTAAAATTGCATATTGGTGTTTTATGGAACATACCATCACTTTCAATTGCTTTCTTGCTCTAACAGTTACTCCCTTTTAGAGATTGGCTCCCAGAAATGTGGGCTACAGACTAACCACAATGAACAAGCACAGGTATGTATATTTTAAACATATAGTCTTAGACTCTACCTCCAATCCACTGAGCCAAAATTTCCCTTTGATCACGATGCCCAAGTGATTCAGGTGTACAGTGATATTTGAGAATCACTGCTCTAAACATTTCATATTTATTCCATCTTTGGAAATAAATGCTTTTGGATTCTTCCACCTGAGTGATTTCTTTGTTCCTGTCAGATATCCTCATGCAATTTTTTTCATAGCTTCTTTATTCACTGATTCTCTTTCTGCTTCTTGTCTTTCCAAAATCATTTCACTTAACTGAATGTTCAGATACTATCTCTATGTCTCCTCTTACCTCTTAACTCTTTTTCCTTCAATATTTAACTTCAATATTTAACTTCTGCTGTTGCTTATGTGACTGGTCACATTATAATGTTCCAATGGCCTGAAGATCTCAGTCATCTCTACTACTTCCACTTTCTTGGTGGCCACAACACAAAGAAACTATTACCATTTATGATGCAGTCTTACTTCACCATAAATTTGAAAGTGAAACACTTCTTCATAGCATGTCCCTAATAATATCAGAAATAAATCAGAATCAGGACAATTCACAAATATAAATCTTGTGTAAGAAATGCTCTGAAGCTACATCTGTATGGGCATGGTCCTCACTGAGACAGAAATCACCAACTCATGGGGATCCCTTGGTGGCTCAGCAGTTGAGTGCCTGTCTTCAGCCCAGGGTATGATCCTGGAGTCTCGGGATCGAGTTCCCACATCAGGCTCCAGGCATGGAGCCTGCTTCTCCTTCTGCCTGTGTCTCTGCCTCTCTCTCTCTCTCTCTCTCTCTCTCAACGTGTCTCATGAATAAATAAATAAAATATTTTTTTAATAAAAAAAAAAAAGAAATCACCAACTCTAAGAGTTCCCTACAATTAAAACATATCAAGTCATTTAGAGGTTTAAATTAGCATTACTATATAAATGTTGCTCTATCCCTGAAAATTCCCTACAATTTATTAACAGGAATGAGAAAACAATATATCAGAGGAAGGGAAAGGTAGCTAGGAAAGGTAGTGAATTAGAAATATTTATTCTAAAAAAAACAAAAACAAAAAACAAAAAAAAAAGAAATATTTATTCTAAAGGGGAAAATAGCAAAACCAAAATAAATTTTAAGAAAAACACAAGGTCTTGAGTTTATTTTAAAAAAAGGAATTTAGAATGACTAAACCATATTTCCAGATTGCAAGCTTCTTCTTAAAAATTAATGAGATCTTTTCAGAGAATGGTAATAAAATGTTCAAGATCAGCCAGGACACAAGCTTTTAATATTTTTATGAGCAGAAAAAAGTTTGAGAAACAGGGAGGCTGTATGTTCTATAGCTAGGCTTGCATCAGAAAAATAACAAGATACAGAGAAGGCTATGACAGGTCTAAGAATGTAAAAAACAGGACATCTTCCTGAGCCATTGGAATAAAGGGAAAACCTGTCCAGGATGAAAAAAGAACCCTGATATTGGTCCAAGAGCAGGTGTGTGGGGCTTCTAGGAGTACAAGATACTTTCATCAAACTGAGGCCACTATATACAGTTTCCTCAGGGCTGGGATCATACTGTATGCATTCTTCCAATCCTACATTATGTAGCAAAAGTTCCATAAACATGGCTTGGCTATATATGGGCTTATTTATTGACAGATGTCGAGAAAATTACAACAGGCACACAAGAACTAATATATCTGGGTGAAGTGAGGAAAGCTATGGTCTTGAAAATAATTGGCATCTCCCAACTCAGAACATGTATTCTCTTTAGTGAATTCCTAAAGTTCTGGGGGAACTGTTTTATTAATATCTGATGAATTGTCCTTCAAAAGGCACTATACACTTGGATGTGTAGACAGCCAGTAGAAGCACCATTCCTCACTACCATCTGGGACAAGTAGAAAGATTACTATTTTGAATGTGGAGAGAATTAGTGAGCACACACCTCATCACTGACACTATGAGAAAACCATTTCATAAGCACAGCCTCTGTCCTGAAAAATCTCACAATACACACTAGCAGAGTTTATAATTGGGTTTGATCACTGTGCAATTTTGTGCAAAACATTGGCAATGAATATCTCAACAGAGTCTCTAATGCTGAAAACATCTAGATAATTTACCAACCTGATTTTTGTGTTATCATGTTTTTCTAGGTAAATAGAACTCCTAGACTAGAATAGATTCCAACACACACACACAGACCAAACTGGGGCACCTGCGTGTCTCAGTGGTTGAGTGTTTGCCTTTGGCTTAGGTTATGTTCCTGGAGTCCTGGGATTGAATCCCCTGTGAGGAGTCTGATTCTCCTTCTGCCTATGTCTTTATCTCTCTCTCTGTGTATCTCTCATGAATAAATAAAGTCTTTAAAAAATAAAAGAAAAAAGAAATACACCAAACTGCTTAGTCTGAGAGCTTAACTTGACTCTCAGTGGATATGGAGGAAGAAAAGAAGCAGAGGGGGTTTGGGTGTATGAGAAAAGAAAGGACAGGAAAGATATGTGGACTTCATCTTTTTTTAATATTTTATTTATTTACTAATGAGAGACACACAAAGAGGCAGAGACACAGGCAGAGATAGAAGCAGCCTCCATGCAAGGGAGCCTGATGTGGGACTCGATCCCAGGACCTGGGATCATGACCAGAGCCCAAGGCAGACGCTCAACTGCTGAGCCACCCAGGTGTCCCAGGACTTCAAAAGGAAATAGTGAATAATGAATCCATCACAAAGTCCAAATGCACAGGTAAACAGAAAGGAGAGTGTTATTCCTGCTCCTCCTCATTTGCTCTTCTCATCTACTCCCTTCCTCCTGAATGGGATGAGGTATAGGCCCTATGGGTATAAGAGTGATGGATCATGGCCAGGGTCTCAGGTTTTCTATTTTCCCTAGTGAGTCTCACATGTCTTTTCTAAGACAGCAGTTTCTAAAGTGTAAACACACACACATACACACGAATGTGTGTGCACGTGCTGTTAGGATCTAAAAAAAACTAAATTTCTACCCAGAAAAAATGGATAAAAGCACATAATACCACATTTAATTTAGGGCATTCATGGTTATGATGATGCCATCCCAAGTGTTGCAAATTAAAAAAGCTAAATCTAGCATAGTTCTTTTAATATACTTCTTGGGAAAAAAAGGAAGAATTCTGTGCTGTAGATGCTTCTTACCTCAGCTAGGATTCCCTCTGTGCAAGCCTCTGGAAAACTTTCTTACGTGCTTCTCTTGATTGTATCTAACATCAGAAAGGAAGAGTCACCCCATATTTCTGTTCCTGGCACTCACCTACTCCAGTCTGTAATAGGGACTTATTCCTGACGAGATGTTGTCAGTAGGGTGGCATAGAAGTATATGGAAGAAAGATTCTATGACTTAGAAAGAGGAGAAGTTGACTGAAAGTGGTAGATTAAGGAGAGAGAACAGTGGAAGATGATATGTGTATCTCTTCGTAACTATGTATTTCATCATATGAAAGAATCATCATATATTTAGTGATTTCCTACTGGCTGAATATTCTTCCCTCCTATTTTAGTGTTGACAGGTCATAATTTTCAGATGTCCAGCTTTGCCAATACAATGATATTAAAATAATTAACAGGACATATGAGTGCCAATAGTATGCATTTTGTTTTTCCTAATTGATAGATAATTGAGGCTCAGAGATTAAATGACTTGTTCAAGATCACAAAGGTTGCAAGCAAAAGAGGCAAGAGTAGACATACTTTTTTCTTCCAAGACACATTGTTTCTATCATACTGTGCTTTTTTATTTTTTACAAATTTTCCATATTCCTAAAAATAAATTGATGCAAGTAAATTAGATATATTCAAAGGTATAATATGATTACAGCTTTAGTTCTTTAAATGTAATAGTATGTTCCATATGTCTAGAAATACTCTATCCATTTAATCTGGGGAAGTTTGAGAACAGAGTACATATTATAAAAAGCAGAATGTAATTTTATAAATAATAAGACACTATAGTAAAACTGATAACTACATTCATACGAAATCTTAAATTTTCAAGATGCTTTTGCATGTATATATATAGATACATGATAAAAAATAAATATCATATCTGTTATACCTTCTTTAAATAGGAATTACCTTTGAATTCATTTCTATGTATTACTTTACTAGTGACTTATGTTAGACTTACGTATGCCACCATTGCCTTGACTTTCTTAAATGTATCTTTTCACTTTTAAGTTCTTGTTGTGTATTCTCTTATTTTTAATTTTTAAACTGCATGAACTACACAATTGACACAAGTCAATTGATCTATTATTCATTTCTAGGTATTACTCTACTGAGTAATTCAAGCAATTGATCTATTATTCTCTTATCTCTCATAGAATCAATTGGGGAAAACCTAACTAAAGTGTAAAAAATGCTAAGTGAATTAAGAATGGGAGTAAACAGCGATGGAAGATCTAAACTGTTGGTTTCCATAGAATATTTTAAAATAACCATTTTCACTGGAGAATTAAATCCCTTTACAAGAGGATAATAGGAAGTCACTCCAACAATCCTGTTAGACATAGGGATATGAAGTTCCTTCTCCAGTTAAAAGGGAAAAAAAGAAAAAGAAAAAGTCATGGGCTAATTATTGATTGAATATATTAGCATTATATTTGCCAACATGTTTTCTATAATTTTGCTGAATATACATCATTCTCCCTAGCCCTCTTTACCTTTGATGAATTAATAAAACAGAGCTTTTCTTCCTATATTGCTGGTGTACCAATTCTCATAGTGTTTACCCCTGCATGGAATAAATTCATGGGAGGTCCTGAGAGAATTTTCCTTAAATATCTTATGTGTTTCAAGTCCATACAATTACAATATTTCCTGGAAATGTTTTATTTCACTACCCTCAATCCAGAAAAAGACAAAATGTTGCCCCTGTGTATCTATTAGAATGTTTCTTTGACTAGTATCACTTTTTAATTGAGCATATGTCAAGGTTACAAACTGTAGAACACAAAACAAAACCTCAGGCATGGAAGAAATGGAACTCTATTTTATTGTGTGGTTTGAAGGCCTCATCCCATAAGTTTGAAGACACCAGATATCATCAACTCAGACCCTTCTCATTAATCTATGGCAGGCATGCTATACTGGAATCTGCTAGGATCCAAGTTCTTGTTTGGCCTTGGGTGGTATTGGCAGCAAGCCCTCTCTTGATCTGAATATCTTATTCTCATTTATTTTTGCTCCACTCTAGTGCAATGCAATACTAGTAGAGTTGTCTAAGACCCTCTGTCATCTCTGATGCACTCTCAGGCACTCAAAAAATTTTAACTGTATTCCACAAAATACCAGAGAACTCTTGCAAACTATCTCATTGCCCTCTCAATGTATAGAGTCTGCAGCCATTTCAAATATTACTGGTCTCAGGTAACTATGAAGACAGTTCTGGCAGATGAGAAATGACAGTATATAAGCAAACCAACCCACCAAACAGAGCAACAAGGCTATGGTCAATGTCCCTGGGAATGTAATGGGAGCAAGGGGCTAAGAATCAGGACAATGAGCTATGTCTTTTAAGTGACATAAGAAAGTCAGTCCTTTTGATTGTAAGCCACATTAGCTTCATACAGCCCATTCTCCCAAGAAACTTATCCCATAGTGGGGAGATACCACAAGGTAAATAGATCAGAATCAAATTCTATGGAAAGAGAGAAGGTGATTGATACCATTCCTTATCTGCTTTGTCTTAATACTATAGATTATTGGATTCATAAATGGAGGGAATAGGAAATATATATAGCTCATGATAATATGAACTATATGAGGCACATATTTCCCAAATCGATGAATGAGAGTCAGCCCAGTAACAGTGACATAAAAAACCAGAACACAGCTAATGTGGGAGACACAAGTGTTTAGAGCCTTAGCCCGCTCCTTACCTGAGGCAATTCCCATGATAGTATTAAGGATTAAAATATAAGAGATAAGAATAAGTATAGAGTCCAAGAAACCAGTTAATGAGACCAGGACTATAGGATAGATTCTATTAAAGGTGATGTCGGCACAGGCCAGTTTGATCACATCCTGGTGTAAGCAGAAAGCATGGGAGAGGACATGGGATTTGCAGTAGGGGAATCCAGAGAGAGTGATGATTATAGGAACAATGAGGATAAATCCCCTCATTAGAATCCCCAGACCTATCTTCACCACCTTAGCATTAGTGAGAATGGAAGTGTATCTCAGGGGGTTGCGGATGGCAATAAAACGATCATAGGCCATAATGAGCAAGACTCCAGACTCTACAATAGAGAGTGAATGGATTAGATAGGCCTGAAAGTAGCAGGCTTCATGGCTGATGGCCCTATGATCAAGCCATAGAACACCAAGCACAGTAGGCATCGTTGTCAAAGTCACTCCAAGGTCTGTGGCTGCCAATATCGCCAAAAAGTAGTACATTGGCTCATGGAGAGTGTGGTCTTCTCTGATAAGGAAGAGGAGGGTACCATTGCTGAGGAGTATGGAGACATAAATGACAAAGAAGGAGATCGAGATCCAAGGATGAAATATCTCCAGACCTGGGAAGCCAGTCAGTAGAAAAGGGGTAGCACTGATGTTGGGCCACATGGTGGATCCCTGAGAAGAAACAAAAAACCTCTCTCTAGACCAGAATTGTTCAGTAGAAATATAATTTAATCCATGTACATGATTTTTTTCAAATTTTAATATTGAATTTTATTTAATCCACTGTATCTAAAATATAGTCCATCTGTACCTTTATCCATCTCTAGTTCTGTCATATAGTTTCTTCTCTCAATTGTGAACATATTTTATATGGTAGGAAAGAAGTCAGTCCTTCCATTCTGGATCAACCATTCATATTATGTTCATTGATTCATCAAATAGGAATTGATGATACCTACATAAATGAAGAACTTGACTTGGCATTAAAGACACAGACTTCATGGTCTTGTCACAAAAAAAATATGCTCTCTTGGGGTGATACTATATTTACCTGAGTTGTAGTTCACATTATAATACTTTGTATGGATAAGTATGTTATGCAAGCCCACAGGACCAACACATTAAAAAGCCCCAAAGAGAGGTTCCTAAACTCTGTCCAGGTACCTCCTAACCTTTCGGGACTGCTAATATTACTAAACTTTGTGGAACTTACAACTTTCTGCTCCAAGGAAGCATTACATTTGACGCTGAAGACAGCAGATGAAAGCTTAGAAGTGACTTTTTTCAACTTCTAAATTTTACCTAGGGACAATCATATCTATCTCACTAAAATGAAATGAGCTAACAAGACATGAAAAGACAGGGTGGACCAAATCTAATCACATGACCCTTGAGAGCAAAAATTTTTCACTAGTGATGGAAAATTTAGACTAGCGGTGGAATGAGAACCCAAGATGTTTCAAAGTTTGAGAAAAACTTGACAGATAGTTACTAGTTTGAAGACGTAGGGAGCCACATTAGAAAGGATTCAGGCAGCCTCTAGGAGCAGACAGACAGTTCCAGCTGACAGCCTGCAAAAAAAAAAAAGTAGGGATGTCATGCTTAGTGCCATAAGGAAACACATTCTGCCAACAAGGTGAATTTGTTTGGATATATATTATTTTATGTAGCTAAGTCCCACATGTCTCTTCTGCATCACCCAGGCTCTTGCACAAAACTTAATGAAAACTATTTTGCCTTTTACATTTTATTACCAGTCCCTCAGACCTAAGGGCTCTAATTAACTCATTCCAATGAAAACATGGGTATTTTCAATCCAATGCTAACATTTCTTTCTTTATTGACTGTTATATGAATGTGTCAGTCTTCCTGGAAGCAATGATAGATTTTGACATAGATCATCAGATCACTAACGAAACTTCAATGGTCTTATTTTTAACACAGTGATACGTTAATTGGCTAGTAGGCTGAAAGTTTAAACTGATTTATGTATTGACATTGACTTCAAATACTACTTAAAAAAAAAAACAAATACTACTTACTTATACACTAATTGGCTAATGTGTAAGCTGACTGATGGAAGCACAGCCTTTTCCCAAACAAATGTCCAGTTAAGAGTCACCAATAACTCACCAACACCCTGCATATGTGGTCATCATCAGGCTCCCCAGACTCCGATTTTTTCTCACTGGTGGAAATTCTTGACCAGGCCTGACTGTATCTTACCCCCAGTGGAACTCTTACACTGTGATCATTCCCAAGCCTTAAAGGAACAGCAAATTTTAAAGGTAGGTATTATGGTAAGAACATACACAGTTTTGTCCTATAACTGAGAATTAGTCATATTATGGAAGGCAAGAGGCAGAAGGAAGAGAAAAGAGAGGACAGAAAGGTAACATAGGAATATATGAGAGAAAGAAAACTGAACATTGAGAATAGCACCAAGAGAAGGAAAAGATGTGATATCAAAACCTGTATGTGTCATGATGACCTTGCCCTGCACCTGTACTCCCAACATTAGTCTCTCTTCTTCTTCTTGCCTCTTCCAAAGAATATTCTTATTATAGGAAAAATATTCTTATAGCCCTAGACTAATAAGAAAGTTTAGGTAGCAAGCTGGATCTTTTGATTATTCATACATGCACCCATGACTTAAAACGAAAACAAAAGAAGACAAAACTGCATTACGTATCTCTGAGAGTCAGTATTTCCTAGAGAGTTGAACCTTTATGCTGCAAACTGTTACAATGGGCACAGCCCATGGTTACACATAGCTTTCTTCACTTCTCTATTCACCATCTTGCAATATCTACATGAAGGAAGAGGAGTCCAAAAAGAGCAGTTGTCTTCAATTTCTTCTCTACAATCTCCTTCCCATCCTTTCATGCTTAAAGAGCCTTACCTGGGACACCAGGAATTAAGGGGAGAGGTAATTGTGGTCTTGATATATAGAACCTAATGCAAATGTTATCTTTGAAACTGCTAATAGGATCAATTGGTGAAATAATTTATATAGAAAAATGCTTCCCTAGGGTTCCTTTGGCTGTTGGATAATTAGGCTTCTGTGTTATCTTCTTCTGGCCTCCTCTGGGGAAGAAGGGCCCCCAGAGCTGTGTCCTTTAACTCCACATTACACAGATAGCAGAATTGTAGCTCCATCTAGAAGATGGAAGTCATGCTGTTAAACCACCTTTGTCCTTCCTGAGCCCCATCTGAACAGAGAAGATACCATCAAAACTGCATTTGACTTTGTCATTCCTAAATCTGGGAGCAAGTAATCTAGCCAAGTTTAGATAATTGATAATTATCTGACATTGATAATTCTCTGACATTTACCTTCCTTTGGTTTCAAATGAGATCACTTATTACACTATTTTTTTACACTATTTTATACATGCATTCTTAAAGTGATTTTATCTCACAAATAAGTCCAATTACTGATAAATTCTTTCAAGTAGTGAGTTTATATATTTCTCTTAGTAAGTCTTATCCAGAGATCATATTCTTGCATTTGGAACAATACAAGTAAAAAAATCTTCTTTTACTTTAAGTAATAATGAAGTGAAGTAGTGGACATGGAGATGGTGTTCTTTCTATTGTTTACTTCTTCTGATATTTATATTTGAGTAGAAAGGACTGTACTCACATTCTGGCATAGATAAGAATCTGATGAACTCTCTTGTCCTATCTTAGCTTAGACTTTCCTTTCTCTGAAAAATTCTTTGTCACGGTGACTTGATTTGGGAGAGCCATATTTTGAATTTAAAGTGAAGTAACAAAAAAAAAAGAAAAAAAATAAAGTGAAGTAACGTAATCCACATGACTTCAAGCTTTCCTTCTGTTTCATCAGTAGGAAGATTTACCCTCTTGTCCACAGAGCTCCCCACCCCTGTGTGTAATTCCATTCCTGAAAGGATCACTTTTTCTAGAACAGAAAGAAGGCCATTTGCTTCAAGATGCCCCAGTCAGGAGAATTTCTCACACGAGGCATAGGAGAAGTCACTGGAAAATGGGAGCAGCTGTTAACCCATATGAACCAACACTCCAAGCAGCTGGGTTTGCCGGCTCGGGGAGGAGGTGGGTGGGTACCATTTCCTTAAGTGGCCATTATGGCTCTGCCATTCATGTGTTTTCCAAACTTTATTCATTCCTTTAATATCTCCGACAATACTGTCCGTGAAAGTATAGAATCACAGTAGCATAATCCCCCAGATTTGGAAGGACCTCTCATCTCATGTAATGAAAGCCTTTCTTTGATGTTGTGTTTCGTGACAAGGGTCTTACAGTCAGTGTCTGTCTCCTTCCGGGTTACAGAGCTCTATCTTCATGAGAATATGTGTTTTGAAGATATTCAGACAGCTTTATTAATAAAAAATATCTTACTTTTCCAGTTAAAATATTCTCTTGTGGCCTTACCCACCATTCCCTGGCAATGGATCTGAGTTCTGATATCACACAATTTAAGTCCTATTCCTATCCTATCATATTTGTGACATATATGAAGATAACATCCAGGCATTCTAAATACCTTCACTAAAGATTCAGAGAATTCTTTTCCCTGGGAGCTTTTTGCTACCCTGTGTTGATGTCACCAGCCTTCTTTTTTCTATGGCATTCAATTCTAGTACCTGTCAGCTTTTAGCATTCCATCCTCTTCTATGTAGATCCCATCTTTTAAATTTTTCCTCTAAAGGGTCCATCTCATCTTACCCATTTTTTATGGTGTTTCTTTACTATTATTGCAACTTTGTCTAGCAATAGAAGTATAGGGACATAAACTTCTAAATGTCCTTTAAAAATAAATTTTGTCTATGAGGTTATTCATAACAATGATACTTTATGAGATTTAGGCTATTAAATAAAAGTTGATTGACATTCTTTAATTGGATATAGAGACCCCTGGGTCCTTTAAGCATTTCTAATAGCTCTGAATATCTAACTTATTTTAACCTAATAAGTATCTTTAAATATATCTCCTTTCATTTACCCTATAAAAGTCTGCATCTCCTGAGAAAGAATTCAGCAATTATTTGTTAATTAACTGAATGAAATCCATGAGCCTTTCACTTGTACTTATTTTATATTTGGAAGAGGACTTTTTAGATCATATTATGGGTTTTCAATGTACCTCTGATATTTCTAATTCTCTTTCTGATCATTTTTAAGACTGAATTTTGTCTTTCATCAAGAGGAACTCATGATCAGCCTTTCATTTCCTAACTCAAATTCAATATCCTTATGGTAGGTTATCCTTTAAATTAAAGCTTATGCTATATACTTATAATATTCTTTGGAAGAGTGAGGATGATACTTGCAAAGGCTTTTTCCTAATATATATTATTCTTATAAACCTTAGCTCTCCTATAATTACATGCTGATTATTCATTTCAGTAGGCTATAGTGAGTTGAGTTTATTTATCATGAAGTCCTCCAATAGTAACTCTGCCCAAGTTCTTTTTTTTTTCAAGTGTTCAATGATGATAAGTTAAATTTCAGACTTCATAAACTTGTCTGATGGAGATTCACTTATGGGTTGGTGCATTGGTCCAACCAACCACTTCGAAGTCCACCTTGTTTATGAATACAAAACATATTTTCAGTGCTTCCTGAGATATACTGTTGCAAATAGGTAACTTTGAGTACCCTGTATTTTACAACAGATACACTTGTATGTTATCTACAGGAAACTCTAAATTTTATGACACCCAAGGAAATGATGTGCTTTGTAAAATAGATTTTTAAAAGAAGTAAATATCTAGGTGGATTGCAGTCCTTTGTAATTCTTTTTTTTTTTTTTTTTTTTTTTTTGTAATTCTTTTGTATAGATTAACAGAGGGATTCCTTTAATCTCTTCCCTGGTATCTTCATTTCTTTTTTTACCCTATAATTCTCCTTTCAATGAATTTTTTCCTCAATTATTTGCAAATAAGAGATGAATTTCCTAAACAAGGGCAGTCACTTCATTAATCATTGACCAAATGGTCATCCAGGATTGCTTCCTGTCATTTTTTAGCTTTGATTTACTGTATTTTGGGGAAATGGACAATGGGAAATAGAATGTCACTTATCATCTCACACACACTCACATAGACATTTTAGTATTCAAGGTATGTTACTTGGACATCATCAAGTGATAAGGATGAAAAAAGTGCTTTCTTTTTTCTTAACTGACAGTTGCTCTTTTTTTAATAAGCTCAGTCCTTTCACAATTAAATCTCTTGATGAAATAAGAAAAAGATGAGAGTTGAAGGTTTTCTTGTGCTGGATTCCTTGTAAGCAAAACCTGAGACAGAAATTCAGATGTACACAATTTATTAATGAATCTTCTCAAGAGATAAGAAGCAAGAAAAAACAGAATAGGGAGGGAAAGGGGATAATAAGCAAGGACACAGTCCCTGTTGGAGTTGAGTTTTAAAAGGGAAAAAGTTGTTATTTGCACATGGTCTTCTTCCTGGGGAAGAGGGGCCATAATCTTGGTGAAGTAGTTCTAATTGACTTAAGAATAATAACCTGAAGGAAGCAGCAAATGTGAGCGATGAGCAGCTAACACTCACAGAAGCAAGAAGTAGGTACACAGTTCTTTAAAGTGATCTGGACAAAGTACCAATTACATCAATAGCACCTTCTATGTATTTCTTCTCCTGGCTTATCACCTCTTTCTTTCTTTGCCCTAATTGAGATGTAATAAAGACACAGCCTCCATCCTTGGAAGCTATTTTGATTTGAGTTGCAATCCCTTCCCCGTTCGTCAGAAAGTTTTAATCAAAATGTGGAAATCTATTCTTACAGTCCCTCAAGCTTTGTTCATAGTAAAAAGAGGGAGAAGAAATCATCTTTTCTACTTAGACTACTTAGCCACTGGTAGATGTTCTGGAGATGGTACCAAAATCAGAGCTAATGATGGAGTCATAGGATGAGAATAAGGGAAAATATGGAAAGAAGTACTGAGTAACAGAGTAATAGACTATGTCTATTTCCTTTCTTTTATCCATGGTTCCTCTTATCACAAACTGTTTTTCATAAGTAGGTCCTGCCTTGGAATAAATATAAGCTTATAGTTCTTGAGACAAACTCATGATCATTTTATGGAGAGAGGAGGAATCAATGATACGTTTGGGATAACAAGTGATTACAATACTGAGTGAGAAAAATTCAGACATCTTTACAAGAAAATTCTAGAACATCAGTCATCAAACATACAGGTTCCCACAATTAGTATTAATATCTGTGGGGAAATTCATGAAAGTTAGATTGGATTGGATATAAACAGACCAAACTTTATTTTTTGCAAACCAATTATTATTTTATATCCTTATAACTCTGTTCCTATCCACCACCTTTCTAATCCCAAAGAAATATATTTTAGATACATTATAGACACACCTAAACAGCTAGTGTATTATCACAAAAACTGGGTGGCAAACAGAGATATCCAGTATGCAAATTTTTCTTTAAAAAATGCACAAACTACATTAGACCAAAGACCTAAACTTAGATAAGGTAGGACAACTTGTAGCTCTACTTTGACAATTATTTTACCAAGAGAATCTTATCATGTGTGTTTGATATGAGACTTTTTCACTACTCTGCCAAAACCCAGAGTACTCATATTCTGTATGAGGGACTGTGATGGTCAGATATCATACTTTGATTCTATGGGTAGTGAAAAGGCGAAAAATGCCAATCTGGATCTGCTTGGTCTTGACACTATAGATTATAGGATTCATTAATGGAGGGAAAATAAAATATATGTAGCTCATAGTAAGGTGAACAATATGTGGAACCTGCTTTCCAAACCGATGAATCAGAGACAGTCCAATCACTGTGACATAGAAAACCAGGACACAGCAGATATGGGAGACACAGGTGTTGAGGGTCTTGGCCCTCTCTTCTTTGGAGGCAATACTCAGGACTCTCTTGAGTATCAACACATAGGAGATGAGGATAATCAGAGAATCCAGCACAAATATCAAGACTACAAGCACAACTGGATATAGGCGATTGAAGGTGGTATCAGCACAGGCCAGTTTGATGACGTCCTGGTGAAGGCAGAATGCATGTGAGAGGATGTGGGAATGGCAATAGGGAAAAAAGTAAAGGGGTAAGATTGGAGGAACAACAGATATAAACCCCCTCATCAGAACTCCTAGCCCAATTTTCAGCACTTGATTATTAGTGAGTATAGAGCTATATCTAAGGGGGTTGCAAATGGCAATAAAACGATCATAGGCCATAGCAAGCAAAACACCAGATTCTACAAAGGCAAGTGAGTGTATAAAGTAGGCTTGAGAAAAACAGGCTACTTTTCCAATCTCCCTGTGATCCAACCAGAGGACTCCCAACACTGTAGGCATTGTGGTCAAGGTCAGCCCTAGGTCTGTGGCTGCCAGCATGGCCAGGAAGTAGTACATGGGCTCATGAAGATTGTGATCTTCCTTAATGAGAAGAAGGAGAGTGCTGTTGCCTAAAAGGATAGAGACGTAGATGAAAAAGAAGGGTGTGGAAATCCAGTGGTGAACTGCCTCCAAGCCTGGAAAACCAGTCAAAAGGAAGGAACTGGAACTGCTGTTGGGCCACATGTTGGGTTTATCCAGGAGAGATTTCCTTTTTTCCTGTTATTACCACTGAAATGCAGCTCCACTTTCAAGGTATCACTCCAAGTATATCGTCTCAGAATTCTCTCTTAAAGGTAATAATGACATTGATATAAGCCATGGTTTCTCAAAATGTATTATTAAAACATCTTGTATCTTGTTTTTAGTTTGGGGGAGTTTTTTTAGAGAGTGAGAGAGGGAGAGGGAGAGATAGAATCCTCAGCCAAAATCAACAGTCGGATGCTTAACTGACCAAGCCACCCAGGTGTTCCAGTTATTTTCTGTGTTCTCAACTGCATATTCTAGGAACCATCTCCTTCTTACTTCCCAATTAAATCCCTGGTGTTTCATATGGTCATATGTATTCTAATAAGCTCCCCAGCAAATTTCTGATACACACTACACATAGAAACCATTTCCATCAACTATACCAACTTCACAGAAGAATCCATATTTGGAGGATTTCAGGGAACTCAACCCTAACCTAACTATACTTGCCTTCACAAGTGATTCCTAACCCACATTATCCTGCATATGTAGGATTTCTCTGAATTCTCAATAAAAGTCCCAGGTGTCTAAGAGAAAAAAAATATGGAAAGAAAAGCTGTACCACTATCACCATAGCTAAGGAGTAGACAGATAGGAAGAAGAGGCACTTTACTTCCCTACTCCATGGATTAGTGATGGGAAGACAAACATGATGTGCTTATTAACCTCCTCCTGGACACTATAGAACTACTCACTGTTCATTACAATAGCCTAGACTAACTGGAAGTTAGATGATTATGGACCCTGGAGCTGGAATAAATGCTTAGGCCAGCCAAAGATATGGCTCATGATTGACTTTATCCTTCAGTGTTTTAAAAAAAATTATCTTATTTCCATGTCATTTCTTTTTCTTTCCCTATTACTTTTCTGTAGACCCACTATCACAACTCCCTAGAACTTGATTTCTGTTTTTTCAAGTTCTCCATTTGTATTTAAATATCCATCTTCTTGATCTCCTTCTTTTATAACCAGCCATACACTTCTGAACCTGTCCCAAGAAATAATAAATGAGAGCCCTATTGTTGCTTACACAGAATTGCCTGTTGGCAGAGGGAAGAGGTATGTCCTTGAAAAAGGTTTCCACATCTCTTCTGCCACTAGATTATGGACTACTTGAATATAGAAACCATGTTTTATTTGCCTTGCTCAATACCTAGTGAAGTACCTAACATGTTATGTTTTACACACACCCATTACATCTATACATCAACTATATGTTAATACATGTATACATGCATACATGTACATATAAACCTGCATGTACATATCTACATATACACACCTACATTTAGACATTTATACATATATATATTAATTCACCCAATATGTTTTGAGCATCCACTGTGTGATAAACATGACATTTTAAGTACTGGAATTAAATGCTAATAAGACAAAGTCACTGATCTTATAAGGCATACATTAAGTTAGAAAATAAATAAACATTTAGGTAAATAGAAATGCAATTATAAAATAAAAAAAGCACTATTTAATAGAGATTGATGGGGATGGTATTGCATAAATTTAGTAATTTGGATGACCTGGGACTATATCTCTGAGGAGGTGCCATTTGAGCCAAGACTTGAAAAACAATGAGAGCTCGTCATAAGTAGATCTGGAGAAAGACTGTTCCATTTAGAGGAGGAAATTAGCATGTCTGGAGCTTGGTGAGCAAACAAGAGACAGACAATAGGTACCATCAGAGACCCAGGCAGTGGTGAGGTCTCACAGGGTATTATGGATAACACTGGAATTTTGTTTTACCACAAATGTGATAAAAACACATTGGGGAATTTTCTTTTTTTTTTTCTTTTTAAAGATTTTATTTATTTATTCATGAGAGACAGACAGAGAGAGACAGAGACAGAGAGAGAGAGAGACAGAGAAGCATAGACATAGGCAGAGAGAGAAGCAGGCTCCATGCAGGGAGCTCGACATGGGACTCGATCTTGGGACTCAATCCTGGGACTCCAGGATCATACCCTAAGCCAAAGGCAGACACTTAACTGCTGATCCACCCAGGCGTCCCAACATTGGGAAATTAAAAATTCTTCAGGGCCTAGTGACCTACTGAAATTTGCATTTTTAAATTATCACTGGGACTACTTTGTGACTAATAGATAATCAAGCAAGGTCAAAGAAAGTATTTAGAAACAAAATAATCTAACTGAGGATGGTAATTTTGACTAGGAGGACAGTAAAAATAAAATTTAAACAGATAAAGATACTTTTTTTTTTTAGGTAGTACCAAGTTTTGCTGATATATTGTTAATCGGAATAAGGGAAAACAAAATGAGATTGGTTTATTTCTTTATCTGTGTGATTTTTGGCTTCAGCAAATAGGAGGATGGTACAATCATTTTCTCAAAAGGGGAAGTTTGAAAGATATATATATTTACTAATGAGGAAATCAAGAGTTATCAGTAAATATGGCTGGATTAGAGCAAATGGATGTCCTATTTTTTCTTCTTGTTACATACCAGAAAAGATTATTCAAGCTGTTTTTTTTTTTTTTTTGCTAAGTTAAAAAATATATTCTCACTCACGTATGCTTCTTTGAAGATATTTTGCCAGTGGAAGCCACCACCCTTAAGATGCTCTCAAAGAAAACGATGTACCTGTGTAGATGAAATCAAACTCCAAGTTTCTAGCATTGAAAAGGTGCCAGACAACTGAACATAAGGCAATGATTTAGCCCTTTTGACCTGACACTAAGTGACAAAAAATTTACAGAATTATTTCTCATCGCCCATACTCTATCTTCAGGATTAAGATACATAAATTTAGTGTTTATTGGAAATATGATGAATATTCTTTATTCTGCAGTCACTGGATAGAACGATAATCCCACATAATCATTCCTCTTCTTATGTGTTCTAAATACAGCTTCATTACCCCTCCTTCTCTGACTCTTAAGCAATGATCTGTAACCCAAAGTCCTAATGCAATTTGTGAAGAATTCTCTCTATATGAGAATATGTAACACAGGAATAAATCATGATAGAGAAACCTACCCAAAGCGGAGAGTATCCATTCTATTTTGCCAATTACCTTCAATGGAGGTTCCTCTTCTCTATTTCCAAGAATTCTGTTCAGATCTACTTCATACTCCATCCTGTGAGAAATTTACATGTCTTCAGCAAAGAGCTTCTTGTATTTTCTGAGGACATTGAGAAAAGTCTCAAAAGCCAAAGAAAGACTATGGGGAAGGAAAGAAGTTATGAAGACTTGAAATAGAACCAAGAAGAAAATTTTATAGTTGAGTATGTTGAAATTCAAATAATTTTCTATCACATAAAGTTATAACCCTTCTCTGCCTCATTTAGATATCCTGTAGAATAAGAGATGCCTCTCTGTTCACTCCCCTAGAAAGGATAGGAGATATGTGAGATGGTCAATCATAATCATGCCACTAAGCATGGCAGATCTGAGGTACTCATGCCTGAATATCTTTCCAAGTGCTACCAACTTCATACCGAGATCTGTGCACTCATCGAGAGCCATAAGCTATGAAGATCCTTGCCCTCCTCTTCCCCCTATACTCTCTCTAGACAAGCTCAGAGGAGTGTCCTAGTACCCTTTTCCTGTATATACTGGGTGTTTACCCATACATGCACCATCACCTGGATATTAAGGATAAGAAGCAGGGTTCTTGGGTCCTGCCTGAGGACTCAGATCATATAGCTCCTTCTCATAGACAGCTAAGAGATACAGTCAGTGAAGTTATTAATGAAGAAATCACCTCCCGAGATTTTCCTTTGCCAGCCAATTGTAGATCTTTAAGAAACATTTTCTGTATCCTAACGCCTCCTATGAAGGAGAAGGAACATTTAACTAATCCCCCAAGGTCTTAAAATATCTTCTCAAAATAAGATAAAGAATTAATAGAGCCTCAAGTGGCAGCTTTATGTGTGAGAAATCAGAGGGCTTGTCTTTATGGCCCCAGTAGAACTTGTTATCCCCTCTAGGAGACCGTTTATCTTACACACCTACTTCAAAGGTTAAATCTTTCCCATTTGCTCTCAGGAGGAAACTTAATGTATCTTCTTAGCCTAAGACTTTTGAATTCTTTCTCTTTTTAAGATTTATTTATTTATTTGAGAAAAATAGCATGTGAGTGAATGTGAGAGTGGAGGAGGGGCAGAGGGAGGGAGAGAAAGAGAATCTTAAGCAGACCTTTTGCTGAGCACAGAGCCTGAAAAAGGGCTCAATTCCTCAACTCTGAGATCAAGACCTGAGCCAAAATCAAGAGTTGGGCACTTAACTTACTGAACCATCCAGGTGCCCCTAAGTCTTTTGAATTCTAATTATATTTTCTGCTTGGATTATCTCAAGTCTAGTTTAAGAATGGAAAGTTAGATGGACTGGAGTAAATATGATAAGAGCCAGTCAGCCTCTCTAGTAATCAGCATGAACCCACTATCTATAGTACTCATCATTCTTTTATTGGCTTAACCTCACCAGAATTTTTCTGTTTTCCAGGAAATGACATGAACATATA
Organism: Canis lupus familiaris; assembly: GCF_011100685.1. Lineage (NCBI taxonomy): Eukaryota > Metazoa > Chordata > Mammalia > Carnivora > Canidae > Canis > Canis lupus. The sequence continues at coordinate 28,692,001 of NC_049242.1, forward strand.
ACATAGTAGTTCAGCCAAGCACATCTCATCACCTTAGTCCCACAGATATTAATATATGTGTGTGTTTATATATAGAGAGAGATAAAGAAAACCTGATAAATATTTGTTTTTTTATCCATTCATCTGTAGAGGGACATGTAAGTTGTTTCCATGTCTTAGTTACTGTGTAAAATGTTACAATGAACTTGGAGGTATAGCTAGCTGAGATACTGATTTCATTTCCTTTAGCTATGTACCCAGAAGCTAATTGCTGGATAATATGGTAGTTCTATTTTTAATTTTTTTAGTAATCTCCATCCTGTTTCCCATAGTGGCTATGTGGGACCCAAGGAATTTAACAAAAACCCCTATCCCTGGACAAGCAGAGCAGGGCTAACTCCATTTTGTGCTATATCCACCATCTCCTGTATGACCCCCGCATGACCTGGTTATTGCTTAAGGCACTCCCCCACCCTAGTCAAGCCACTGAGCACACCCTTACCGGAAACGGGCTCATAAGAATGTAAACCCCGGGGACCCTGGGTGGCGCAGCGGTTTAGCGCCTGCCTTTGGCCCAGGGCGTGATCCTGGAGACCCAGGATCGAATCCCACGTCGGGCTCCCGGTGCATGGAGCCTGCTTCTCCCTCTGCCTGTGTCTCTGCCTCTCTCTTTCTCTGTGACTATCATAAATGAATAAAAATTTTTTAAAAAATTAAAAAAAAAAAAAGAATGTAAACCCCGCCTTTTGCCCACCAAACCTGTATGCCAATTCTGACCAGAGTGATAGGCTAGTTCAAATGGTCACTATAGGGTAAATTGTAATTCAATTGGCCATCTGAGTGTGAACCGACATGACTGTGAAACTTTCTGTGTGTGTTACAATCTCATTGGCCACTGGCCCCTATAAAACTGCTACACCTCTTAGCCTCGGGGTCTAAGTCCCTGCTCTGGTGTGTCGGGTATACTTGGACCCAAGCTGGAGCTTGTAAATAAACCCTCGTGTGTTTGCGTGGGTGTCGGCTCCTTGGTGGTTTCTCGGATTGGTAATCTTGGGCACAACAGCTATGCCAATTTACATTTCTACCAACAGCATACAAAGGATCCCTTTTCTCCGTATCCTCACTAATACTTGTTATCTTTTGTCTTCTTGATGACAAGATCCTCTTCTAACAGGTTAAGTTGATATCTCACTGTAGTTTTCATTTGCATTTCCCAAATGATGAGGGATGTTGAGCATATTTTCATGTACCTGTTGGCCATTTATATATGTCTTCTTTGGAAAAATGTCTGTGAAAGTCTTATGCTCATTTGTTAATAGCATTGTCTTTTTGTTTTGTTTTGTTTTGTTTTGTTTTTTGTTTTTTTACTATTGAGCTGTATGAGTTCCTAATATATTTTGGATATTAATCTCTCTTCAGATGTATGATTTGCAGATATTTTCTCCCATTCCATAAGTTGATTTTCCATTTCTTTGATTGTTTCTTTGGCTGTGTGGAATCTTTTTAGTTTGGTATAGTCCCACCTGTTTAATTTTGCTTTTCTTACTTGCTCTTTTTGATGTCATATTCAAAACATTGTCACCAAAACCAATGTCAAGGAGCTTTTCTCCTATGTTTTCTTCCAGCAGTTTTATGCTTTCAGGTCTTATATTTAAGTCTTTAATTCATTTAGAGTTACTTTGTGTGAGTGGGAAGAGGTTTAACTTCATTACTTTGCATGTGACTATTTAGTATTCCCAACACCATTTATTGAGGAGACTTTCCCCATTGAAAATTCTTGGTTCTCTTATCAAATATTATTTGACCATATATGTGTGAATTTATTTCTTGGCTCTTGATTCTGTTGTATTGGTCTGCATGTCAGTTTTTATGACAGTACCATACTGTTTTGATGGTCCTAGCTTTGTAATAAAGTTTGAAATCAGCTAAGTGTGATGTTTCAGGTTTTATTCTCCTTTCTCAGGATTGCTTGGCTATCTGGGATTTTAGTGGTTCCACATGAGCAGTTAGGCAAAAAAAATAACTAAAATAACTAAAAGACATCCAAATTGGAAAGGAAAAAATAAAATTATCTCTGCTTGCAGATGATTTGATCTTATATGAAGAAAATCCTAAATACCCTACAAAAAAAAAAAAAAACCTATTAGAAATAATAAGTAGATTCAATCAAGTTTCAGGCTACAAATCAACATATAAAAATGGGTTTCATTTCTATATGCTAACAAAAAACTATCTGAAGAAATGAAAGAAAGAGAAAAAAACATTTATATTCCATTTTCAATAGCATATGGAATTATAAAATGCTTGGGAATAAATTTAACCAAGGAGGTAAAAGATCTGTACACTAAAATTATAAGACATTGATGAAATAAATTGAAGAAGATGTGTAAATGGAAAGATATTTCATGTTCATGGATAGAAATAATTAACATTGTTAAAATGTCCATACTACCCAAAGACACCCATAGATTCAGTGCAATCCCTATCACAATTCCAATGGCACTTTAGAATTGATTTTCAGGGCAGCCTTGGTGGCTCAGAGGTTTAGCACTGCCTTCAGCCCAGGGCATGATCCTGGAGACCTGGGTTTGAGTCCCACATTGGGCTCCCTGCATGGAGCCTGCTTCTCCCTCTGCCTGTGGCTCTGCCTCTCTTTCTCTCCGTGTGTCTCTCATGAATAAATAAATAAAATCTTAAAAAATAGAATTGATTTTCAACAAACTTGCAAAAGTAATTGACTGGAGGAATGAAAGACCCTCTATAAATAATATTGGAGTAATTAGCCATCTCTGGAGGGTGGAGGGAGAAATACTCCCACTTTATACAAAATTAACTCAAAATAAATATGGACCATAAGCAGAAATGTAAAATATAAACTCTAAAAGTTATGGAAAAAGATAAGAGAAAATCTCTGAGTCCTATGACAAAGTGAAGAGTTATGTTTGCCATGGAAAGGCTCTGTTAAAAGAATGGAAGGATTAAAGAGAGAGAGAGAGAGAGAGAGAGAGAATAGAAAGATGAACTACAAAATGGAAGAAAATATTTATAAACAACATACCTGAAAAAAGACTAGCATACGGAAAATTTTAAGAACTCTCAAAACTGCACAGAATGAAAAATCAAACTATAAAATTAGACAATAAGCAAAAGACATGAACAAATTTCTCACTGAAGAGAATGCTCAGATGGCATATAAATTCATGAAAAGATGTCAACATCATTAATCATTAGGAAAATGCAAATTAAAACCACAAACAGATATTTCTATAATATTCCAGAAAGGCCTAAATGAAAAATAGTATCAAATACATGGGGATGCAGAAGTTCTGGGTCATTCTTACATTAACGGTAGGAATAAAAGGTGGTCCAGCCACTCTGGCAAATTCTTTTGTCAGTTTCTTATACAACTAACCATGTACTTGCCTTATCACCTCACATTGTACTTTTGGGCTTTTATCTCAGAACAATGAAAAGATATGTTTACACTAAAACTTGTACACAAATGTTTATAGAAGCTTTTAAAAATAATTGCCTAAAACTGCAAACAACCTAAGTGTTCTCCGGTCAGCAAATGCTTAAACAAATTAGTAAATCCATACAATGACTTGCTGCTCAGCGAAGAAAAGAAATAAATTATTGATATATGCAACTGGATACTTTGGATACTTTTAAGAGAATTTTGCTGAGGAAAGAAATAAGAAAAAAGAGGGAAGGATGAAATGAAAGAAGGAAGGACAGAAGAAAAGGAAGGAAAGAAGGAAGGAAGGAAGGAAGGAAGGAAGGAAGGAAGGAAGGAAGGAAGGAAGCCACCCAGTCATCCAGCTAGCCAATAATTCTACTTATGTAACTTTCTTGAAATAACAAAATTTTAGACATGGAGCACAGATAAGTAGCTGCCAAAGGTTAAGACTGAGGGAAGGAGAAAGGAAGAGAGGGGAGTATGTTTATAAAGGAGTATCATTAGGTAGCCTTGTGGAGATGGATCAGTTTTGTATTTTGGTCATTGTCATATTTATAAGAATCTGTACAGGATGCAATTGCACAAAGCTACATGTATATACATACAAAAGAGTGCATGTAAAACTGGTGATATTTAAGTAATCTCTGTGGTCATACCAATGTCAATTTGCTGGTTTGGTATCACACTATAGTTACGCTAGATGTTACCACTGGAGAAAACTGGAGAAAAGGTCCATAGAATCTTCCTATATATATTTTGCAACTTCTTATGAATCTATAATTCTTTTTTTTTAATTTTTATTTATTTATGATAGTCACAGAGAGAGAGAGAGAGAGAGAGGCAGAGACACAGGCAGAGGGAGAAGCAGGCTCCATGCACCGGGACCCCGACATGGGATTCGATCCAGGGTCTCCCGGATCGCGCCCTGGGCCAAAGGCAGGTGCCAAACCGCTGCACCACCCAGGGATCCCATGAATCTATAATTCTTTCAGAATGAAAAGTTAAGAAAACAAACATCCTTAAAATATAATGTGTGTTTTGTTTGCTAGTTTATTGAACTTGTATTGAAACACTCTAAATATATACTCCCATACAACTTAGGAAACCACATGTGCTGCTGGGAGCTAGTGAAATCCTGGAGATATTCCTTTAATATCTAGATAATATGCTCCAATTGTCCATTGGTCTAGGAGTTATAGGAAACTGATTAGATTAGGAGAAATAAATCTGAAAACTCTTAGAAAATAGCCTCCAGACACAGGATATCAATAAGGAATTTGTTGTAGATGTGTTGATCTGAGGGCCAGATTCCCTTCAAGGAAAGACTTGCTGCCCACCTCTGAAAGTGGGGTCAGCAGACAGCCTCCAACTCTCAGCCTATACAGGGTCTCTCTTGGCTGTAGAGCGCCATTGCTCAAGGTCATGACCTTCCATCTTAGGTGACTAAGCGAGGAGAGATCTTAAAAGTCTGGTCATTTCAACTCCACCAACGTGTAATACTGTTGGGTAATAAAGACCTGCTCCAGAGCTTTCTGCTGTGTTGTCAGCCTGTATCTCAGTTTGACTTCTTCCTTTGCCAAATCCTGTTTCCTCCTTTCTTTCAAAAGCCTAACCTCTAATAAACAACTTTCACCCCAAACTTGGTCTTCGTATCTATTTCTGGAGAACTCACCCAGTGACAGGAACATACTCAGTTAATCAGATATCAACCATTTGTGAAAGTATAAATTTCATTGCTCCACAAGAATATAAATGTTCTGAATAGAGAGCTACTGTAGGGAATAAAATGGTATCATGACCGTTCCTGGCAACAAAATCATGCTATGACTATGTGAAAGCATATAAGAAGGTACATCAAACTATGGGTCATTCTGGGATCAGAACAGAATGTAGGCTAATGAAAGGCACAAAATTAATCTGGACACCAAAATGGTTCTTTTTTTTAAGATTTTATTTATTTATTCATGAGAGACACAGAATGAGAGATAGAGGTAGAAACACAAACAGAGGGGGAAGCAGGTTCCATGCAGAGAGCCTGATGTGGGTCTCAAACCTGGGACTCCAGGATCACACCCTGAGCCAAAGGCAGATGCTCAACCACTGAGCCACCTGGGCATCCTCCAAAATGGTTCTTGATCCCAACTTCCTACCATAGAAAAAATTCAATCTATGGTTAAGTTAAAACAAAGCTATTGTAAAATGACAGAGTGTTTTTTATTCACTGATTTGGGATTTAAGTTTTCTTATATATCACACACAAACAAAAACCATAAATAAATTTGCATTAAAAATAACTTATTTTGTGAAAAAGTTATTAAAAGAAGTAAAAAGTCAGCTGTAGACTAACAAAGATACACACTATACTTATATTTGATATAAGACTACTACTACTACTATCATTGATGAACACATATCTTTCTAAGGAATTATATTCCTATGATTCAATCCAACAGAAATTCATGTCTGTGCACACAATGATCAATTAAAAATGGACCAGCATGATCAGAGTAGCATTATTTAAAATAGCTCCAACTATTACTGACTATACAGACTGGAAAAGTAAATATGGGGTTTATTCATACAAAGGAATACTATATATATTGCTACATGCAAACCCATGGATATTTCTCACAACTTAATGCTGAGCATAGATGCCAAACACAAAGAGAGTACGGAGTATTATTCCACTTATATAAAAGTCACAAATGGGTAAAATTCATCCAGAAGCTGGACTGGACAGGGGCACAAAAGGGCTAAAGTTCTGTTTCTATTTCTAGGTGGTAATTACAATGGTGAATTTCTTTTGCAACAAATTCATTGAGCTGAACTTTTATAATTTGGATACATTTCTTTATGTAAATTTACATCAATAAGTTTTTTACTTAAAAATGCTCATTGAGTATTTCTTGATTGTCAGTTTAGGTTTATCTATAATACAACTTCCCAATACAGTTATTTCTTCCTTATTGTATCAATAATAAAATGATTGAATAAATTTAATTAATCTGGAATTAAATTCTATTGAATCTCATCATTTGCTTATTGAAAAAATATATATCTGTGTGTTTATTTGTATATCCTCTATTATATGCATCCATGACTAAAACCTAATATAGTAGATATCTGAAAATTTTTTGCTAAGTAACATGGTGTTCATGAGTTAGTGGTTTTGATCTGGAAATGAAAATTACTCTTCATCAGAGATACATCCGTAAATTGCTTGTGACATCAGAAGCAGAAACTGGGGAATGCAGAAAAGAGAAATTAAGAAATCAATCCCATTTACAATTGCACCTAAAAACATAAGATACCTAGGAATAAACCTAATGAAAGAGCTAAAGTATCTATACCCTAGAAACTACAGAACACTTTTGAAAGAAATTGAGGAAGACACAAAGAGATGGAAAAATATTCCATGCTCATGGATGGAAAGAATTAATATTGCAAAAATGTCAATGCTACCCAGGGAAATTTACACATTCAATACAATCCCTATCAAAATATCATGGACTTTCTTCAGAGAGTTGAAACAAATAATCTTAAGATTTGTGTGGAATCAGAAAAGACCCCAAATAGCCAGGGGAAAGAATAGCCATTGAGAAAGAAAACAAAAACAAAACAAAACAAAACAAAAAACAGAGCCAGCAACATTAAATTGCTGGATTTCAAGTTGTACTACAAAGCTGTGATCATCAAGACAGTGTGGGGTGTGGTACTGGTACAAAAACAGACACATAGATCAGTGGAACAGAATAGAGAACCCAGAAATGGGCCCTCAACTCTAGGGTCAACAAATATTTGACAAAGTAGGAAAGACTATCCACTGGAAAAAGGACAGTCTCTTCAATAAATGGTGCTGGGAAAATTGAACAGCCACGTGCAGAAGAATGACACTAGACCATTCTCTTACACCATACACAAAAATAAACTCAAAATGGATGAAATATCTAAATGTGATACAAGAATCCATCAAAATCCTAGAGGAGAACACAGGCAACACCCTTTTTGAACTTAGCCACAGCAACTTCTTGCAAGATACATCTATGAAGGCAAGGGAAACAAAAACAAATATGAATTATTGGGACTGAATCAATATAAAAAGCTTCTGAAAAAAATATAAATAAATAAAAATTATAGGGGATCCCTGGGTGGCGCAGCGGTTTGGCGCCTGCCTTTGGCCCAGGGCACAATCCCGGAGACCCAGGATCGAATCCCACGTCCGGCTTCCGGTGCATGGAGCCTGCTTCTCCCTCTGCCTATGTCTCTGCCTCTCTCTCTCTCTCTGTGACTATCATAAAAATAAATAAAAATTTAAAAAAAAATAAAAAAATAAAAACATAAAAATAAAAATTATAAAAAATAAAAATAAATTAAAAAAAATAAAAATAAAATACAAATAATAAAAATTAAAAAATTAAAAGCTTCTGCACAGCAAAAGAAACAGGCAACAAAACTAAAAGAACCTACAGAATGGGAGAAGACATTTACAAATGACATATCAGATAAAGGGCTAGTATCCAAGATCTGTAAAGAACTTATTCAACTCAACAGCAAAGAAACAAACAATCCAATCATGGAATGGGCAAAAGACATGAACAGAAACTTCACAGAGGAAGACATAGACATGGCCAACAAGCACATGAGAAAATGTTCTGCATCACTTGCCATCAGGGAAATACAAATCAAAACCACAATGAGATACCACCTCACACCAGTAAGAATGGGGAAAATTAACAAGACAGGAAACAACAAATGTTGGAGAGGATGTGGAGAAAGGAGAGCCCTCTTGCACTGTTGGTGGGAATGTGAACTGGTACAGCCACTCTGAAAAACTGTGGAGTTTGAAACAGTAAGAACCTCCACTCTAGAGGTTCCTCAAAGAGTTAAAAATAGAGCAACCCTATGACCCAGAAATTGCACTACTGGGGATTTACCCCAAAGATACAGATGCAGTGAAACGGCAGGACACCTGCACCCCAATGTGTATAGCAGCAATGTCCACAATAGCCAAACTGTGGAAGGAGCCTCGGTGTCCATCGAAAGATGAATGGATAAAGAAGATGTGGTTTATGTATACAATGGATACATATACATACATTATGTATACAATGTATACAATTCCTCAGCCATAGGAAACGACAAATACCCACCATGCTACAACGTGGATGGAACTGGAGGGTATTATGCTGAGTGAAGTAAGTCAATCGGAGAAGGACAAACATTATATGATTTCATTCACTCAGGGAATATAAAAAATTGTGAAAGGAATTAAAGAGGAAAGGAGAGAAATGAGTGGGAAATATCAGTGAGGGTGACAAAACATGAGAGACTCCTAACTTTGGGAAACGAACAAAGGGTAGTAGAAGGGGAGGTGGGCAGAGGTTTGGGGGACTGGGTGAGGGGCACTGAACGGGATGAGCCCTGGGTGTTATACTATATGTTGGCAAATCAAAATCCAATAAAAAAAATAAACAAAAAAAAAAAAAAAAAAGAAAAAGAAAAAGAAAAAGAAACTGGGAAATATGACATTGATTCTATAGTTTAATCATTTGGATATCGATATGCCATAAAATTATAAAAGACAGAGTTCATTTCTCAAATATTTCAATATTCAGTGGCAGAAAAGAGTCCAAAATATAAGTAATTAAAATGAGTGTGATTTATCATGACCAAGGTAATGATAGCTAACATTGACAAGTGTTTATGTCGAGACTATTCTAAATTATTTATATTTAAAACTTAAAAGAACTTTATGCGATGGTGATTATGATTACATGCATTTTAGAGATAAGGAACACACAAGTACAATGAGGTTAAGTCCTCAAAAGTGGCAGAGTAACACAGCAAGAACCAGTCACGGTATAAACCAAGTACTCAAGTTCTAACATTCATGCTTTTAATCACACGTATAATATGTTGTCATTTCTCTATGGGAAAAGAGAGTAAGACTCTTGGTTTCCAGATAATTGGCATTACAATTTCTGTCCTCCATAGCTCACTTATAATTTGATTAAAAGTAACTGCCATCCTTGCTCTGTCTTCTTATGGAGAACGTGAAGATGGAAGATATAGAGGAGGGAAAAGAAATCAGGGGCTGAGGAGGAAAGGGAGCTTCCTTCTCCGAGATAGGCATCTGGGCTCTCATTGACTTTAGCCAGACCTCAAGACTAGCAGAAAGGCAATGGGATGGGGAGAACTCTTACTGCACCAAAGTGATGTCCTGCTCTCCTCTAACTTGTACACGTTCCTCATTTTACGAACAATGATGAGGAGTTCCCACAGACAACTGGGGAAAATGCTTTCTGAAGAACTCTGTTTTAGTCCACAGTCCTATATGGTCTACTTTTCCTTCCATATACCAATAGGTATAAACAAGTAATCACTCTCCTAGCAACGGAGATTTTACTAAAGCACCCCCCCAACACTTTTTTTTTTTTTTTAACAGACGGAGACCTTAGGGATTGCTGTTCAAACCTCAGATCTCCAAAGTCAAGGGTTCAAATAAAGATAGAAAAGATGGAAGGAGGGAGGAACAAAGGGATGGAGGGATACAGAGAGGAAGGGACAATGAGTGACCTAAATCAGGAAAAGACCCTGGAGACGAGTTTCTGAAATAAATGCTCTTACTTGCCAAGATTCTGTGCAGTCTATGAAAAGAGTGGCATTATGACTAAGTCGTTGATAAGGCCAAGGACTCCAGATTTACAACTACGGAATGAAGAATGAAAGGGAAACAAAATTCAGGTTAGTGAGGATATGTAATGAATCTTCTCTCCAATGCCTCACTGCAGGTAAGAGGGCAGAGAGAGTAGGAAATAGGGATCTGATTTCTTGGCAAAAGAAAATGATAGCATTCTCTGTTGAGTATGTGGAGAATAGTCATGGGTTTTTAAGACCCTCCAACATTTCTTTAAGGATTACCTTCTCAGATATATAAAATAAGGCCATGGACAGATTCTGGAACACAGGAGACAAAGAAGACTTATGGCAACAAACCGGGTGATGGGTGTAGAATCAGGGATGAATTATGCATTTCTCATTCTTGCTCTCCCCATGTCTGTACCTATGGCCTCTCTGGCCTCCAGCCTAACACTGTGATTTCCTGCATGGTCTTTTCCCCCCTAGAAGCCCAGATCAATGACAAAGATAGAATGTCTTCCAAAAGAGTGAGAAGGGGTAGCTCTGTAATTATGAGAGGTATAAACACTTCCTGGAGAATAGTCACCATCATCCAAGACTGATAAATCGGTCCAAATTAGTCTTGGATGGAGTGGGGGCTGTGTGTGCACCTTTGTTTTAGGTTTGCATAGCTGTGTGTCTTCAGCACCTGGAAAAGGACACAGGGTACAATAGGTATTCAACTCCCTGAATTGAAGATAGGGTAGAGTTTTTCTCTCCATATCCCTTATAACAGCCCTCAGGGTGTTTCCAGGTGTGTTCAGAATCAATCACCCACTGAGTACCAATCAATCTATATGCTTTGATGATTTGAGAACTTGCTTAAAATCAAGCATATAAGGAGCACCTGGGTGGTTCGGTGGTTGAGCATCTGTCTTTGGTTCAGGTTGTGACCCCGGGGTCCTGGGATCAAGTCCTGCATCAGGCACCCTGTGGGGAGCCTGCTTGTCCCCTGCCTATATCTCTGCCTCTCTCTGTGTGTCTCTCATGAATAAATAGATAAAATCTTTTTTAAAAAACTCAGGCATCTAAGATGGTCAGAAAATCAATTTATATGTATACGCAGACCAATCATTCAGAAAAGAACATGAATCATGTGCAAGGCATTCTGCTAAGAACTATGTATTGAGAATAGAGCCATAGGAAGCCCTGCAATAGAGTAAACAGAGAATGGACTATAAATTTGAACTATCTAGAAAAGAAGGATAACAGAGGTTAGGATATATGTTTTTAAATGGAAGCAGGATAGAGGAATTGTCAGGAAAAGAGCCTAAGAGAAGGTGAGGGAAGATAAAAGTCTGAGCAGGATACCTAGGGTGTCTATACAGAGCACACAGTTTTTGTAGCAGGGTTTGAGACTTTGGTAATTAACTTCTCATTAATTAAAACTCAAGTCCACTCTAAGATTCAGGGAGATCATCAGTGGCTGCAGGGACAAGATTTTAAAATTCTAGGATTTTTAAACTCTTGAAATTTACAGATAATTTCATGTCCAACAAAAATAGCTCTGAGTAAATCAAGTAAAAATGTTCAGATTCTCAATATGAAAACAGAAAAAAAGAGGCAGTAAGCTTGGTTGTATTCCAAAATACTACAAAGATTTCACCACTCCTGGGGTCTTTCTAATCCAAAGTGTATAAAAAGGACTCTGTCATTTGCTTACTGTATCACCTTGGACATATAATCAACCTGACTCTGTAAAATGGGAAAAATAGGCTACTATTAGGTTTCTACACACACAAAAAAGAGACCCATGTAGTGTCCTAGAGTTCTGACACAAAATGAAGGCTCAGCTATTATTTTTTCTTTAAATTGGCTTTTTGACTCTGTATTTTCTGTCTGGTGCTCCCACACCTGCTTCTTTAACCCTGCACGAGCCAAGTATTTCCCAAACCTTTCACTCACAGGCAGGAGTCAGCTATTCCTCCTTTAACCCATATGAAGAGAGTTGCTTTTCCCTTAACATACTCTAGCCTCAGTGCTCCAGGCTTGATGTCTTTAGCTATCTTCGAAAGTCTCCACACTCACTCACCACTCTCCTCTCCTCTCTCTCTCTGCCCACACATACTATCTTTTATCCACTGCTCAGGTAAACCCTAGTTTAATACTTTCAGGTACAGTCAAATCCAGCCTCCTCAAAACACCCAGCATCTTGTATCTGTTCCCCAGGCTTCATAAAAAAAATTGACACATTTCTCAGAATGAATAACCATGGTGCATAGCCATGAGAAAGAGAGCATGGGAAGAAGGCTCTTCTCAATAATAATACCAAAGCTTCAGAAGTGAAGAATAATTTACCCCTTGCAAAGCACTTCCCCATTGGCGATTTCATTCCCTTCTCACATCCTGTGTCAAGAGCGTCACTGGGCAACATAGAAATTGATAGATAACGAAATCAAAGTCCAGGATGAAAGGACTTCCCTGATATAATTATTGTTACAAAGTACAATACAAAGCACAGCTGGAACATCAATCAAATTCTTCTGAGGATTAAAGTCCAGTAATCTCATAGACCTTTTTTCATGGCAAAAAGGTGTTCTATGACTCATATATTAAATTCACAGAAAGATGTCCTTTTCAAAGCATGGGAGATATTTAGTCCATATCAACCAAATAAAAGATGGTCTTCATTGTCTCTCCATGATGCCACAAGGCAAGCTTTCTTTACTCCCAGACTTTGGCTGCCACAAGAGGGAATATCTGAAATTCTAATGTCACAGAGCCTTCTCAGTTTTGTTAAATATCATCAGATTCCATAACTTTTAATATCCTCCTTGATCTTGCCTACATAAGCAATATCTATGTCTGTATCTCCAAATAGGTGATATACTGACAGTAATTTATGCTGTTAACAAATAGTGCTCTCAAGTACTTATCATAAAATCGTTTTTTTTGCTCATTTTTTTTATCAATACTGTGAAATTTTGAATTCATTGAGACACATGACATCAATAACTAAGGGATTATGATGCTAGGCAACATAGATTTTGAGGTCTATGTGTTTTGGAGATAGATACATATAATTAATTAACTTGTATCACTTTTGTAGCCTCTCAAAGGTCTCTAAAGCTTCATTTTTTGCAACTAGTATTAGTCATTCCCTCAAATCAATTAAGTCTATTTTATTGATTGATTTTTGTTTACTTATATATATATTTTTTTTTCTTTTGCCATCAGATGTTCATATTTGCACTTCCAACACTACCTGGAACTAATTTTCTACTATCTTTTAGGTTTCATACATTCTGGGGAAACTTTCCATCCACCCTCAATATCGCAAGTCAAGATAAGGAGCTCCATGAGAAACATGCTGTAAGTTCCAACACTATTCAAATATATGGATTTCTTCTTTCATTTTTGTCTTTATTTTCTTGATTATATAATTTATAAAGACATCAGCTAAGGCTATTCTCCTACATCGCTGTATCGCCAGTATGTTGTCCAATAACCCTGAATTATATGTAGAGTTCTTTATACATTCTATTCTCCCATTACTTAGGAATCTCAAAAGAATGACTAAATTATCATCCTTGCTATCACTGGAAGTCAAGACTGATAAACATCTTATGAACAGGTAGCACATTCAGGGGTAACTTCTACAGAACCAGAGCTTCTACTGCATCCCTGAAAGGAGTATTTTCCTCTTTGCAAGGCCTGCCATGTGGCTCAACACTACTGTTTCCCCATTTCTGCTTACTGGCTTCCCAGGCATGGAGAAGGCACACCACTGGATTTCCATCCCATTATTGGTGGTTTATGTCTCCATTATTCTTGGTAATGGCACCCTTCTCTTTCTTATCAAAGATGATCATAGCCTTCATGAGCCCATGTACTATTTTTTAGCTATGTTGGCAGCCACAGACCTTGGAGTGACTTTGACCACAATGCCCACAGTTCTGGGTGTCCTATGGTTAAATCACAGAGAGATTGGCCATCAGGTCTGTTTCTCTCAGGCCTATTTTATCCATACTCTTTCTATTGTGGAATCTGGTGTTTTGCTTGCCATGGCCTATGACCGTTTCATTGCCATCCGCAACCCCTTGAGATATACTTCCATCCTTACCAATACCAAGGTAATGAAGATTGGGATAGGGGTATTGACAAGGGCTGGTCTGTCAATTATGCCAATAATTATTCGCCTTCACTGGTTTCCCTACTGTCATTCCCATGTACTTTCTCATGCTTTTTGTCTACACCAAGATGTCATTAAGTTAGCCTGTGCTGACATCACCTTCAATCGACTCTATCCAGTTGTGGTTGTATTTGCAATGGTCTTGTTGGACTTTCTCATCATCTTTTTCTCCTACATTTTGATCCTCAAGACTGTCATGGGCATTGCTTCTGGAGAAGAAAGAGCCAAGGCCCTCAACACCTGTGTCTCTCACATCTGTTGTATCTTGGTCTTCTATGTCACTGTAGTTGGTCTGACATTTATTCATAGATTTGGAAAACATGCTCCTCATGTGGTCCACATCACAATGAGCTATATCTACTTCCTCTTCCCCCCTTTTATGAACCCTGTTATCTATAGCATTAAAACCAAGCAGATCCAGAGTGGTATAGTTCGTTTATTCTCTCTGCCTAATTCTAGAGCATAACTTTGACCCATTGCTCTCCAAGAAATAACTCAGGGAACCTGGGGAAACTGACAGCTTTATCAGTAGGAGTAGCTAGAGAAAGACATGTCAGTCGAAATCTACCTCTCTCTGATATTTAGAACATCATATTACACAGCATATTTATTGCTGGATTGTGCATGGCATTATATATCATAATATATATATATACACATATATATACACACACACACATATATAAATATAACACTAAGCATATATCTCAAGTGTCCAACTGAGACACTTGAGATACTCTTTTTTTAGGTCACTCACCCTATTTGGTGAGCCTAAAGCACCTAATATATGATTCTTCGATCTACAGTTTGGGTCTCTGACTGTTTGAGTAAAAGCCTGTTGTTTCTTCATTTGTTCTACATGTCCTGGCTCTGACGTACCTAGCAATGACACTCTAAATCTCAAACATTCATTTTTTTTTTTTTTGCTAATATGGAAATAGTATAACTGCCATTTCTGTAAAATTGCACTAAGTGAAAAAAAATGATCCTTATTCTATCATCAGCTCAATATGACAACTCTACAGAAAGTGTGTCTAAGTCTACAAAGTTAAATGTTTGATAAACATTTATTAAATATTATTTTAATACATTATATGTAAATATGTAAATATATGTAAAACGTATAATAACAGTGATATAACTCCTAAATCTTAATGTCTTAATGAGTTAGTCCTAGATACAGGGAATCAGAGATATGTATTTTCAAATAGTGAAGTGGCATTAAAGTTCCAGCTTGGCAGTACACCCCAGATAAGGCTAGATGGGGGTTCCTGGGATGTGAAAAATACCAGCTGACAAAGAGTTGGTCATATGTGTGAGTGGAGAGAAAGGGAGAGGATAGAGACAATGGTTGTGACTAGAAGAAAAAAATGACATTTTTCTGGCTCGAAATAGCTATCAAAGTTGATTTTGTTCATTTTCTAGACATACAGAGGAGTTCACATAAAGTCCTATGACCAATTAAAGAGCAGTACACATGACCCAGGTTACAGGTTTTAATGTGAATCAGAGAAGATATTTTTATGAACAGAAGATCCAGTGTGAAATGCTAGGATTACACAAGGGGCCACCCAGTGACTAGTCACTTTCCTTCATATAGATGGAGCTTGTTTCTGGGCTCTGTCATGATGGCATTCAAAATGGTTTCTGACTCCTGCACCTAGTCTTGTTCATAAGAAAGTGAGAATTTCCCAGAACTCTTTGAGATTAATGAGTACTATGGAGAAACAAACATGAAACTAGACCTTTAGAGCAACTTCCAGGCTTATAAATAACCCTTAGCAGATGAGCTCACTGGACTATTGTTTATTTGTTTATTCATTCGTTTATTTTATTCAAGTCAGCTGTGTATCTATCTGCATGACATTTGTCTATCTCCTTTTGTAGTTTCTAGACAATGTGCTCCAGGAGGATGATGAGTCTTACCTTCTACTGTATTACAGAAACTACCATATGGGTAATCTTTAATAAAATACAAATTTTTGATCAAAATGAATAAAACTTAAAAAGTGACCAGTGTCTCTGTGTGTCTCTTGGTCCTTCTGATTATGTTTCTGAATCTACATGTCCTCTGAATGTCTCTATTATTGTGTCCTGTAATACCTTCAAATATTTGGGCATCCTAAATTGAATTTTCATGTAACACCCTCAAAAATATAAACTCCTAACTCTTTATTTCAGAATGCATCCTTTCCTTGTGCTCTTGGGAATCAATTCAGAGGGATTTAACTCCATCAAAGGAAATCTTTCTTAACTTTCTCTCTAGACCCAGTGATCCTGGGACCTGCCATTGTAGATGAATATAAAGGACATTAGGATAACAATATATTTTAGAAGGTCTTCAAATGGGTGCATTTGACACCTCCAAAATTTCTCTTTTCTCTTTCTCTCCTTCCCTACCTTGCAGAGATGGTATGGAAAGGTCAGAGAAAGAGCTCTTAAGAAATAAAGGACTGGGAAGTTAGATGGAGATGAGTCCTCTGAAACAGAGCTCTGAGATTACAGTGGTCTCAGCTGAACACTTGGGTCAAGGGAGTTAGGGTGGGGAAACTTTCCTGATAGACCAATTTAATGCCTTGTTCTGATCCTTATATCCACATATGCTTCAATGTAAAGGCAAAGTCCTGGGAGTTCTCAAAAAAAAAAGGGGGGGGGGAGCAAAAGTCCACCCTCCCTAACTTTTCTTTCCTATCAATATCTGATGCTTAAAATTAATCACCTTCCTGGTGGCAAGACTAATGCCCAAACCAAGATATAGCTCTAGACCTTGGGGCATCACTGTTCCAAAGCTCCAAATTCCCAAGGCTGGGAGAACAAAGGAGGGAGGAGGCAGAAAAGGGCCTTGGGGAGGACCTTCTGAAACAAATGCTACTTGAAGCTTGGCTTCTGGATACAACCAAAAGAGATGGTGTAGAAACCAAGACCTTGGCCAGAGTCAGGTTTCCAGGGTCACATCTATGGCACCGATGAACAAAAGACTCATGAACAGGTCAGTAAGAAACTCCAATGTATCATGTCCTAGAAGGCTTAGTATAGATTACAGGATATGGCAGGACAGGATAGAGTATAGAGAGTTGGTTTAATGAAACTTATGGAGAAAGGCAGCAATATGTCAGTCAAGAGGTGATGAGGCATAGGAATATGCTAAGGAACCCACCCTCAAAAAAAAAAAAAAAAAGCTGGACTCCCAAACAATCTTTTCTTGCAGATTTTTGGAATAAGGAAAAGCCAAAATATGCCTTTCCCTTCCTTACTAGGCAGATATATTTTGGAAGAAAAAAGCAGAACATTTGTGGTAATAGAGGCAGATAGCTCTAGAATGATTCAGAGGTTTGGGATGGATTAGCTATTTTTGTGCTCTCCAGCTGTTTGTACCAACTTTCTCTTAAACCCTGTGTGTGCCACCAAGTATTTATTCCCACAGAGCTTAAATCAGGTTGAGGAGGGGAGGCACTATAATGATCAAGGATATAGACTAAGAGAAAGAAAAACTTGCCAAGGAAGCCAGTCTCAGATCAAAGCAGAGGCAGACATTACACACTCTGCTTTAAATTGCTTCATATTCCCAGAAGAGAGCCTCTTATCTGTTAGGAAATAAGTGTACATATTCTGTAACTAAAGGCAAAGTAGATCTTCTTTGTTCACTCTCTTCCATATTGAGGTATAGACACTGTAGATTTTGAGGATCTTAAACTCCCACAGATAGGGAGTAATAGTGAATCTGGTGATGGGGTGGTATGGGTAGGGGAACGTGGTCACCATTTTAACCAGCAAGGGATGCTACCCAAGGAAAGAAAGCTGGATGCTTTGAGTAGAAAGGCATTCACAGCCAGTATTCACTGGTAAGAAAGTCAGGAATTTATTGCATCTATAGGTAAGATGATCAGTTTGTGGCTTTGGAAATGTATACACCTCAGCAAATGTAGAGGTGTATAGTGAGTATTTGATGATTACATTACATCTACTGGATGCCATGTATCAGAACAGGTAGCATAATATAAATCATCTAATCAGTCAGCAGAGATGATGCTGGGAATGCAGAAGATAAGAATAAAGGGTACAAGGCAGACAGGAATATGGGGAACAAAGGCTGGAAACAAAAGAGAGAAGGATCCCAAGGAAAGGCAAATGTAAAATGTGTTACTTGAATGTTTGGGTGGTGTTCCTCCATGAGAACACACAGAAGAAAAGAGAGAACCAGAGTGTCTTCTTGAAGCCTCTAAGTTTCTGGAATAGAATGATTAGATTGGGAAAACAGTTTTTCATCAATACAAGATCTTAAGGACTCCCCAGGAATGAACACCTCTGTGAGTTGATGGATATATTTTTTTAAGGTGATAAGGTTGTAGAGTTGTAGAATTATAAGTCTTTGCAGTGTTAAATCATGATTAAAGAAGACCATTTAGTTGACACAAATATATTTTTTAAAATATTTTATTTATTTATTTGAGAGGAAGAGTGTGATAGCATGAACAGGGGGAGAGGCAGAAGGAGAGGAAGAGAGAGAAACAGACTCCCCACTAGGAGCAGGGAACCTGATGTGGGGCTAAATCCCAGAGCACTGAGCCATGACCTGAGCCAAAGTGAGACGCTTAACTGACTGAGCCACACAGGCACCCCAATGCAAACAAATATATTTAACACTTCATGAAGCGGACATGCAGTTTTGGAGAACTGCAATATGGGGTGCAAGCCAGAAAGTTTTTACAGGATAAAGAATAAAGAACAAAGAATAAGGAAGAGACAATAGAAACACCTTATTGTCTGAAGCCACATAGTCAATCTTGTCTGGGTGAGAAGGCCCAGAGTTGACTTTGTTTTGGGGGTTTGGCTGATGGATGGATATACTGTGTTTCTGGTCAAGTGGAACATTGACAGGGACATGAAAGTTGTGTAAGTTTCAGTTTGCTAATGTGGCACCCTGGGTAGAAGCAGTTCCATCTCAGGCCTAGAAAGTTTATTTCAACATCATCAAACTGTATCATTGAATATACGATCCTAATTATCAATTAACTGTTCGTCCAACCCCTGGACCTCTCAAGACACACACACACACATCAGTAACAGCCAGCTCCACAAAGGATGCTCATTACTTTGCTAGAGTCAAGCACAGGTTCTCAGTCTTTGAGTGTGAACATGGAAAAGGACACGTTAAGGCTTATTTTTTTCACAGATACTACTAAGAGATCACCATTTCTGAAATTACCCTTGTCTAATGTGATACAGGAAGAGAACAACTCTGCTGCTTCCTGGCATCTGGACCTTGTGGGGGCCTCTTTATCATGTTCAGTAACAGTTATCAAAAAATAGGGTAATTAAGATGTTTCTGGGCATTCTATTTAAAAATAGGGCACACTGGCACATCCCACCATGTCTATTGTAAAATAGGAAGCAGTTATGCTCTCTAACTCTGTCTCTCCCTCCCTATTTGGTTCCCATACTCCTCTGGATCTCAGCATGACCTAGGAAATAGCCTGGGTTAGACATGTGAGGATGGGCAACTCAGACCCATCCCTATCAAAACAGTTTCTTTTTTGGCTTTGGATTGTTTGTTTGTGGGGAGGGTGTTTGGTTTGTTTGTTTTTAGTTTTGGTTTGCACAATCTGCTTCTCTTTGCTCTACCAGGGAAAAGTTTGCCTCGCCCCCACCCCCGCATGAAGCCTAAGGCTGCAGGCTGCCATCAGGCTGGACTGCACTTACTAAAGTACTCCCCCCTTTTTCTCATTCCCCCTTTCTACCCTCCCCCAGACCCTAGATATGTCATCCTTTTTTTAATCTTAATAGTGTAATCTCAAATATTTTCTTTTTTTTCACATTTTATGTTTTATAAGGACAAGAATCAGCTCTATCTCATAAACTCACAATTAAATCCACCTTGCCTAGTACATTCCCTGGCACATATATTAAACAATGATTTGCAGTTGTTGATCTTTTTCTTTTTTCTTTTCTTTTCTTTTCTTTTCTTTTTTTTCTTTTCTTTTCTTTTCTTTCTTTCTTTCTTTCTTTCTTTCTTTCTTTCTTTCTTTCCTTTTTTTTTCTTTCTTTCTTTCTTTCTTTCTTTCTTTCTTTCTTTCTTTCTTTCTTTCTTTTTTCTCCTATCTCTAAGGCTTTCCTAAGAATGACCACTTTATTTCTCTGACGTCATCACAGTTTAGAAAAGAACTACAGGAAATAAAAAAAGTAGAAGCTACTAAAGGAGCATTTCTGAAGACCTATGGACCTGTGCATGGTCTTTCCTTAAGAGAAGACTTACTCTATGAAAATGCCTATTATGGAACTCAATACCAGTGCTACACCCTTTCTGCTGACTGGCTTCGTGGGCCTGGAAAAAGCACACCACTGGATCTCCATCCCATTATCTGTCGTCTATATCTCTATACTTCTTGGCAATGGCATTCTCCTATTTCTCATCAGGGTTGACCATAACCTCCATGAACCCATGTACTATTTCTTAGCCCTGCTGGCAACCACAGACCTAGGGATGACCCTAGTTACAATGCCTACTGTGCTGTGTGTGATGTGGATAAATCACAGGGAAGTCAGCCATGGCATCTGCTTTCTCCAAGCCTACTTCATCCACAGCCTCTCTATGATAGAGTCTGGAATTTTGCTTGCCATGGCCTATGATCGGTTTATTGCCATCCGCAACCCACTGAGATATACTTCCATTATCACCAACATCCAAGTGTTAAAGATTGGAGTGGGAGTTTTCATGAGGGGATTTGTTCTCATCTTGCCTCCAATATTGCCTCTCTACTGGTTTTCCTATTGCAGATCCCATGTCCTCTTTCATGCATTCTGTCTTCACCAGGATGTAATCAAATTAGCCTGTGCTGACATCACCTTCAATCGCCTGTATCCTGTTGTGGTGGTATTTTCTATGGTCCTAATGGACTGCTTGATAATATTTTGCTCCTATATTTTGATACTCCAGACTGTGATGAGCATTGCCTCTGAAGAAGAGAGGTCCAAGGCCCTCAACACTTGTGTCTCCCACATCTGCTGCATCTTGGTCTTCTATGTCACTGTTTTTGGTTTGACATTCATCCACCGATTTGGGAAGAATGTTCCCCATCTAGTACACATCATAATGAGCTACATCTACTTCCTTTTCCCCCCTTTCATGAACCCTATTATCTATAGTATTAAAACTAAGCAGATTCGCGGTAGTATACTCCAATTATTTTCTCTGTCCCCACCAAGAACATGACATTTACTTTCTCCTATCTGGAAAATGACTAAGAAGTTATAAACAGAATGATAACTTGACTGGCACAGATTTCTAAGAAACACGTTAAAATAAATGGGCAAATGTCAGAAAAAAAGTCTTACAGATACAGCTGCTTTTTTTCTGCCATCCCCCCCTTTCTTTTTCCTCATAAGGATGAAATGTAATAAGTCATAGTAAGGCACAAAACATAGTGCAAGGTTCTTAGAATGTACTCAATTGATATTCATTTTGTACTAAATGCATTAATTTTACTAATAACAGCTCTGATGTGATTCTGAATTCTGTGGCATGGTCCAACAAGTTTAACAGATTCCAGTCTTGGTTGTGTTTTCATGTGGACTGGACATCCTTGCAACCATTAACTTTTATCTGTTGTGTCCCTATGTGCACCCAGCTCCATTTTCTAGAACCTTGTCATCATTGAAACAGTCTTTCTGAGCTAATTTCCAAATGATGGCTATTGAGCACAGTATGCATGCAAGACAACTGTACATGTAATATATTAATGCTCAATTTTTACGTAGTGAAGTGAATTGAAATCAAGAAGTGAATCAATTCCTTGTCCAGAGGAAGGAGTTTGTTATGATGATCTTGATAAAAGGGTGCTAGTCAGAAACTATAAATAATCAGAGCCTGAAAGGAAATTAATTCAGATCAGAACTGGACACATTTGGAACTTGGTGTATATTTATCAGGTGTGTAGAACAGAGGTAACAAAGGGTAGATTATGTGTGTGTAATTATGGGGAAAGAAAGAAAAAGAAAGAGACACATGTGTTAGGGGCAGAAAAAAGCCTGGCCTGGAGAAAACGGTTTCAGGGCAGGCTGTAAGGATAAGTTTAATCCATATAGCAGGTGAGGAGGGATTCAGATAAGATCCCATTCTCAAAGGTGACAGTAAGGGTAGCTATAGATTTAATATAGAAAGAGGAAGGAATAAATTTACCAGAGTTCAACAGCCTTGTGGAGGCCACCCAGAGGAAGATTATTTCCCTAACGATTGATGAAATCAGGGCTAAATATAAATGAATTTCTGACCTCTTGCACCTTCCCTTGCCCTTAATCATCAAAGGAGAAGAACTTTACAGAATCATTGGAATTTTGGGTAATATGGAGGCAAGCCAAATATGCAAATGTGGGACCTTGGCAAATGCTCTGGTGCAGTTTACAAGCTATGTAATGTATCATGTATCTGTCATGCCCAAGGATTGGCACAACTTTCTGTTTAGAAGCACTTGTCACACTTAAAATTTCTTCTTTTGTGTCTCTCTCTCTGCTCCTCCCCTACTGGACTATGAAATCCACTGTGTACCAGCTTCAAGAATAATGCTTTGGTTGAGTGAAGCAGGAGTTTAAGAAAATGTTCTTTAAAATAATGAAAGGGACCATATGGGAAATGAGGGGAACTGATTGGGGAAAATTAGAGAGGAAGACAAACCATGAGAGACCCCAAACTCTGGGAAACAAACATAGGGTTGCAGAAGGGTAGGTGAATGGGAGGATAGCGTGACTGGATGATGGGCATTAAGGAGGACACATGATGATATGAGCACTGGGTGTTATACTATATGTTAAAAATTGAATTTAAATAAAACATTTTGAAAATGCAAAAAATAATTAAAAAGGAAAATGTTTATTAAATCAAATAATAAACTAAGAGTGGATGATGTTCCTGTGTCTATTTCTCCTAATTCTGCATTTTTATATAGAGTGTAGAGGTAGAGATGGAGATCAAAGTCTCTGACTTTGGGGTATTCCTCTAAGTTTTTGCCCAACACTGTGTGACAGGAGACTCCCCAAAGTGAATAACCAAAGTCTCCTATGTTTGAAGTCGGCCTGTTCCTTCCTGGGTATATATTCTGTGTACACTGAAGCCAACCTCATAGGACATCTTTGTCAACTTCCCTAAGTTTCCATTGGTGAATTTTCTTTTTAATGGAGTTATATGAAATGTTGATTTTTTTTTAGTGAATGATTTTCAATCATTGTGGTCTCCACATTTTCCTAAGAGCTGTAGGATAACCAAGGAGAGAAAGAGGAAAAAGAAAAAGATACAGAAGAGGAGTCTATGAGAGGGTTGCTCAAGCTTTGTCTGGTTCTTTGCCTCCTTACCATAGCAACCCATTCAATGTGGGATAAATAAAGGACTCTCAATAACACCAATTGTGTTTTTTTAGTAATGACCTTGAATTCCAGTGGTTATTTATTGCATCTGCCAAAGAACATTTCTTTTTTGTCTGGTAAGGAGTTCTGTAGACATTTAGATCACTAGGGCCAGGAACTAGGCCAGAACTGAAAATAATGTCTTTATTATATATCAACAGTCCATGGAGGTATCTAGGTAACTGAGGAACTGGTGGTCACTGAGCAACAGGTTCTGTGCCTTAAGAGGAGTGTTATCAGAGTAACATTGGTGTTTGCCAGCTATGGAAACCATGGGATTAGAGTGTATGGTGATGCCAAACACAAAACTGTGCCAGCTGGTTCCAGCTCAGCAATAAGTTTTCAACATTATCTTACCCCTCCTCAGAGGATAAAGAAGGGTAAGATCAAGCACGTGGTAGAAAATACTGTGAAGAGAGGCATTTAGATAAAGAGAGAATAACAACTCAATATTCTGCTCTGCTTGTCAGCAACCATCTTCTCCTTTATACGCAGCAATGGATATGGTTTTAGTATCTCCAAAGAAGTCCTTCCATAAAGCATACTCATACGTTAAAACATAAGTGAGTTACAGGTCACCTTGTGGCCTGACAGGGCTCTGGCTGTGACTGACTAGCTTCACACCATTCCAAGCACATTAAGGCCCTAGTGAGGCTTAGCACTACAGTAAAATGTGCTCAATTGTATTCAACATAAACTGATACATTTACATTATACGGTAATGGTTTTTAAAATCTTTAGATATAACCTTTGAGGTCAAAGATTATGGTCCAGATGTAACCTCCACTTCAATTGACATTCTCTATAATGTCTTAGATGTTCAGTATCTACTGGCTTGAAGGCAGGATAAAGTTTATGTCCCTAACCATTCTTGGAGGACCTCTGTCTGCTTCTCTGGGGATGTGAGTCTGAATGTGGCCAGAGTGGGGGCCAGCCTCACCACCAGCACTGGGAACCACAGGCTTTGAAACACTGCCAAATGCCAGTTAGAGGAGGACTTAGCAACTGTTGAGCACCCATGGAGAAGGCAGGCAATCAGCTGTGTGCAGGACAGTTGTGTTGCAAGGGCACATGGGGGACATGCATTGCTTATCCGGATTTGTCCTGGGGACTAAGTGGCTTAGAGGTGAGCCTCAGTGGGCAAGATGAGAAAAAGTAAGCAGAGAAGACAGAACAAGCCTCAGGGGGAGGCTTCGTCAGTGGAATAGATGGGAAGATAAGGTCAGTGAAATAGATGGGAAGGAAAATGAGTGAAGGAAGGGGAGAAAACAAATGAGAGAGGGCCAGGGAGACAGGAATGAGAGTCAGAAAGGAAACCCAAGGGGAAGTCTCTTTGTGGGCAGGATGTTAAAGAGGGAAAGGAAGTCAGGGTGTTCCCCTGGGACCCAAGTTCAAGAAAATCATTCTTCATTCTTCATCAGTGACTAACCCCTCCCCCTCCCCAAGCAAGAGTCCCCATACATGCAACACTGAGAGGGCTGAGGTGGGGTACTATCTGAGCCATGAGACAACAGGCTCATATGTTCAGCCCCTCCCTAGACTTGGAATCTTATCTCACAGGCACAAGCCTTCTGCTCTCCAACCATTCCCCTCTCAACATTGCAACTACTGCCACCTGCCCCCTTAGTGAATGAACCAGGAGACAGCCTCTAGAAAGGGGGCAGAGGACTGTCCCTCAGGTCTTGTTATGGTTCAGATGGAAAAGAAGCTCTACCATACATACTTAAACCCTGAGTTTTTGTTATTTTTTTAAATTTTATTTATTTATTTATTTATTTATTTATTTATTTATTTGAGATACAGAGAGAGAGGCAGAGACCTAGGCAAAGGGAAAAGCAGGTTCCCCATGGAGAGCCTGATGTGGGACTTAATCCCAGGACCCTAGGATCATGCCCTGAGCTGAAGGCAGATGCTCAACAACTGAGCCACACAGGTGTACCAAGTTTTTGTTATTTCATTATTAAACTAGAAAAAAAAAAAAAAACAAAAAACAAAAAACCTCTACGGATTTTGAAGTTAAAATGGAAAACTAGTATTTCTGATGTGCTGGTAAATGAGGATAGAGACAGTGGCACAATACATACATTTAAATGTATTCTTTTATGCAAATGTTCTGCTTTCATGATAAAGATCAGTCACTTCTCAGTCACTCAGCAGTTAGAAAGCAGTCAGAGATTTCTCGAAGTTTACTTCACCAAGGCAAACTGCCCTTCTTCCGATTATACTTCACAATAAACCCAAACTTCACTCGGCCTGTTGCCCCCAGAGAAGCCCCCAGTTCACTCACAGCTCCTGTGACCCTCCAGAGGGAGGCTTAGAATTTGCGTCAGTACATAAATTGAATGTCCAGAATAGTGGATAAAGCATTACAATGATGACAAATTTATTAAAAATTACAGATACTGAGAAAGTTCTTGGCTTTCAAGTCAGATCCTATTTACTTTTTCTAACACATTCAATGGCAAGAATTTGTTCTTAGCTGAGTTGTTTCCTTTAGGGACCAGGACCAATCACATAATTCTTTTATGAAAACAACAAGGCCAGAAAAAAATGTAGATAACTCATTCCAATTTACCAAAAGTCTAGAAGGAACATTGACTATACTGTCACTTCCTAAATGATGTGATCTAGGAAGATGGGATTGAATTATAGAGTCTTTTTTTTTCTTAAAGATTTGTATTTATTCATAAGAGACAGAAAGACAGAGACAGAGAGAGAGGAAGAGACATAAGCAGAGGGAGAAGCAGGCTCCATGTAAGGAGCCCAGTGTGGGTTGGGACTTGATCCCAGGTCCCCAGGATCATGGCCTGGGCTGAATGAAGGTGGTGCTAAGCCGCTGAGCCACCCAGGCTGCCCTATAAAGAGTCTTTTTACCCAGAGAGGGCAAAAAATTATAAAGCAGGAAGCCGTGAAAAACATGTCTGACAGAAGACCCATGGTTACAATCAGGGAAGCCACGACCTCATGTTATCTGATAGATAAAAATGGTATTGGCTAAATAAGATCAAGAGTCAAAAAATTAAGTAAGTTAAATGCAAGCAAAAAGAAGTTAATTTCTCAACAAAAGATTCATGGCAGCCATACTCTCAGTTTTAAAGGTGGGGGGGTGGGGAGAAACCACTTTATTGATATTATAAAAATCTAATAGAAAAAGAAAGAAGAAAAGGGAAATCCGTGCATACATGAGGGCAATTGTAAGCAGTAAAGGAGAATAGGACAGAGTTATATCAGACTGGGTACTTACAACATCCAACCTTATTAGCTGGGGATGGTGGGTGGAGACAGCCAAGCTGGAGTCCCAGTTGAGAGGCCTGGGCAGGGCATCCTCCTCTCAGGTGAGACTTCCAACTGACCATTCCCATGAAGGCTGTATTTATAGGGCATATGACAGAGTCAGAAGTTAAACATTTGTTTGCCTACGTGCAATTTTGAATGAGCTGCATTTCTATGTTATCATGTCTTCACATTTTTAAGGAGCCTAGGCCCTATGTGCTTGACCCTTCCCAGATTCCATTCTTGGGGGCCAGCCCAGCCTGGAGCCAGAGGGGATATAAGGCAAGATTTACAGCTTTTGGTGTCCAGACCAGAAAGGCCAATTCTCCCCTGGAGGTCAGATAATGTCAACAAACCAGGCTCCTAAAGTCACTTATGTAGCATAAGTCTCACAAATAACATTTTTAGCCTGCCTGCAAACTTGCAGGTCAGGGTGGTCCTTTGTACAGGACAAATCACAGACATTTCTATCCATATGATACAGTTGAGAATTACAGTTTGGAGGAACTCGGTATGCAAAAATCTCCTGTAAATGGAACAGCTACATGATGGGTAGATGGTTCAGCTTAGTTTAAATTACCAATTCAGGGAGCACAATAATGTATTTAACACCCATTCCTGCTTTGTGATTCATATATGACTGGATACCCAAACCATAACTTTTCAAGTTTCCTAAGTTCTTTCTTTAAGGAATAGTACCCACAACCCATTTCTCCATGCTCTATTGCAATTGTCTATGAGAAAAGAGGTGAAAAATGCCTCGACGGATCTGTTTTGTTTTAACACTATAGATAATGGGGTTCATCACGGGAGGCGCTAATAGATAGATGCTGGCCATGATGACATGACAATTGGAGGGGCATGCTTGGCAAAGCGGTGAGTCATGGACAATCCCACCATGGGCACATAGAGGACCAAAACAGCCAGAATATGGGATAGACAGTTATTGAGTGCCCGAAGCCTTTCAACCTGGGAGCTGATTCTCAAGACACTTCTCAGGATGAGTACATAGGAAAGCACAATGAGCAGGGGGTCCAGTGTAATAATGACCAGAGCTAGAACAAATCCATACCAGTTATTGACAGTGGTGTCAGCACACACCCGGCAAATCATGTCTTGATGGAGGCAGTAGGAGTGGGAAAGCTGGTGGGAGCCACAAAAGGGCAATCGTTTCAGCAGGAGCAATGGGGGAGGAACAGCCAGAACACAGTGGCAAATGATGGCCACCCCTATTCTTCTGATTACTTGGTTGGTGAGGATGGAGACATAATGCAGGGGACGGCAGAAGGCCACATAGCGATCAAAGGACATGGCCAGCAACACAGAAGATTCTATAAAGGAGAATCCATGGAGGAAGAAGAACTGGGCAAAACAAGCCTCAAAGCTAATTTCTGAGGCCCCAAACCAGAGGACTCCCATGACTGTAGGCAAAGTGGTGAGGGTGAGCCCCAGAGCTGTTACAGCCAACATAGAGAGGAACAAGTACATGGGCTCATGTAGGGAGGGCTCTGTCCTGATGACCGCCAGGATGGTGGTATTGCCCATGATGGAGACAGTGTAGAGACAACAAAAGGGGATGGAAATCCAGTTATGGAAAACCTCAAAGCCAGGGATGCCATTAAGGATGAAGCAAAAGGGGACTTGAGTGGAGTTAGTAACTAAAAACGTGACTGGAGGAGGCAGCCTCAAGACTAGAGTTCTTTGTCAAATCTGTGAAAAGTAGACAACATAAGAATTTGAGTAAATATTCTCTGACTACTGGAAATCACTCTGATAGATCATCAAGTAAGACCTGTGGGAAGGGAATTGGCTGGGAAATGAGTTTACAAATGTTTTATCAGTTTTGCTTGTTTTAGGTCCTAGCTTGTCATCTCTTGTCAACGAGTGATGAGAGCATGAAGATCTCATTGGTTTTAACCTACAGGCTTCTTTGTGCAGAAAGCAGTTATGCCTTTGCAGCAGGAAGGTATAGAGGGGCTTTATGGCTGTTGGAAAGTATGGCTATGGAGAAGAGATTACTATAGGACATCCTTGGATGCCATGAGGCTAGAAGAAAATGATGAGGCTAAGACTAGTAAATGTGCAAAGCAATTCCAATATGCCAGTTGACTCTTTTGAGCCAGGCAAACCATAAAGAGAGAAACAAACAGAGGTAAAGGAGTAGGAAAAGATAATGCCTGACTTCAGAATCTAGGAGCCCTAAGAAGAAAATTTTAGAAGCCAGACAGGTACAGGGACTTTATTGGAAAGGACCCTACCTGAGCTAAATGGGTAAAACTGGTGCTCAGATATCTGTCATAAGAACCTGTATTAAAAAGCTAGCCTAGGAGTGCCTAGGTGGTTCAGTCGGTTAAACATCCAACTTTTGATTTTGATTCAGAACAGGATCTCTGGTTCCATGCTTAGCAGGGAGTTTGCCTTAGATTCTCTCTTCCTCTCTCTCTTCTTCTGTCCCTTCTCACTCCCCTCAAAAATAAATAAATCTTCTTAAAAAAATAAAAGAGGGGGGAATCCCTGGGTGGCTCAGTGGTTTAGCCCTTGCCTTCGGCCCAGGGTGTGATCCTGGTTAGGCTCCCTGCATGGAGCCTGCTTCTCCCTCTGCCTCTCTTTCTCTCTGTGTCTCTCATGAATAAATAAATAAAATCTTTAAAAAAAATAAAATGAAAAAATAAAAAGAAAAAAAAGAAAAGAATAAAAAATAAATAAAAGACTAGCCTAGGATGCACTTTCTGGGAAAGACTGCAACAATAGGTAGGAGTATCTCTGTGGGAACAGCCTCAGAAGGCTGGACTAAGAAAAAATATCCTCTTGTTTCATAAAGCAATTGGATCCATAGGATCAGCCAGTAGTTTACTGTGAAACTGTGTAAGTTTATATTGATAGACGTGAAAGGGAGTAGAATCTGTCTCCCCCCAATATGCCTTTTGGTTTAAGGATTATCTTGAGTTGATTATTTCTAAGGAACAGTAGACATAGAACAATCAATCTCTGAAAGCAGAGTAGATGTTGCCTTTCAGATCCTTACACTGACCTCCAAGACATTTACATGTATAAGGGAGACCTGATGAGGAGAAGGAATAAATCTTTAGAAATTCTTATCAAAGAAGAAGGCACAGATGTAAATCTGCATAACAAACATTCCCTTGTTTACTGTGTTTTTCCTGGGAACCTCCCACTAGAAACTCTCCCTCCGACCCATCCAACCCCCCAACATCTTCCTTTGTCTTTATCTAAAGAAGGCATTTAAGGTGATGGTTTGGGCTATTTCAAGGAGTTACTCACTTTTCCAGGGTAAATTCCATACATACATTATTAAACTTTTGCTAATTTTTCACCTGATAATCTTTTACTATAGGGAGGCCTCAGCCAAAAACCTAGAAGGGTAAACAGAAAATTATTTTTCCTCTCTTACAGTTGTTTGGATAAACTATTTTATCTGTTTGTTTTTAACATTGCTATCTGATAAAGATTCCTTCCACTTTCTCTAAACTTGCTCTTGATAAACTCAAAATATATTGTTACTTCTGTCCTCCACAAGAAAATGGAATCCCCTTGTGACTGAGGGTGATCATAAGTGTTATCTCTCCCCATTATGTTGAGTAATCCTTTTTTTTTTTTTTTTGAAAGAAGCAATAATATTGCTTTTTCCTACCTAAGTGTTTGTGAATTAGGCTAATTTGGGTTCACATTCTAATTTGAATACACACTAATTGTGTGACTCTAGGCTGATGACTTAAACTTTCTTTGCCTCAATTTTACTTTCAGTATGTCAAGGATAAGAATCATGTTTGGAAAGCACTGAAGACACTTCCTGAGACATAGCAAAGCCTAAATAATTGTTAGCTATAAATACTAATTGTACTTATATTATCTCTACTATTAGAGTTACTGAGTTACTCTACTATTAGAGTTAGAGTAACTCTACTACTACTTATTAACTCTCTCATTATTATTCTTACATTATTATTATTATTATTATTATTATTACTATTATCTAAACTTTCAAAGATGCAGTTATTTTCATTATTTTCTCAATCTATCTTTTTTCCTAATCTGCAGGCATGGTGTCAGGATCTCTGGATAAGAAAATTAGATTGTTAGGAATGTGTTCTTAGCAACTTAAAAGTAGCTTGGGGACCCTCATGTTTGTTCTCAGAAATTTCAGCAAACCTGTATTACTTAAACCCTTAATGCCAGGGACATTGTTATAGCTTGGTAATGCATAAACCAAAATGACACACATTTGCATCTCCTTTTTATTTTTAATTTTTATTTATTTATTTTTTTTTACCCTTCTCCTAAATTTGCATTTCTTTCATAATTCATCATTTGATCATCTTTTTATATGCTTCCTAAGCATTAGCATATCTTTTGTGAAATATTTAGGTTAAAAGTTTGCCTGCCTTCATTGGATTGTCTTTGGATTATCACGTTGTAAGAGTTCTTTATTCAATCCGGATACAAGTGCTTTTTCAAATGTACATGTTATAAATACTTTTTTTTTTTCAATCTCTGGGCTGATTTTCTTTTGAGGAGCACACCTTGTTAATTTTAATGAAGTTGAATTTATCAATGAATTTTTCTTTCTTAAAAAAGATCACAAATACTTTTTCTTCTATTGCTGTAGAGTTCTAGATGCTGTACAGTTTGGTATATTTTTATTTGTACATATACGTCTTTGTTGTGTTTAAGTTAATTTATGCATAAGGTGTGAAATGGGGTCAAAGCTAATTTTATTTCTGTATAAATATATAGTTAGCCGCACCACTTATTGAAAAGATTATTCCTTCTTTCAAAAATAGTTTGGTGATTTTGTTAAGTGTCAATAATTGATTAATATGAAGATCTGTTTCTGGACTCTCTCACCTCTTTGTTATTTTTTTTTTTAAGATTTTATTTATTTATTCATGAAAGACACAGAGAGAGAGAGGCAGAGGCATAGGCAGAGGGAGAAGCAGGCTCCATGCAGGGAGCCTGATGTGGGACTTGATCCCAGGACTCCAGGATCACGACCTGAGCTGAAAGCAGATGCTTAACCAGTGAGCCACCCCAACATCCCTCTCATCTCTTTGGTTGATGTATTTGTCTCTCATGATTATTCAGCACTACCTTTTTACCAAAGATTTATAGTAAGTTTTGAAATTAGGTATTATATGAGCTCTAAAAGACTGTACTTCATTTTCAAAGTGTTTAGCTACTATAGTTCTTTTGAATTTCTATAAAAAAATGTAAAATTATTACATTCTACCAAGAAATACTAAGATTTTATTGTTTTCCCTTAACCTCCAAATGAATGGTGTTGAGGTCTTACTCTTTTTCTATTGTTAGTGGGGTCACTTATTATTAATTTGGTAAAACCTTAAATGAACTAAAATGTGTTCATGGATACATAGTATAAAGTAGTAATTTTCTTTTCTCAGAAAAGTCGTTGCTTTGTTGGAATCAGAAATGTCTTGACCCAATGTGTTGTTATGTTTCCTTTTGTTCTATCAAATTATCATTTCATTTATAGCCCAATCTATTCTTTGTACTAGAATTCAAATATATTTTACTTTTGCTTATATAATAATTCCACAATACTTTATTACTTTCACTTTAATATTCAATTGTGTTTTATTGAATTTAATAAAAAGAAACAGAAAGAAAATAATCTTAGTCTCAATTGTTTTTTAACCTGAAAAATGTTCATTTTAGATTAGTTTTTGAAGGAAATTTTCACTAGAAAGGTACATTGACAGGTTTTACTTCCACCACATCACAAATGAAGTTCCATGTTTTTCTTTCTTTGACCTCCGTTGTTTCTGAAGAAAAGTCAGACAATATTCTTCTCATAGTTTCCTTGTAGGCAATGTGTTGTTTTCTATATTCATTTAGCTGTAGGTTTACTTTAATTGGCCTTGCTCGACATTTGCTGAGCATCTGAATTCATGGGTATCCTTTATGTTCTAATGTTGAAAAATTTCAGCCAATAGTTCTTCAAAAGTTTTTGATCATTTTTTCTCTCTAATTCATTTTTAAAACACCAATTGCACATATGGTAGACAGCTTGATAATGATCCATCCACTACTTCTGGGAGTATTTTAACTTTTTAAATTTATTTTTATTTATTTATTTATTTATTTATTTATTTATTTGAGTATTTTAACTTTT